>NC_079500.1:87007968-87325517 GCF_030052815.1 Hevea brasiliensis
AATGCAAATATCAAGGAACATTTACAATTCCATGCAAAATTGGTAATACTAGATTTGAGAGGGCTATGTTTGATTTAGGAGCATCTATTAATGTCATGCTTAAATCCATTTATGCTTCTTTAAATCTTAGGCCTTTGAAAGAAACTGATGTTATCGTACAACTAGCTGATAGATCTAATGCATATCCTGATAAGGTAATTGAAGATGATTTAGTTTAAGTTAATGAATTGGTTTTCCCTACTGATTTTTATATTTTAGATATGGAGGATGATAATTCTCCTAATACTGCACTTATATTGTTAGGAAGACCATTCTTGAAAACTTCTAGAACTAAAATAAATGTGCATAATGGCACTCTTTCTATGGAATTTGATGGTGATATTATGCATTTTAATATTTTTGAAGCCATAAGATATCTTACTAATGTCCATTCTGTTTGTAGTTTGGATGTTATTGAACCTTTGGTGCAGGAAGCTTTTGAGCTAAATGGAGATGACAAGTTAAATGTAGCCAATGATGAAGATGCCATAGTTACACAAGAGGAGATGAACTTGAAGAGATGGTTAAGGAGCTAAATGTGTTACCCCCATAACATGATAGGTGTGATGTTGCCAACATTTATTTGGATATGTCTCACACAAAGCTTTCACCTTTTATTAAACAGGCTCCCAGGCTAAAATTAAAGCCTTTACCTAATCACTTCAAGTATATTTTCTTAGGTCATGGAGAAACACTACTAGTCATCATTGCAAAGAATCTAACTCCATTGCAAGAATAGAAACTTATTGAAGTGTTGAAGGAGCATAAGACAACAATTGGGTGGACATTGGCAAATATTAAAGGGATAAGTCCAGCCACATGTATGCATCGTATCTTGCTTGAGAAAGGTGCAAAACCAATAAGGGAGACACAAAAGAGGTTGAATCTGCTTGTGATGGATGTGGTGAAAAAGGAGATACTAAAGCTCCTTGATGCAGGTGTGATCTATCCTATTCAGATATCAAGTGGGTGAGCCCTATTCATGTTGTTCTTAAGAAGACAGGCATCACTGTGGTGAAGAATCAGAATAATGAATTAGTTCCTACGAGAATTCAAAATGGATGGACAGTGTGCATTAATTATAGGAAGTTGAATGCTTTAATAAGAAAATATCACTTTCCATTACCATTCATGGATCAAATGCTTGAAAGGTTAGCTGGACATTCTCATTATTATTTTCTTGATAGTTATTTAGGTTATAATCAGAATGTGATAGCTTCTGAAGATCAAGAGAAGACTACATTCACATGCCCCTTTGGCACGTTTGCATACCAACGCATGCCTTTTGGACTTTGCGATGCTCTAGCTCCGTTCCAAAGGTGTATGATGAGCATTTTCTCATATTATGTAGAGCACATCGTTGAGGTATTTATGGATGATTTTACTATTTATAGAGATTCTTTTGACGCATCTTACATAATCTTACACTTATATTAGATAGGTGCATTGAAACTAACCTTGTGTTGAACTTTGAAAAATGTCATTTTATGGTTGAGCAAGGCATAGTTTTAGGGCATGTTATGTCATTTAGAGGAATTGAGGTTGATAAAGCTAAGATAGATATTATACATGCGTTATCTTATCCCATAAATATGCAGGAAGTGTGTTCTTTTCTGGGACATGTAGGTTTTTATGGGAGGTTTATCAAAGATTTCTCCATGATTGCATTACCATTGTGTTGCCTACCAGCAAAGGATGTAGAGTTCAGATTTGAAGAGTCTTACAAACAAGCATTTGACAGGTTGAAAGAGCTTCTCACTACTGCACCCATCATTCAACCTCCGAATTGGGATCTACCTTTTGAGATTATATGTGATATAAGTGACAACGCTATAGGGGCAGTTTTGGTGCAAAGAGTAAGAAAGGCATTTCATGTGATATACTATGCTTCAAGAACATTGGAGGATGCCTAATACTACTACTCTACTACTGAAAAGTACTTTTAGCTATTGTTATTGCATTAGAAAAGTTTCATTCTTATTTATTAGGTATTAAAGTTATTGTTTATTTTGACCATACAGCACTTAGGTCCTGGTTCAAAGATCAATTGCTTTCGTCCTTTGTTGGCATTGCTAGCATACTTAGCATTCTTGGCCTCAATTTGTGCATAGGCCTACTCATGAATTTTCTTCACTATTTTGGCTTTCTTCTTACCATCAACACTAGCAAGCTCGTCAACAAGCAAAGGCAATAAATCCATAGGCGTTAGAGGATTAAAACCATAAACAAGTTCAAATGGAGAAAAACCAGTGGAAGAATGCACTATTCTATTATATACAAACTCAATGAATGGTATGCAATCCTCCTAAGACTTAAGATTTTGTTTAGTTATAGCCCTCAAAAGTGTGGACAAGGTCCTATTGACTACCTTAGTTTGACCATCCATTTGGCAGTAGCAAGTAGTGGAAAACAACAGTTTAGTTCTTAACTTCCCCCATAGAATCTTCTAAAAATGACTAAAAATTTGATATCTCTGTCACTCATTATAGTCCTAGGTATGCCATGTAATCTGACAACCTCTCCAAAAAACAAATTAGCTATATATGTGGCATCATCAGACTTATAACACGTAATGAAATGTGCCATTTTGGAAAATCTATCCACTACTACAAATATGGAATCATGCCTCCTCTTGGACCTAGGCAATCCTAAGATAAAATCCATGGAAATATCAACCCAAGGTTCTTTAAGAATGGGCAAAGGTGTATAAAAACCATTCACCATTACTCTAGACATGGCTTTTTTGCACGTTTCACACCTAGAACACACCCTCTTTTCATCCCTCCTCATGTAAGGCTAAAAGAAGTATTTCTTAAGAATGTCTAAAGTCTTAGCAACACCAAAATATCCCATTAACCCACCACTATGTGATTCATGCACAAGAAAATCTCTTAAAGAGCTTTTAGGCACACACAACCTATTTTTCCTAAACAAATATCCATTATGCTTGAAGAATTTATGAAATGCAACCTTTTTGCATGCAGTGTATACAGTGGCAAAATCCTCATCATCAACATACTACTCTTTAGCAAACTCAAATCTAAGTAACTTAGAATCAAGAGTGTTAAAAAGAGAATAACTGCGTGAAAGAGCAACCGCCACTACATTCTCCTTGCCATGCTTGTTCTAGATCACATATGGGAATGATTCAATGAATTCCATCCACCTTGCATGTCTCTTGTTCAACTTATATTACGCTTGATATGCTTCGAGGACTCATGGTCTGAATGAATGATGAACTACTTGACCAAAGATAGTGTTGCCAAGTCTCTAAGCCTTTCACTAAGGCATAAAGCACCTTATCATAGGTGGAGTAATTCAATGCTGCCCGACTAAGCTTCCCACTAAAATAGGCTATCGGTCTCTTTTTTTGCATAAGAACAGCACCAATACCTTTTCCAGCAGTATCACATTCAATCTCGAAAGCTTTAGTGAAGTTAGGTAAAATCAACAAAGGTGCAGAACATAATTTTTCTTTTAACAGATTAAATGCATGTTCTTATTCCTCACCCCAAACAAATGCAACATTCTTCTTAACTAACTCATTCAATGGCGTTGTTAGTGTGTTAAAGTTTTGAACAAATCTCCTATAGAAAATAGCTAGCCCATGAAAACTCCTAACTTCAAATGCATTCCTAGGAGTAGGCCACTCTTTTATGGCTTTGATCTTTTCCTCATCTACCTCTGCTCCTTTCGCACTCATAACAAAACCCAAAAAGATTGTCACACCTTACCCCTCTGTAAGGCATAACATGATCCCGTAGAATACCTAATGAACTACCAAACTTCACCTACCGATAACTCATTAAGTACCCTACAAGGGATTTTAAACAATTTTCTTACTTTTGACAAGTGGTAAGCATTTTCTAATAAGTATTTAAAACATTTAATTGAAATTAAAAACTAGTTAAAACTTTTGGCCCATTTTATTTTTCCGTAAATTTTATAAAAATTTTGATAGAGTTTCGTTTATACTTTGAGAAAATAGTTCTTCAAATACCTGTAAAAAGAACTTCTAAAAATGTTTTCTCAATAACTACTTCAATTTCACAATCAAACTCAATCCATTTCAACAACTCCACAATCATTTCAATCAATTTCTCAAGTTCAAAATTCAATAATCCTCAAAATACTAGCAATACATTTCATTCAAATTAAATAAAATAATTCCACTCATTTTTCATTAGTGACAAAACAATTTATATACATCCTTACAAAATTTATTTTAAAAGAAATACAAACTAAACTTTATTACAAACTTCATACAAATTTTGTACAAGCTGCTCAAGACCCATTTACATGTCCATACTTTTATATGCAATACATACATCAAAAGAAATATTCACAATTAGGGTATAAATTATACCCGATAACTTCAAGCTGAATGATCTTTAATCCTTAACAGCTCAGTCTGCTGCTCCTCTAGTCTCTGTATCTGCGACAGCAATAGAAGCTATCGCTGAGTACTAGGACTCAGTGGTGCACAACATACTAAAATAATCTTTATGCAAAATATAAATCACATTTATTCAAAAATTTGACTAAACATGAGTATTAAACACAAAACATGAATTATGAGATTTTAATGCAAACCAAGTTCATTTCAAAGTATCAAAACACATTTCATAAAACCCACAGTTAGATCATGCCATTCGAAACAAATAGAATCTCAATAGCCAGAGGCTAAAAAGAAATCACATCACAAGGCTAGCTAGCTCAAATATATGGATATCCATTCACATCCTCTTCTACTGGCACACCTCATTCCTTCTCCAGAGAAGGAATCAAAATTCGAAACTAATTACCCCCACTAGTCGTGCTAGTGAGGTGTTCAAATATATGGTCATGATACTGTGGTTTTAAAACTTATCTTAACAATTTGCTAAACATTGTCATTTCAAATATACACAATAACTTTCACAATTTAAATCAAAACATCATAAATAAGGTCACAATAAACTTTCAACAATTCAAACCAAAAGTAAAATGCATATTTCATTCACTTTATCAATGAATTTTAAAGCATAGTGATGTTGTACATAAACCTCAAGCGAGTCGCCTCTTGGCCTTGACTCGATTCCTCGGGTTCTTTCACGGTATTCTTTTTAACTGAAATGCACAATTTTACAGTGTTTCAGTACCATAACTTAGCATAAATCTAAAAATAAATTTAACTTCACTTTTACCTAGCTCTAACGTGTTAAACTCGATGTTCTTGAAATTTTGTGTTTTGGGTTACTATTCACTACACTATTCAAGTCAAAGTATTGACTTTCTAAGGCTTAATAGGTATGGGAATTCCAACTTTACCTACATACCACATTTTGGTCACCAAACTTGTTGGTTTTGGTCATTTTTCAACACTTAAGTCTTTTAGGCAAAATTGTCAATTTTCAGTTGGTGTCTAAGGTTGCACTGTTCCATTGATCACTTTTCTGTTGGAATTTGATAAAATTTTCTTCATAGAAAATGTCCCCTATTGTCTTAATTTTATTCTCCTTTTTGAATCACTCCGATTGGAGTTTTGTTGCTCAAGTTATACTCAAATAATGGCTACTGTTCATGCTGCAGAATTTGGTTCTGCAGATTTATTGATCCAACTTCATTTAGCAATTTGATCAAGTTAAGTCCATAATTTGGTCTAATTTTCTTCATATGAAATGTTCTACTATGTCTTAGGTTTCCATCGGTTCAAGAATCACCTAAATTGGAGTTTTCTAGAGAGAGTTATAGCCATTGAAACTTTACTGTTCATATGGCAAATCTGCAGTTCTACAGATTCAGTAACTCAACTTTGCTCAATAATTTGATTGGGTTAATGGCATAATTTGGGTTTGTGTTCTTCATGAAAGTTTTAGGTATACATCTCATCTAACAACTGGTAAAATTTCAGGTAATTTTTACCTACCTAGCTCGAGTTATGACCAAATGAACAAACACTGTTTATTTGGTCAGTTTGTGCAAAGGCAGACTGTGATTTCTCAACTTTGGTCAATTTGTTCACTAGGTTTTAGTAACTTTTTGGGCATACTTCCTAAATGAAAATTGTGTCATTTAGTGCTTATTTTCATTCCCAATTGGTCTCATACCAATTGGACTTGTAAAATTTCATTTTTGGTCCCTCAAAGTTGACTTTTGGTCATGGTGCATACCCAATCCGAATTTGGCTTTGATTCAAACACTTCTAACACATTTAATTAGGTCACAAATAACCATTTCTCTCCTTAAACTATGTCAAAGACATCATTTAGCACTTCTTCACATTTTTTTCTCTAAACCCTAATGTCCAAAACCCTAACCACACTAAATTATTGCATTTAGCTAGTTCAAAGTCTTTAACCATAATCACTCAACTAATTGAGGTTCATACACCCATTCAAATCAATCAAACCATGCAAATCACACCCCCTACCATGCTAGCTGAAATTTCAGTTTGGTCCTTCAATAACAATTTTCTTTTCATTTAAGCATATTTCCAAGTATAACTTAACTACTTAAACATAGATTCAAAGAGAAAATGAAGAAGAACACTAACCTTAATTCTTTGATTTACAATCCATGAATTCTTTCACTTTCTTCTTTCTTCTTCTCCCTCAATCTTCTTTTCTAGTGTAGATTGGCAGCTTTTTAGGGTTTAGGGTTTATTTTGAAAGGCTAAAATCAAGTTATGGAAGCTTGATGCATTCATCAATGGTGGTTGCACATGGTGGTGAGGGAGAGAGATATGGGATGTCCAAGAAGAAGAAGAAATGTGATGATTTTAATTTTTTTTTCTTCTTTTCTTTGTTTTTAGTCTTATGAAAGACCAAAAAATTAATTTAATTAAATTTATTAATTATATATTTATTGCATCATGCATGAGGTCATGCATGATGCAATAAATATATAATGTCATCACCTATTTCACTTTTCCATTTTTTTTAATTTATTTTCCTATTAGTTCTTTAATTTAATTCTTGATCCCAAAGTTTTCTTTTCTCCGATTTTATTTGACAGTTAGGTCAGGAGTCGGCTCTCGGGGTCAATTGACCAAATTGCCCCTCGTCGGTTCATCCTGGTTTGTAATTAATTCCATATTTCTTCCGGCTCTCTGACCTAATTATTTGACTGGCTTAACAGTTCTTTTTCGTGATTTCTCTTTTCCATTGTGTTCATAAGGGTCCTAAGGACCGCGGCGTTACACTTTACGGTTCGAAATTTGAGTTTAAAATGACTTCGCAGTCATTCTCGAGAAGGTCACCAATCGCTGTGACTCTCGGCTCGTTTAACTTCTTATGTTCCGTTTTTCTTGTTTATACTTAACTAATTGGACATTACTAATTATTTGTGTTTATGGCTTCTCTAGTTGTCTTAAGCGTGATTCTAATCTCCTTAATTGTCCAGACCGAGTCCGATCACCGGAACAGTGAAATATACCAGGCTATGCAAATAGGGGTGTTACAAAGATAACTTTTCTCTACACAAAAAGAACATTTCTTAACATTTGCATACAACTTTTCTTTTCTCAACACATCAAAAACAAGTCTCAAGTGATGCATATGCTCATCCATGTTTTTACTGTACACAAGAATGTCATCAAAGTAAGCAACCATAATTTTCCCTATAAAAGATCTCAAAATAGGTTCATAAGTCTCATAAATGTGCTAGGGACATTTGTGAGCCCAAATGGCATCACTAACCACTCATACAAACCATATTTAGTCTTAAAAGTGGTTTTCCATTCATCTCTTAATTTCATGCCAATTTGGTGGTAACCTCTCCTAAGATCTATCTTAGAGAAAATGCATGCACCATTCAACTCAGCATGTCATTAAGTCTAGGTATGGGATGTTGATATTTCACCATTTTCTTATTGATGGCACGACAATCAACACACATGTGGTATATCTCATCCTTCTTTGGTACTAAGAGAACCGATACTACACATGGGCTCATGTTTTCCCTAACATGACCCTTAGCCAAAAGCTTCTCTAACTGCCACTGCAGCTCTTTGGTCTCCTCTGGACTACTCTTGTATGTAGGACGATTTGAAAAAAATGCTCCAAGTATGAAGTCTATCTGATGCTCAATGCCTCTGATGGGTGAAAGTCTAGGAGGCTTCTCATCTGGGAATACATCTTCATCTCCTATAAAAAAGAACAAGAAGCACTAGGAAAAGTTGGGTCAAGGTCAGTCATAGTTAATAAAGATTCCCTATACATAAGCAAACACAATGGTCTACCACTATACAAGGAGTCTCTCACATCTATCCTCTTGACATACAAATTTGTTTTTCTCTCTTTTCTCTCTTTTTGCCCTGAACCTTCTTTCTTTTCTTTTTCTCTTTCCTCCTTCTTATTTTTTCTCTTCTCACTTTTATTGCCTTCTTTTGGTTCAGCCACTCTAGCTTTTTCACTCCCCTTCTCATTTTTCTCACCCTATGATCTTCTAATGTGGAGTTGGTCTTCAAGAACTTGAGATGGGATTAAAGGTTTCAAGTTGACCTTTTGGCCATCCTTAGAAAAGAGTAAGTGTTCCTTCAACCATCATGCAAAACTTCCCTATCAAATTGCTATGGTCTCCCAAGAAGTAGATGTGTAGTTTCAATAGTCACCACATCACAAACCACCTCATCTTGGTACTTGCCTATTGAAAAAGGAATCACCATTTGCTTGGTAACCTTGACCTTCCTATAAGAGTTCAACCATTGCAAACCATATGACCTAGGATGTTTTAAAGTAGCTAAGCCTAACCTTTCCACCATCAAAGTGCTAGCCCCATTGCAACAACTCCCACCATCCACAATTGCACTGCACACCTTATCTCCCACACGGCACCTAGTATGGAAAATATTCTCCCTTTGGTCCAAATCCCCATTATCAATTAATTCAGCTTATGTATTTAAAGTGCGCATAGTGATCAAGGTGCAAGTCATATCCACATCCTCAAATATTCTCCCTGTCATCCTTTTCATTATGCACATTCAGCTTACTCTTGTCATCTGCACTCTCCAACTCTCCATCTTCGATCAATATCATAACTCTTTTATTATGACACTGTGAAGCTATATGCCCATTTCCCAAACACCTAAAAACACTTGATATCCCTAACTCTATTACTGGTGTTTGAAGGTATTGAAGTAACATTCTTTTCTTTCCTTTTCACCTTTTCCTTTCCCTTCCACTTCTCCTTCTTGGATTTAGGAACAAACTTATCTTCTTTAGCCTTCTCACTATTCGAGTTCCATGAAGGCTTAGGAGCTGAATAGGTTGCACTACCATACTTAACTAAATTCTTCTTCTTGAGCTGTTTCTCAACCTTTATGGCCATGGACACCATCTCATTCACATCAATGTAGTGGTGTAACTCCACTATGTTGGCTATGTCTTGATTCAGCCCACTAAGGAATCTAGCCATGGTAGTTTTTGGATCCTCTTCAATATTAGCTCTAATCATGGCAATCTCTATAGCTTTGTGGTACTCTTTAACACTTTTGGACCCTTGAACCAACCTTTGGTGAAACTCCTTATATTAATGTGGAGGCATAAACATATCCCTCAACAAATTCTTCATCTCCTCCCAAGTTTCTACCATTCAGCCCCCATTCCTCCTTCTCCTAGATTGCAATTGGCCCCACCATACAATAGCATATTCCTTAAATTCAACAGCTGCTAACTTTACCTTTTTCTCTTCTGAATAATGTTGACACTCAAAAATTAATTCTATTTGCCTTTCCCACTCCAAATACATAATGAGATCATTTTTGCCATAAAATGGTGGTATCTTCATTTTAATGCTCCCTATATTCCCATCAACTCTCTCCCTCTCTCTTCCATAACCATAACCATAACCATCTCTCTCTCCAAAGTCATCTCTTCCCCATTGCTCTCCCCTAGGTACCCTACCATTTCTTCTACCTCTCATCCCTCTTCCCCTAGGATGTGGTGGCCGAATTCCTTTCCCACTTGCCTGAGAGGAATGGTTATCAAAATCGTCATCTCTCCACTCTTCCTCATACTAGTCATCTCCCCAATCTAGATCAAAAGGTTCTGTTCTTTCATGTTCCCTCTTATCTCTCCTATTTTCCCCAATATGAATTCCCAAATTCCCTCTTCTACCTTGCCTCACATCATTTAGTCTCCTCTCACTTTCTCTTTCTCTTCTCAATTCCTCAAATTGTTCATCATGCCTTTCCAACTTATCCTTTACATCTCTCATCAAGGCAAACATCCTCTCAAATTATTGCTCTATTGCTTGGTCTCTTAACGGATTACTAGCTTCCTCATTCCTCCCTTCACTTTTCCTTCTACTACTTTTTGCTTCATTCCTTTCTTGTGACATGGTTTAAGCTGTAAAGAAACAAAGTTAGTAATAAAAATCCCTCACTTCACTCCCTTATTTGTTTACTCTCAAGAAGGTTCACTCCATTTGTGTCTAGCACAACTGGCTTTTACCCTCTTGCTATGCTCACAACACTCAAGCCTTTTTCCTCTCAATACGTTCAATCCAAGGTTCCCTTGGAACTCAAATATGTTAACAAAAGAAATTCACAAACACTACCACACCTTGTCCCTTGTAATGCATGACATGTTCCCGTAGCATACCTAATGAATTACCAAACTACACCTACCGATAACCCATTAGTTATGCTACAAGGGATTTTAAACAAATCATAGCTTTTTATCTTATCAATTCTTTTGCGAAAAACTGCATGGGAATAGTTAAAATTCAATGTAAACATTCATTTGAAATAATGATAGATGAAATATTGCAAAGGTTACATTTCCATAAGTCTCAAAATAAAATACAAATAGTTACAAACTCAAAATACTTTAGTAATGCAGTGCTTTTTAATATAAACTGCTCAATGTCCGTACATCCATACATATAGGTACAAAATACATCCAAAGGAATCACAAGGGTATACCTAAAGTAAATACCCACAATCAATACCAAAATCCTGCTTCTAAGTTTCTCACTCAGCAGCCTTCTCCTTTCCCTTAATTGCGATAGCATAAAGAAGCTATCGCTGAGTATATCACTCAGTGGTGCACAACTACTAACTTTAAAACTTAAGATATAATACAATTTGCCAAAGCATAATAAATCACATTTTTCTTAAGCATGAAAACTTCACAATAGTTCTAAGTCCATAAGAGCCATTTATTGGAATAACATTTCAAATGAGAAATCACACTTTATAAATCACAATTCACAAAGCATTAGTAATGCCAACATCAACACACAGTTTAGGCCATGACACTATATTTTACGATCAGAGCCGTGTTGTACACCATGACAAAGCAATCTCAACCTCACTAACCGTTATTAATGATTTAATGAGTACTCATGTAGTCTTACCCCACTAACCATTATTAATGGGAGATATAATCAATATCAATTATCAACCCCAAGTAGCTGTTACTACTGGGGAGTTCCGAAAGGGACTGTCATGCTATCTGTGATTTCAAAACAGTTTCCAAAAATTTTCCACTCAACAATCACATTTATAAACCAATAAACACATTTAAATTCATCATAAAATTCATATAAAGTTGGCAACACCCAAATTTCTTAAATGCAAGATAAAAACTATATTTCAGTCAAAGTAAACTTGTTCAAATCAAACTCATTCAAATAAACACATTCCAAACAATTTACAAGTTTAAAAATGAAGAAAAGGTTAGTTGTGCACAAACCTTCAATAATTCTCCTTCCTTGTTACCTACTTCTCCTTGTCTATTCCAACTTCTTTTTCTACTGAAAATACACAAATAGAATACCTCAATACTAATCTCAATTGCTGCTAAGAACTCATTACATGAATGTCTAATGTATCCCAAATTACCTTTGCAAATTTTAGAAAGTTTTGGTTTTCTAGCAGCTTGGTATATTAAAATTTGAACCCAATTTTTACCTAGTTTCAATTATAATTTGGTGAGGTATTCTTCATGAAATTTGTCGCTCTAGTCTCATCTTTATTTCCCTTTTTGAATCACCTCATTTGGAGTTGTGTAGCCAAAGTTATAGTCAAATGAATTTTACTGTTCACGTAGGGCAATTGTGGTAGCTTTGGTGACTTAAATTTAGCTGACAATTTGATCAGGTTACGTTCATAATTTGGCTCTAAGTTCTTCATATGAAATGTTCTACTATGTTTTAAGTTTTCATCTGTTCAAGAATCACATAAATCGGAACTTTATAGAGAGAGTTATAGCTGTTTAAAATTTACTGTTTATGTTACTATTCATGTGCTGGCAGATTTATCAACTCAACTTTGCTCATCAATTTAGTTGGGTTAAATTAGTAATTAGGCTTCAAGTTCTTCATACAAAACTATGTTTTAAGTTTCTATCAGTTCAAGAATCACCTAAATCGGAGTTTTCTAGAGAGAGTTATGGCCTTGCAAAATTTACTGTTCATATGGTCAATTTGCAAATTTCCAGATTTTCTGTAGATTTAGTGACTCAATTTTGCTTAGCAATTTTTAATTGGGTTAAGTCCATAATTTGGCCTTAAGTTCTTCATATGAAATGTTCTACTATATTTTAGGTTTCCATTGGTTTAAGAATCACCTAAATCAGAGTTTTCTAGAGAGAGTTATGGCCATGCAAATTTTACTGTTCACGTGCCTACTTCTGCAGATTCTAGAATTTTGTCTCCAAGTTCAAGCCATGTTTTAGGCAATTTCTGTGCAATTTCTGGGCAATTTCTGGGTTGGGTCTCTTCACGAAAATTCTAGCCCTATGTCTTAAGTTTCATTTTCAATTGGTCTCACACCAATTGGAGTTGTGTAGCTCAATTTATGAGCTATCAAACACACTGAACTCAGTGTGCAAAATTCTGCCCTAGGTTCAAATTTTCATTTCTTCAATTACTCCCACTAACCAATGTCAATTCATATTTAATTTACCCAAAATTATTATAATTTAGCATTGACACATCCATAGCACTCATAACACAAAATCCAAAATTTTGAAACACCAAAGTTTGTAATTTTCCCTAATCCTATCATTTCATTACTTCCATTCATCAACCCAATGTCAATTCAAACTAAAGGAATCTCAAATGACCATAATTTAACACTACGCACACCAATTTCACTCTCTAGCACCAAAGCTCTAATTTTTCCATGAACCCTAATCTTTCATATTTCATTTTATGCAAATCCCACGCAATTTCTTTACCCCAAGCATGCACACTACTTCAACTAAGCTTGATTTCATCATCAATTTCATTAAAATACATCAAACCCTAATTTTCTCCAAATTAGCTAAAACCCTAGTTTAGGTTCAATGTATGATTCTCATGCTTCTTCATGAAATTTTTCTATAATCAAACTTAATTCAAAGCTTATATAACTAATCTAACATGAAAAGAAACTTACCTCTTGTTGATTTCTTTTCAACTTCACTTTTCTTCCAATTCTTGTTCTCCTTGCTTTTAATCTCTCAATCAAATATCTCTTTGATGTTTTCTTTTAGTGGGCTATGAAATTTATGAAGGGAATTTAAGGGAATTAAAACTTGGAAGGGGAAATCAATGAGGGGAAGAAGTGGAAGAAGAAGAGAAAAGAGAGAAAGAGGAAGAGAGAGGAGAGGGTGGTGGCACCTTATGAAAAAAAAAAATGAAGAAGACATTTGTCTTCTCATATATATATATCCCCAAAATTAGTTTATTAAAATTATAAATTTTAATTGTGTCATAAGGATAATTAAACTTAAATTTTTATTCCTTTTTTTTTTTTACATTTACACTTAATTTTTCCTTTTAATTAAATAATTAAATTTAATTATTAAAAGCCCATAAGTTCTTCATTTTAATTTTGTCATAATGAAAATGAAAGTTTAAGTTTTCATTTCTTAAATTTTCCCTTACATATTTTTACTTGAAATTTTCTTCAATTTTTACCCCATAATTCAATTCATTTATTTCATTTAATTTAATTGACATTTTGGTCAAAAGTCAGCTCTTGAGGTGAATTGACCAAAATGCCCCTCATCGGGTCATAATCCTTCTTTTTATAATACCCGATGAGTCCATAGATTTTTTTTTTGTTCACTTGAATTTTTATTGAGTCTATCTTAATTAATTTTTTATTTTTTTTTATCCTCAAGGTTTCTTTGAATAGTACTAGTCAAAGATAAAAAAAATGGTACTATTCATAACTTAGAGGTTCGGGGTGTTATAATTCTCCCCTCCTTAAAAATAAAATTTTGTCCTCAAAATTTACCTGGTCTCAGTCTCTAAATAGCTGTGGGTGTTGTCTCCTCATGTCCTCCTCATGCTCCCATGTAGCCTCCTGACCTGAATGATGGTTCCACTGCACTTTCACCAGAGGTATTTGCTTGTTCCTCAGCTGCTTCACCTCATATGCCAAGATCTTTAGGGGCTCTTCATCATATGTCAGGTCTGAATTTAAATCAATCTCCTTTACTGGTAAAATGTGAGAGGGATCTGATCTGTACCTCCTCAACATGGAGACATGGAAGACATTGTGAATCTTTTCCAACTCCAGAGGCAATGCAAGTCTATATGCCAATGGACCCACTCTCTCCAGAATCTCATATGGCCCGATGAAGTAAGGACTCAGTTTCCTCTTCCAACCAAACCTCATGATCCTCTTCCATGGGGAAACTTTCAGGAACACCTTGTCACCTACACTGTACTAAATATCTCTTCTCTTTAAATTAATGTAGGACTTCTGTCTATCCGATGCAACTTTAAGTCTGTCTCTAATAATCTTAACCTTTTCTTCCGTCTGCTGCACTAATTCTGGGCCAATCAACTTCCTCTCGCCCATTTTATCCCAACACAAGGGAGTTCTACACTTTCTGCCATAAAGTGCTTCATATGGAGGCATCCCAATGCTTGACTGATAACTATTGTTCTATGCAAATTCAATCAAAGGGAAGTGTGTGTCCTAGCTCCCTTCAAACTCAATCACACAAGCCCGAAGTATATCCTCCAAAATCTAAATGATCCTTTCAGACTGGCCGTCTGTCTGTGGATGGAATATTGTACTGAAGTTCAATCTAGTCCCTGGGGCTTTTTGGAGACTACGCCAGAATCTAGAAGTGAACCTAGGATCTCTATCAGACACAATAGACACTGGCACTCCATGCAACCTCACCACTTCATCAATGTACAGTTTTGCCAATCTTTCCAGGCTATAATCCATCCTCACTGGCAAAAAGTGTGCATACTTGGTCAATCTATCAATAATAACCCAAACTGCATCATGATTCTTTTGTGTACGTGGAAGTCCTGTCACAAAATCCATAGTGATTCTTTCCCTTTTTCACTCGGGAATTGGCAATGGTTGTAGCGACCCTGTAGGAACTTGGTGTTCTGCCTTTACTTGCTGACAATTTAGGCATTTGGCAACATATTCTGTAATGTCTTTCTTCATTCCCCTCCACCAATAGTGCCCTTTCATAGTTTTGTACATTTTGGTTCCATCAGGGTGTATAGCGAAAGGTGAATCATGTGCTTCCTTTACAATGATGTGCCTCAGCTCAATATTATCAGGAATGCACATTCTGCCTTGATATAACAACAAGCCCTCATCATTTATCAACAATTCTGGTTTCTTACTATCCCGAGCCTCTTCCATCAACTTCACATACTTATCATCATTCTGTGCAGCTGATTTAATTTGTTCTATCAACATTGGCTTCACTTGCCAAGTAGCTACCATCTACCCATCTTCATCAATCTCCAGGTTAGCATGCAATGCCCTTAACTCATGCACCGTGGACAATGGAGAAACCCTCAAACCAGCCATAGTCTTGCAACTTAAAGCATTAGCTACAATATTGGCCTTTCTAGGTTGATAGTCTATCAAGCAATCATAATCTTTTATCAGTTCTAACCATCTCCTCTACCTCAAATTTAACTCCTTTTGTGTGCCCAAGTACTTCAAACTTTCATGATCTGTGTATATATAACATCTCTCTCCATACAAGTAATGTCTCCAGATCTTCAAGGCAAAGATAATGGCTGCCAGCTCCAAGACGTGTGTAGGATAATTCCTCTCATGCGGTTTAAGCTAGCGTGAAGCATAGGCAATGACATTTCTATCTTGCATCAACACACAGCCCAATCCATTATGAGACGCATCACTGTATATGGTGTACTCTTTACCCAAAGTGGGCAAAGTTAAGACTGGAGCTTTAGTTAAATGCCTCTTCAACTCATCAAAACTTTCCTGGCACTGATCGATCCACTGAAATTTTGCATCCTTCCTAAGTAGCTTAGTCAGTGGAGATGCTAGCATGGAGAATCCCTTCACAAACCTTTTATAATACCCAGCTAAACCAAGGAAACTCCAAACTTTCGTGACATTTCTAGGTGGCTTCCAATTAAGAATGGCTTCTACTTTACTAGGATCCACTTGGATACCCTCTGAAGATACAATATGCCCCAAGAAAGTAATCTCCTTTAGCCAAAACTCACATTTCGACAGTTTGGCATAAAACTGTTTCTCTCTCAAAGTCTGCAATACTATCCTCAAGTGCATGTCATATTCCTCTGCATTCTTTGAGTACACCAAAATATCATCAATGAACACCACTAAACTGGTCTAAATATGGCCTGAAGATAGTGTTCATCAGGCCCATAAAAGCAGCTGGAGCATTAGTTAACCCGAATGGCATCACCAAGAACTCATAATGGCCATACCGAGTCCTAAAGGTAGTTTTAGGAATACTTTGCTCCTGCACCCTCAACTGATAGTAGCTTGATCTCAAGTCAATCTTGGAGAATACAGTTGCATCCTTTAACTGATCAAATAAATCATCAATCTGTGGTAGAGGATATCTGTTCTTTATGGTCACTTTATTCAACTGTTTGTAGTCTATGCATAGACGGAGAGTACCATCCTTCTTCTTCATAAATAATACTGGTGCTCCCCAAGGTGACACGCTAGGGTGGATGAAACCCTTATCTAGCAATTCCTGCAATTGCACCTTTAACTCTTTCAACTCAGCAGGTGCCATCCTATAAGAAGTGATAGAGATTGGCTCCATACCAGGCATAGTCTCAATTTCAAACTGCACCTCTCTTTTTGGAGGCAATCACGGCAACTCTTCCAGAAAGGCATCTGGAAAATCCCATACTGTAGGAATATCCTTAAGATCTGGACTCCCTACCTAGGTGTCTATCACATGAGCTAGATAAGCTTCACATCCCTTTCTAATCATCTTTCTAGCAAGTGCAGCTGAAATGATGTTGGATGGTAATAACTGCCTCTCCCTCTGTATCACTACGTCTATATACTCGGGATGACCAAAAGTCACTATCTTCAGTCTATAGTTAATCATGGCGTGATGTCTGACTAACCAATCCATGCCCAAAATGATATCATAATCTCAGAAGGGCATTTCAATTAAGTCTGATAGGAATGTATGTCCTTAGATCACCAAAGGACAATCTTCATACAATTTGTTCACCCTAACCTCTTGTTCTAAAGGACTAGTCACTAGCACATCATAATCTAATTTCACACAAGGAATAGCAATAGAGCATGCAATACTGGCACTAGCATAAGAATGTGTAGAACCAAGGTCAAACAGCATATATACATCTCTACCAATGATGGAGAAAGTACTAGCCATAACATATGATGTCTCAGCTTCATCACTCTGGCGCATGGTGTACATCCTGACTGGTGCACCACTCTGCTTTAGTTGGCTCACTATGCCCTAACTGCCAAAAGTGTTACCTCTACCCCTACCTTTGCCTCTACTAGCTGTATGTTGTCCTCTGGAAATAGAACTTTGAACAGATCCCTTAGTGGTAGTAGGCGGCCCAGATCTGCGGGCACTATTGTAATCTCTAGCAAAATGCCCACTTCCACCACAGTTGTAATAGGCTCTTATGGCCTTATAACATACTCCTCCATGAGTCTTGCCATAGGTTTCACAAGTACGGACAGGAAAGGAACCCCTAGATGTCTGATGTCTGGATCTAGGTGGCCTCTACCTTGAGAATCTTCCCCTACTAGATCCTTTGTTACTTGGTCCCCCAAAAGCTCTTCCTCTTCCCGAACTGTTGCCAGAAGCTTGACTAGAAGTCTTCTAACTCTTGTCTTTTTCTTTTGTTCCCTTTCTAACGGCCCCTTCTAACTCAATCCTTTCTAATTCCAGGGCTTGGGATATCAGCTCTGAGAAGTTCTCATGTCAGAACCCAACCACTTGCATTCGTAAGCTAGGCCTCAACCTGGCCTCAAACCATTTGCATCTGTCTCTACTAGTAATGACTAGGCTTCCAACATAGTGGCTGAGGCGGGAAAAGTCTCTCTCATACTCAGCTACAGTCCTGTTCTCTTGCTTCAAACTGAGAAACTCCTATAGCTTAATATTTACATATGTGTCGGGAACATACTTTTGTCTAAATTCTCTGAGAAAGTCATCCCATGTCAACACAGGAGGCTTAACCAAACTGTGAGAAATGGTCTTCCACCACTCATATGCATCTCCATGCAGTAGAGAGACCGAGTATTCGAACTTCAAATCATAGGTGCAGTGCAGTTTCTTGAATACCCTCTCCATCCGTTCTAACCATTTCTTAGCTTCCAATGGGTCCACTGTGCCCTTGAACTCTGTTGCCCTATCCTTCATTAACTTGTCATATTGTCTGGCTAGGGATTGTGGTTGCACTGGAGGTGCTTGCACAGGAGCTTGGACTAGTATATTGCCAGCCATTTGCTGAAATAGTGTAGCCATCTGTTGAGCGAACTGAGCAGGAAACTGCATGGGTGGGACGGGTGTAGCCGATCCATTGGCATTCTGAGGAGCTAGGGCCTCCCCCTGTACCTCAGCTGCTACTAATTGCTCTATTATGTGATCCCCCTCTTCCATACTGAATCACAAAGAATTCTACTCCCTGGACAACCAACACAAGGAGATTTCCCTTTATTAGTCCATATTTATGATGTAATGCACCATATGTATCAATTAATAACAGTTGAGCAGTTGAACTTATCAAAATTTTTCATGTACTTATCAAAATTTTTCAAACATGCAATTTCAAAACTTGTATAAAAACTAAAGCTCTGATACCACTAAAACATGTCACACCTTATCCCTTGTAAGGAATGACATGTTCCCGTGGCATACCTAATGAATTACCAAACTACACCTACCGATAACCCATTAGTTATGCTACAAGGGATTTTAAACAAATCATAGCTTTTTATCTTATCAATTCTTTTGCAAAAAATTGCATGGGAATAGTTCAAATTCAATGTAAACATTCATTAGAAATAATGATAGACTAAATATTGCAAAGCTTATATTTCCATAAGTCTCAAAATAAAATACAAATAGTTATAAACTCAAAATACTTTAGTAATGCAGTGCTTTTTAATACAAACTGCTCAATATCCGTACATCCATACATATAGGTATAAAATACATCCAAAGGAATCACAAGGGTATACCTAACGTAAATACCCACAATCAATACCGAAATGCTGCTTCCAAGTCTTTCACTCAGTAGCCTTCTCCTTTCCTTTACCTGCGATAGCACAAAGAAGCTATCGCTGAGTATATCACTTATTGGCGCACAACTAATAGCTTTAAAACTTAAGGTAAAACACAATTTGTCAAAGCATAATAAATCACATTTTTCTTAAGCATAAAAACTTCACAATAGTTCTAAGTCCATAAGAGCCATTTATTGGAATAACATTTCAAATGAGAAATCACACTTCATAAATCACAATTCACAAAGCATTAGTGTCGCCAACATCAACACACAGTTTAGGCCATGACACAAAATTTCACAATCAGTGCCATGTTGTACACCACGACAAAGCAATCTTAACCTCACTAACCGTTATTAATGAGGGAAGGGCTAGCTAGCTAATGAGTACTCATGTAGTCTTACCCCACTAATCGTTATTAATGGGAGACATAATCAATATCAATTATCAACCCCAAGTAGCCATTACTACTGGGGAGTTTCAAAAGGGACTGTCATGCTAACTATGGTTTCAAAACAGTTTCCAAAAATTTTCCACTCAACAATCACATTTATAAACCAATAAACACATTTAAATTTATCGTAAAATCCATATAAAGGTGGCAACACCCAAATTTCTTAAATGAAATAGAAAAACTATATTTCAGTCAAAGTAAACTTGTTCAAAGCAAACTCATTCAAATAAACACATTCCAAATAATTTACAAGTTTAAAAATGAAGAAGAGGTTAGTTGTGCACAAACCTTCAATAATTCTCCTTCCTTTTTACCTACTTCTCCTTATCTGTTCAAACTTCTTTTTCTACTAAAAATACACAAATAGAATACCTCAATACTAATCTCAATTGCTGCCAAGAACTCATTACATGAATGTCTAATGTATCCCAAGTTACCTTTGCAAATTTTAGAAAGTTTTGGTTTTCTGGCAGCTTGGTATATTGAAATTTGAACCCAATTTTTACCTAGTTTCAATCATAATTTGGTGAGGTGTTCTTCATGAAAATTGTCTCTCTAGGTCTCATATTTATTTTTCTTTTGAATCACCTCATTTGGAGTTGTGTAGCCAAAGTTATAGTCAAATGAATTTTACTGTTCACATGGGGCTGATTGTGGCAGCTTTGGTGACTTAAATTTGGCTAATAATTTGATAGGGTGACGTTCATAATTTGGCTCCGAGTTGTTCATATGAAATGTTCTACTATGTTTTAAGTTTTCATTAGTTCAAGAATCACCTAAATAAGAGCTTTTTATAGAGAGTTATAGTTGTTTAAATTTTACTATTTACGTTACTGTTCATGTGCTAACAGATTTATCAACTCATATTTGTTCAGCAATTTGGTTAGGTTAAGTTCGTAATTAGGCTTCAAGTTCTTCATACGAAATGTTCTACTATGTTTTAAGTTTCTATCAGTTCAAGAATCACCTAAATTGGAGTTTTCTAGAGAGAGTTATGGCCTTGCAAAGTTTAGTATTCATATGGTCAATTTGCAGATTTCTAGATTTTCTACAGATTTGGTGACTCAATTTTGCTTAGCAATTTGATTGGTTTAAGTCCATAATTTGGCCTTAAGTTCTTCATATGAAATGTTTTACTACGTTTTAGGTTTCCATTGGTTTAAGAATCACCTAAATCAGAGTTTTCTAGAGAGAGTTATGGCCATGCAAATTTTATTGTTCACGTGCCTACTTCTGCAGGTTCCAGAATTTTATCTCTAAGTTCAAGCCAAGTTTTAGGCAATTTCTGGGTAGTTTCTGGGTTGGGTCTCTTCATGAAAATTCTATCCCTATGTCTTAAGTTTCATTTCCAATTGGTTTCACACCTATTGGAGTTGTGTAGCTCAATTTATAGGCTATCAAACACACTGAACTTAGTGTGCAAAATTCTGCCCTAGGTTCAAATTTCCATTTCTTCAATTACTCCCACTAACCAACCTCAATTCACATTTAATTCACCCAAAATGACTATAATTTAGCATTGACACATCCATAGCATTCATAGCACAAAACCCAAAATTTTCAAACACCAAAGTTTACAATTTTCCCAAATCCTACCATTTCATTACTTCCATTCATTAACCCAATGTCAATTCAAACTAAAAGAACCTCAAATGACCATAATTTAACACTACACACACTAATTTCACTCTCTAGCACCAAAGCTCCAATTTTTCCATGAACCTTAATCTTTCATATTTCATTTTATGTAAATCTCATGCAATTTCTTTACCCCAAGCATGCACACTACTTCAACTAAGCTTAATTTCATCATCAATTTCATTAAAATACATCAAACCCTAATTTTCTCCAAATTAGCCAAAACCCTAGTTTAGGTTCAATATATGATTCTCATGCTTCTTCATGAAATTTTTCTATAATTAAACTTAATTCAAAGCTTATATAACTAATCTAACATGAAAAGAAACTTACCTCTTATTGATTTCTTTCCAACTTCATTTTTCTTCCAATTCTTGTTCTCCTTGCTTTTAATCTCTCAATCAAAGATCTCTTTGATGTTTTCTTTCAGTGGGCTATGGAATTTATGAAAGAAATTTAAGGGAATTAAAACTTGGGAGGGGAAATCAATGAGGGGAAGAAGTGGAAGAAGAAGAGAAAAAGAGAGAGAGAGAGGAAGAGAGAGGAGAGGGTGGTGGCACCTTATGAAAAAAAATGAAGAAGACCTTTGTCTTCTTATATATATATATATATATATATATATATATATATATATATATTTATCCCCAAAATTAGTTTATTAAAATTATAAATTTTAATTGTGTCATAAGGATAATTAAACTTAAATTTTTGTTCCCTTTTTTTTTTTACATTTACAATTAATTTTTCCTTTTAATTAAATAATTAAATTTAATTATCAAAAGCCCATAAGTCCTTCATTTTAATTTTGTCATAATGGAAATGAACGTTTAAGTTTTCATTTCTTAAATTTTCCCTTACATATTTTTACTTGAATTTTTCTTCAATTTTTACCCTATAATTCAATTCATTAATTTCATTTAATTTAATTGATATTTTGGTCAAAAGTCAACTCTTGAGGTGAATTGACCAAAATGCCCCTCATCGGATCATAATCCTTCTTTTTAAATACTCGATGAGTCCATATATTTTTTTTGTTCACTTGAATTTTTATTGTGTCTATCTCAATTAATTTTCCATTTATTTTTTGTCCTCAAGATATCTTTGAATAGTACTAGTCACAAACAAAAAATGGTACTATTCATAACTTGAAGGTTCGGGGTGTTACAAATACTGTCTAAGATTAATATGCACACAAATAAGATGGAACAAAATGAAAATTAGAATATATGTATTATGACACTTGAAACAAAAAAAAAAAGGTAAACTCCGATCTTATGACGAACAAGAGAAGTAATTTTGAGAAACTGTTTGAAAAGAGATTCAAGCAAATGATAGAATTTCTTTCCCAAAATTTACCACCAACTTCCACACATAAAAATTAGATGTCCCATAAAATTTTAGCTTATTCTATGTTGGTTTGCTATATGAAACAGTGTGAGTACAGACTGGTACCCTGAAGTTTGTTCTACAGGCAAACAGTTAAATTTTAACTTGAACTTTGGTATGGAGACTCCCAATATACTGTCTAGACAACCTATAAAATTTTAGAATTTTCTAGATAGATTTGCTTTGTGAACAAATTAAAGTCCAGTTTATGATCAAATTTTAGTACCCTACCCAAATAAGGGAACTTCACCCTAAAATTTTGTGTGGTATCTCCTCAGATACGGTTCGCCTACCAAATTTCACAATTTTCTAGGTGGGTTTGCTCAAGTTTCCAAATTTCACTCCCAAACCTCTTATTAGGCCAAATATGCTAATTTCACTTCCAAAACTAACCAAGGCAGATTGCAACTCTTCAAAACATTAGTTAACTCCCAGCACACATACATTCAAGATAATATAAGATGCCAAAA
The DNA here is from genome assembly GCF_030052815.1 of Hevea brasiliensis. Classification (NCBI taxonomy): domain Eukaryota; kingdom Viridiplantae; phylum Streptophyta; class Magnoliopsida; order Malpighiales; family Euphorbiaceae; genus Hevea; species Hevea brasiliensis. The sequence goes on from NC_079500.1 coordinate 87,031,424, forward strand.
AGGTTAAAGAAAGGCAGTAAGGAAAAGTAACAACACAAATAGGCAAAACTAAGGAAAATGTGACAAGTAAGAATATGAAAAGAAAATTTTGAGAAGGAGACCTAAACTACTTCTAGGCTGGAAACAAGCTCACATTCTGTTAAAATGATTTTCCCATGGAACGTCCAAAACTAAGCAACAATCACTTAAACAACTCTTTTACTAACAAGATGACATAAACACCAACATCTGATGAATAACCACTTTGATTAGTAGAAGAAAGTCAAGGATCTGATTCAAATAGGGCAACTTATGCTAAATTACACTAGATATAAAAATGAGACAATAAAAGTGACTAACTTATATTGAATCTAAGTTTTTAATAGAACTTAGGAAGAACGTACATAAAACTCTCTCAAAGGATTTCTTAAGATTACAAGCTTAACAATGGCAGATTTAAAAAAAAAAAAAAAAAAAAAAAAAAAAAAAAAAAAACTGAAACTAATAAAATGAATAAGAAAGCCTTATAAGGCTGCCCATGGTTCGGCCAACACTTGGAGTCTTTATGCAAGACTTTCTCTAAGTGTTGGATATGATACATTCACCCCCATTTTAGGTAAAAACCACATTTACAAATCTAAACCAAATCTGAATTCTAAAATTTGATCATAAAAGTTTCGTTTGTCATGTAGCTGAAAATGACAATGTTGTTTTTTGCTTTATATCCTGGACAAAAGACTCTCCCACTTTCCTTTGTAACTTGGATAATGCTCATAAGGTGCAAGAAAATGGATAGAATATGAATCTCTTTGGGATGGAAAAGGCTTAGTTTGGTGCACTTGGTTGGACCTTGGTTCGGCTCACTTTGCTGGACTATGGTTCGGATCACTTTGAATATCGAATTGCATCAACATGCCACTCTTGCTCTCCTCTTGAATTCCTTCCATGTTGGGTGGCCATACTTGATCAATATGTGTTTAAATTAGTCCTTGTAATGCCTTAGCCCTAGCTCTTGTGATTGCTCTTTTGAACATGGGAAGTGGTTCGGCCAAGTTGCCCTCATAATGCTCATCAAGTTGCTGGTGTGATTTCTTCTTCTTGATTTAGCTTATGGAGCACTTCTACATCCTTTAAAGTGTGTAGCATCATCTTCAACATCATATCCAGGTTTTTCAAATTACTTCTAAAAGGGGTAGAATGCTTTTCTCTCTTCTTTTGTTAATTGTTTATGTTTAATGTTCTTCGTTATATATGAATAGTTTTATAATTCAGTAAAGAGATAGTTGAAGCCATGGAACATGTTGCCATGGGACTTTTATTTGAGTTTAATAAAATTTAGATTTGTTCTATATTGAGTATCACTTATCTTTTGGTCTATGTTATGAATGTTGAATACATGGTTAGTTAGGGTGGCCAACTAATTAATTGTGCAAGAAAACATATTGCTAAGTTAAGATAATTTAAGTACATAATAGCTTGAATAATCTAACTAAAGTAGCACATAATGATTTATTTCATTATAAAGATGAGTGTTTAGGTTAAATGAACCATGTTAAATGAGTTTGTTATCTTGAATTAGGATGTCTTTCTAATGATTAATGCTACCATTAAACTTAAATATAAGTTGCTCGAGTCTTTTACTAAGTGTGATGTTAAGAGATTAATTATAGAACACTTCCTAATTAATCTAATCCATAAGGAAAGATAAGGAAGTTGTTATCTTTGATAACCAATTTTCTAAATTGAATAAATTTGCATCTTTAGTCAATGTTAGTACATGTTACATGGTGGATGCACTCTCTCTACTGAATTTGTTGCAATTTGGTTGTGTTGAGTATTCATAAGTGTCATTAGCCTTAGTTTATATTCTAGCATTCTTAGTTTAGTTTCAGTAGTTTAGTGAATACAAATCAAAAGTCCTTTTTATTTTACTTTGCATATTCAATTTTATAGATTAGTTGTTCGGTTTATCTATTTTAAGTTCCTTTTGTTTATTTGTGTCTCTAAAATTTATTTTCTTGTTTGCATACTCATTTTTTATGTGAGTGGCCTATTATTTCAATATTTATAAATTGACTCATATTATTTTTTAAAAAAATGAAAATTTCCAAATGGAGCTTAATGCTTTCAATTTTATTAAGGGAAATTTACAATTTGATCCTTTAGTCCCCAAATTATTTTGTTCCTAGGTTTTACATTATATTATACTTTAATCTCTGATTTTTTGAAATTAATTATTTAGTCCCTTTAATTTTATTATATAGAACAATTTAGTTCTGTAATTTAAATGTTTACGACATTTCATCCTTTGAGAGAAAAGACAAAATTGTTTTATATATATATATATATATATTAAAATAATAGGGACCAAAGTGTAATATAGTGTAAAATTCAAAAATAAATATGTAATAACCCAAACCAGGAGCCATTATTGGTACTAGGGATTGGGTCAGTTTAAGGCTTTTGAAACTCGTAGCAAGCCTGAAACTTGAGAAATATACATACATTCCTACATCTCACTATTTAAACATACATCAAACAATTATACTTTAGTTCTTTCATCCATACATAAACATTCATAGCATAATAATAGTTCATAATTTTGAATCTTAACATACATAAAATCCAAAGTGTAATTGTTCAACATGTGCACCCTCATAAGGGTTAACACAATATATACATCATCATACTTAAACAATTATTACATATTTCTAATCTTCTTTTAATTACGAGTACAGTACTATCCATTCATAAATTACATGTCCATCTACCTATACATCATATATAAAGAAGGGCTAAGACTACCCCTGATTCTTTCTCTTCAAGGAACTCTTTTAGTCCTACAACCCTACACTTGGGGGTTAGGGAAATGGGATAAGCTTACACAAGCTCAGTGAGTAAACTAACCATTATTAATTGCATCATTCATTCATACATGTGCAATGCATCATTCACATGAACTTTTACATCACAAACATTTCACATAAGATGGACATTATCACCAATAACTCCCCAAACTTTCCTTTTAAACATGACTTATGTCATATACCCAAGGGCAACTATCAGATCTCCCTTAAAGGGCAACGTTAAGATCTCCCCTTAGGATTTACTTATGGATCCACAAAATACGTAAAATTACATAAACATAACATGGGGAAAGTAATGGGCCATCCAATATCCATCAATGCACCAATAGTAATGTATGTAATTATGCAATATCTTCTTATTCTAGATATAGATATCCTAAATAAATATGATATGAAGCATGAGGATGCTCATTAATTTCCTATAAATAGTTTTCATTTTATTATGGTTAGACTTACTCACCTCTTGTAGCCTATCAACCTCCTTACTCAAATAAGAGCTATCCTTAAATCCTTACCCTTCTAAGTCCCTAAAGTCCGATCCTATAAAATCGAACCCTAGAGTATTATGAAAACCTCTAAAACTCTATACATAACATAAACATTCTATTCTAAGCCCTTAGGAACCATGAAATTAGGTTTTGGAACCTTAGAATCAAAGGAGAAAATAAGTGGGTAGAACCAAGTTTAGTTGTCAAAGTTTTGGATTTCAACTGTCAAACCTTAGAACATCGGGTACCCATTTTGGGCACTAGCCACTATAGCTACTAAAGTCTAGGACTTCGGCTATCGAACCTAGAAAATTTTTAGATTTTTTCGAGAAAATGCAAGCTTTAGCTGTCAAACCTCTGGCTTTTGGCAGCCAAACCTGAGAATTTCTAGAATTTCTAAGTAAAAAATGTGCAGATCCCTTCTCCCATCAACACCCAAATGCATTTCAAAGTTCCAAAACACAAACCCATCACATATGGGCCTAAAAAAACTAGAAAACATGCTTAATACCCACTTACATTCATAAAAACTCAAATCCTAGGTTTTCCTCAAATCCAACATAGCATAAACTTCTAAAAAACTTAACTTAAAACAACTTTTCATGAAATTAAAGCTTTAGAAATCTAATTTCTCATCAACACTCTTAGATCTATCAATTAGATCAAGAAGAAAAGAAGGTTACCTCTTTTCTTAGAGCTTAGAGGTGAGAGAACCAAAGCCTCAAAGCTGGAATATAAATTTCCATACTTCTAAATAGAAGAATCCACCTCTAAATCTTTAAAACTCAAAGGAGTCTTTTCGAAGAGCTCCTTGTATGCCCCAATAGTTGAGAGAGAGAGAGAGAAAAAGGAAAAATCCAAGTGATTTGGGTATGAATGAGCTGAAATCCCTTTTATACCCTCTCTGTCAAGGGACTTTCAACTGTCGAAAGTTCAACTTTTGGATGTCAAAGTTGATTCTGCCCAAATGGGCATTTAAACTATAAAAAGGACTTCAATTGTTGAAAGCCTATCTTTCGGCTACTGAAGTTTCTTCTACCCAAAATAACCACTTTAAAATTTTTAAAGAATAAAACCCTTAAAACATTGTTCTTTCTTAAATACTTTTTAAACATTTTAAACACACACACATAAACATATTTTCATATTTTATTGCCACTTTCTTATCAGTGAAGTCTTAGTTTTTACCAGAATATTCCATCAAGGACAGAGAATGTAATATTTGTCGCTTTTCAATGTCGGAATATTCCATCAAGGACAGATATTCCGACATTGAAAAGTGACAAATATTACATTCCCCCCCCCCCCCCCTTTCTTAAGAACATTCATCCTTGAGTATTCAAAATAAACACATAAAAGCAAACATAATAAACACAATAGAACATACCTAGAAAAAGTGGGGATATTGTTGTATCATAGAATCGCGAGTTTTCTATGTGCACTTTTCCATGTTATGGCAGTTCCATAACACCTTAACCATAGGTATCTCCTTGTTCCCTAGCTTCCTTATTTGAGTGTTTACAGTCTAAATAGGTTGCTTAACATAAGAAAGATCTTTTGAAATTTCTATGTTTGGTTCACTTATAACCTTATTTGGATCTGACACAAACTTCCTCAACATAGAAACATGGAACACCGAATGCATCCTCTCTATTTTTGGTGGCAAAGCTAACTTCTAAGACACATTTTTTACCCTTTATAGCACTTTATACGGTCCAATGTACCTTAGAGCTAGCTTGTTGCTTTTTCCAAACCAAATGACACCCTTCATTGGAGATCCCTTCAGAAGCATCATGTCTCCCTCCTGAAAAACCACTTCTCTCCTATCGAGATTTACATAACTTTTCTGTCTACTGGTTGTTGCCTTCAACCTTGCCCTAATTAAGGTCATGGCTTGAATGGTGACTTCCACCAACTCTGTTCCCGCTAAGGCTCTTTCACCAACTTTCTCCTAACACACAGAAGACCTACACTTCCTCCCATACAGAGCTTCATACGGTGCCATTCTAATCTAAAGTGATAACTATTATTGTATGCAAACTCAACTAGGGGAAGGTACTTTTTCCACGATCCACCAAAGTCAAGTACACACATTTTTAGCATATCCTCCAAAGTCTGTATGGTCCTCTCTAATTGTCCATCTATTTGAGAGTGAAAAGCCATACTGAAGTCTAACCTGATGCTTAACTCATTTTGAAGGTAATGCCAAAACCTTGATATGAACTGTGGTCCTCTGTTGGAGACTATTGTTACTAGAGCTCTATGCAAACTAATTATCTCTACCATGTACACTTGAGCTAATTTATCCACGGAGTAGTTAGCTTTAACAGGAATGAAGTGATCAATCTTGGTTAACTTGTCCACTATAACCCATATTGAGTCATGCCTGTTGGAGGCGACTAGTAACCCCGCAACAAAATCTATGGCCACATTTTCCCATTTCTAATCTAGAATGGATAGTGGGTTGAGCATTCCTGCTGGCTTCTGATGCTCTAGCTTCACTCTTTGATAGACCTTATAAGCAGTCACAAACTATGCAATCTCCTTTTTCATGAAAGGCCACCAATACACCTTCTTTAAGTCCTAATATATTTTGGTGGCTTTTGGATGCACACTATGCTTAGCATTATGAGCTTTTCTCATAATGTCTCCCTTGAGTTGGGTGTCATTTGGTACACACAACCTGTTGTCGTACCTTTCTATACTAATTTCGCTATTTTCACCAACTTAGGGTCTTCATGCTATTTCTCTACTATTTGTCTTAGGTACACTGGTGTCACCTTCATTTGAGCTATCCAAATACTCTTAGCTGATAACTTTAGCTATAACCCTTCTCTAATTAACTAGTGAAACTCTTTCAAGATGGGCCATCTTTTTATAAATATATGTGCCAAACTGACAAATGATTTTTGGCTGAGGGCATCTGTAATAACATTTGCCTTTTTCGAATAGTACTAGATTGTATAGTCATAATCACTGAGCAATTCTATCCATCTTCTCTATCTGAGATTCAGCTCATTCTGCTTGAAGATGTACTAGAGACTTTTATAGCCTGTGAAGATTTCACATTTTGCTCCATAAAGATAATGTCTCCACATCTTTAGGGCAAAAACTACGGTCGTCATTTTTAAGTCATGAGTGGGATAATTAGCTTAATGCTTCTTTAACTGTCTTGAAGCTAAGCTATTACTCTTCCCTTTTGCATGAGAACACATCCCAAACCTACTCTGGAGACATCACAGTAGGCAGTGAAATCTTCATTGCCTGTAGGCAGAGCCAGTACTGGTGCTGAAATTAGGCATTCCTTAAGTTTCTAAAAGCACTCTTCACATTCATCACTCCATTCAAACTTCTTATTCTTCTTAGTTAACCTACTCATTAGAGCAGCTATATTGGAGAAATCAAGTACAATCTCCTATAATAGCTAGCCAAACCTAGGAAACTATTGATCTTTATTACTGTGGTTGGCCTTGGCCAATCGGCCACTGCTTTTACCTTCTTAGGATCAACTTTGATCCCTATTTTTTATCACTATATGCCCCAAGAAGGATATACTCTTTAGCCAAAACTCACACTTGGAGAACTTGGCATATAACTAATGCTCCCTCAACATCTGAAGAACTATTCTTAGGTGCTGTGCATGCTTTTCTGAACTTATGGAATACACCAATATATCATCAATAAAGACGATTACAAAGTGATCTCGATATTATCTGAATACCATATTCATGAGATCTATGAATGCAAATGGGGCATTTGTTAACCCAAATGGCATCATAAGAAACTTATAATGCTCGTATTTAGTCTGAAAGGCAATCTTTGAAATATCTGACTCTTTAATCCTCAACTATTGATATTCAAACCTCAAATCTATCCTTGAAAAGTAACTAGTTTTGGCCAACTGATCAAACAAGTCATCAATACGAAGCAGAGGGTACTTGTTCTTCATAATTACCTTGTTCAATTGTCTATAACCAATGTACAGCCTCAAAGATCCATCTTTCCTCTTTACAAACAATACTAGAGCACCCCAAGGAGAAGTACTTAGTCTGATGAACCCCTTATCCACTAATTTCTATAGCTATTCTTTTAATTCTTTCAACTTTACAGGAGCTATAGTGTAGGGAGGAATATATTCGGGCCTAGTACTAGGCACTAGATCAATTTCAAAATCTATCTCCTTTTTAGGTGGCAGACTGGGTAGTTCTTCAGGAAACACATCTGAAAACTATCTTACCATAGGAACTGATTCTGATCCACTTTTGTTCTTCACAACTTCTTTAACATGGGCTAGAAACTCTCTACATCCTCTTCGAAGCATCTTACTGGCTTGTATTGTGGAGATCATCCCCTTCACTGCTAATGTCTGATCTCTCTAGAAGACTACCTCTAACCCATCTGGTCCTCTGAACTTGACTACCTTATTTCTATAGTCTAAGGAAGCATAATTGGCTGAGAGTTAACCCATCCCTAGAATGACATCAAAATCCATCAATTCTAAGACCACCAAGTCAACTGGAAAACATTTATCCTCCACCATCACTTAACAAGCATAATAGATCATCTCTGTTATTAAAGGATCACACTTGGGCCCACTGATAGGTAATGGACATTACAGACTCGAAACTACTAAACCTGATGAGGATCATCATGGAGCTCCACCACCCTTCAAAGGGGCAATCACTAGGGCAAGATCCAAGCAACTTCAAAGCATGCTCATGGACCATAAAAGAGCTTTTGGCTTAGGAGTGGAGGTGCATAAGGAAAGCCTAGCTTGCTTGCTCTAAGAATCGAAGTAGATCACAATGTGCTAAGTTGAAACTTCCATTGCCATGTCACCAACCACATCAACTTCCATTGCCATGTCACCAACCACTTTGGACATGCCTCACACTACTTTGGAGTCCACTTGGCAGCCATCTTGATGTTTGTAAGGTTCACGTCACATGGATGGAGTTCATTGATTCATTTGAAGTAAAGAGAGCTACTTTTTGACTTGTAACATCCCCACTGCACGTATTCTGTACGTTCTATTGCTCCAATGGCCAAATAACAGTCCAGGTAGATTAGGATGTTTGGAACTACACTTCGGTGATAGTGAACAGACATATAATGATGAAATAAATAAAAAGAAAATACAAGAAAATTCAAAGAAAAAATGAAAGAGAGAAAATGAAGCTAAGTTAAATGAGCTGACACCACAGCGATGGGTGACTGCACTAGGAAGGCCATTACCAACCCCAGGACCGTGGGGAACCCTCTGAATCTAATTTTGAGACATAAATAAAGGTTTATTGAAATGTAATTGACACTAGAAATATCAAAGAAAAATTAGTAAATTAGTACAAAGAAAAATGAAAAATCGAGAAACAGACAAAAATCGGTGTTACCGAAAAATCGGGAATATAACACAAAGTGGGGTATTTTGGTCATTTGACACCTAGTGTTGCCTTTTGACCTCAATCTCCATTAAAAATAAATGATATTACACTTTATAAATGTCATGAAAAATTAAATGGTGATACATTATGTAAATAGTGAAAGAATTGAGCTAAAGGTGCAAATAATGAAAGTTTAACTAATTAAACAATTAATTTAGAGTTAGTGCTCCACTAACTCCAGCCTTGGGACATTTATCTAAGCCATTAGTGGGCAGAAACCACTTCATCTTCAACCTTCCACAAACCAGCCGAATTTCCACCATGGAAGAACTCCATTGCCGTACCTTGCTCTACCTCCATGCAAGCATGTTCTAGCCATCTTTTCCACTTCTTTCCTTCATTAAAGCTTGCATACTCACCTTGGGGAAGATATTGGCAACAAGAAAAGCAAGATTTGGTGAAGTTTTGATAAGCTTCAAAAGTGGTAAGCGTCCAAAACCTCTCCCTTGCTTTAGTAAACCTTGTGTTTAGGTTGAGGTGAGTATTTTGGTGAAGAGAAATGAAAGAAATAGTGAGAAATGGACTTGTCCATTTTTGGCAATCATGAACCTTTGTTGAGCTTGAGTTATTTTTACTTCTAATGAATGGAAATGAAGGTTGATTAATTCAAATGAAAGTTGTAGTAAGTTTGTATCTAAGTATGTGCATGTAGTGTTTGAATTAAGGGTGTGAAATGGAACCTTGATGCCTTGAGCAAACTGCCATGTTTGGCAGCCCTTAATAGCATGAATTTGTGTGTGAACATGTAGTTATTAATGAAATATGCTAATGTTAAATTTTGGGCAGCACGTGTAAGTGATATTGAAGTATGATTATGTTGAAGTGTATGTGTAATATTGACATTGAAATATGTTGAATTTTGGTGGAAGTGAATGTTGAGCTTAATGGTAAATTGTGTGCATTAAGCACTTGAATATTCTACCCAAAATTATTACTGGATTTGTGTACAATATATATATAGAAGTGTTATTAATTGAATATTGAAGTAATGAGGAGGAGAAGGAACATCAAATTGGAAGTGTATGTGCTTTGTGCAGGTTGTGTATTGAAGGCAGTACCTAAATTAGGCCATAAGTGCCAAACTATGAACCCAATTGGTATGAAGCTAATGGGGGGTGAAACTAGACACCAAATAGGCCAACTTTCATGTAGAAATGTTGCCAAATTTCTGCCTAGAAACTGACCTTAAAAATGACCAAATCCGGATTAGCAACCTTGCAACCCAGATTTTTGACCATATGAATAGTAGTCCTTGGGATGAGTATAACTCACTCAAAACAGGTCCAATTGACCTGAAATTTTTACCATGGTTAGTTTAGACATAGATTTAAAATTCCTATGAAGACACCAAAGCCCAGAAATGGCCAGAACCAAGTCAAATAGCTTACACAAGTTCGGGTACAAAAACTGCCGAACCAAAAGTGACCTAAAAATTAACCAAATTTTGCACTAAAAGTGCAATCTGTCCAGCTTTAGTAAATTGACCATATCTTGGTCTACACAACTCAGAATGACCTGAAATTTTGCCCCGCGTGCAATAAGACATAGAGCTACAATTTTTCTTCTTTGACTAGAAGCTAAAAACCAAGAGAAATAGGACTTTAAGCTAGACCAATCTAGCACACAAAAATTAAGAATTTGACATCTTACATACAATGATGCTTGAAGCATTTTGGCAATGAATGCCAACTTGTAAAAATGGTAAATTGCACTATATTGGCAGCATATTGAGATATAAATTGTGATATATTGATGCTAGAAACAACTTATCCATATTACCTAAAAAGGTCAACATATGCATTGACTTGTGAATTATATAATAGTTAGTAAACTCAAAAAAATTGAAGAATTAAACAATTAATTTATAATGTGCCCTAGTTTGCCTAGTTGACTAGTATGGATAGGTTGGCATGCCAATAGGATTCTGACAGCTGTTCTATAAATGGCTTCATGCCATACTGTGTTTCTACGGCTTATTATGCCAAGATCAGGACTTTAATAGCCTACGGCTATACATATTGTGTATTTATTCTTGGCTTATCGCCAGATTGACTATATGGCTTCTTAGCCACACTATTTGCACACCGGGAGACACTTTGTGACCGATGGTGTGACGGCCCGAGGTACTAGGTACCCAGTGCCAGTATATCCGTTTATCCAGTCTGATCAGTATATAGGCTACACGGGCAGTAATTCAAGTACTATTAAATTCAAATACATAAATCCAGTCTACTGATATACAGCACCACAAAAAATTCGTAAACACTTTATTTACTTTATTTTAGTGTATATTTCTTTATATTTGGCACCACTAAGCAAAATTGCTTAGCGCGTTGCTTTTGTAACGCGTAGGTATTGGAGATACAGCTGGGAAGCCCAGCAGACCCACGACCGAGTGAGACATCAGATCTGCACAGGAGTCCAGAGTCATCTGCACTGCATTGCATACATGGTAGGACTTAGGATATCTTGTATTTTGTACTTTTGTTATATATTTGAAATTCGGCCCTGTATTTTGTAATGTTATGAACGCTCTAAAGTTTGTAATATTTTGTACATATTAAATAACGTGGAGATTTTCTGTATATATTTAGATTATTATGGACTGTATTATGGAACTGTTTAATGACTGTAAAAGTCTATTGACTTTACTGAGAAATAGAGACTGTGAAATATTTGAGATTTTGATATCATCATATTAAACTATTTTCAACAGGTTTGGAAGGACAATTTGTCCTAAATATAGACGGCACCTTGCTAAATTTTTATTACCAGTCTTGAAACATTGATTTTATCAAAATATGACAATAGTATCAGCATGATATGAATATTACATAAAAGACTTCTTAAAATCAAATTGAGTTCTAGAAATGAAATAATCACAGACTAGGTGTTCCGGCACGCCGTGTAGCACGCCTTGTTCGGCTATATTGTAGACGAGTGAGGGGTGTTACATTTAGTGGTATCAGAGCACGGTTTAGGCGTTTCTGGACCTAGATAGTTTGCATATCATGCATTGCATTGTAAGTGTTAATATGACTCTAATGCAGATATTTTGATTTGTTTTGTTATTTTGATCAGAATATGGACTCCACATCGCAGAGAGCGGTTGATGAGGAAGTGGAAAGTCGTGCTCCATCTATGACTGAACCAGGAGACAGGAGGGAACCTGCTCCCCCAGTACCAAATGCACCAGCCACATTTCAGCAAATGGCTGAGTTCTTTAGACAAATGGCAGGAGTTATGCCACCACCACCACCTCCACATCAAAAATCTCATATGGAGAGACTCAGGAAGTTTAAAGTAGTGGACTTTCTAGGAAAAAGGGAAGATGATTCTATCACAGCTAAAAACTTATTGGACAGAACTGGAAGAGTCTTGAAACAACTTCATTATACTCCAGAGCAGAATTTGGAAGCTCCTGTATCACTACTGTAAGATGATGCATACCAGTGGTGGGATACATTAACTAGTGAGGTGCCACCAGAATAGATAACTTGGGATTTCTTTCTCACTGAGTTCAGAAAAGAAGTATGTGGGCAAGAGAAGAGAAGGGAGTTTATTACCCTACGCCAGAGACAGCTAACAGTGGCTGAATATGAAAGAGAATTTGTCAGACTAAGCCGCTATGGGCGGGAAATAGTCCCTAATGAGGCAGAGAGATGCAAGAGATTTGAGGAAGGACTCAATAATAACATTAAAGTAATGATTACAGCCTTGGGGATTACAGAGTTTGCCAAATTAGTGGAAGCCACACTGAAGGTTGAAAAAGTTGTCAGGGTCAGATCGGTACATCTTCTGCCCCTAGTAAGAAATTCAGAGGTTTGCCTACTCAGAGTTTCAGTAGAGCACCAAGTCAGGGTCAGTCACAGAGGCCCAAATCTTAGTTTGCACCAAGGAGAGGTCAGTTCACCCCTTCAATGGCTAGCTCTCCAGGGACAGGGTACAGGGGACCAGCCCCAACAGTATCTGTTGCTTGCCCACATTGCCAAAAATGGCATAAAGGTGAATGTTGGAGGATGATAGGTGCTTGTTTATGGTGTGGATCTATAGACCACCTAGTCCGAGATTGTCCTCGCAGAACTGCTACATCCACTCCAGTATCAACTGATAGGCCTGCCCCTCCAGCTCCAAGGGGTAGAAGGCCAGGTAAGGCTGAGGCAGCCGGTACTTCATAGAAACCTGTATCAGAATCTGTGGAGAGAGTAGAAGGTAGAAAACCAGCCAGAGCCTATGCTATACGGGCACAGGAGAAATAGGATGCTCCAGATGTCATCAAGGTTACGTTCCTCCTTTATAATACTTCTGTGCATGCATTAGTGGATCCTGGATCTACTTATTCATATATTTGTATCAAGCTGCCCATAGAAAAGGGAATACCAGTAGAGGAAAGTGACCAAGATATCCTGGTCACAAATCCGCTAGGCCACAGTGTGGTAGTAAACAAAGTGTATAAGGGCTGTCCATTGAAGATTCAAGGGAAAGAGTTCTCAGCAGACTTAATCGAACTGCCTTTCCATGAGTTTGATGTGATTTTGGGAATGGACTGGTTATCCCATCATCAGGCAATAGTAGATTGTAAATTGAAGAGAATCTCTCAAAATCACGAGAACGAAGAAATAATAGTAGTGGGTGAAAGGACAGATTTCTTGTCCAATGTCATCTCAGCTACAGTTGCAAGGAGATGGTTGAGAAAAGGGTGTGAAGCCTATCTGACACACGTGGTTGACACTAGGCAGGGTAAACTTAACTTGTCTGACATACCAACAGTAAGGGATTTCTCTGAGGTATTTCCTGAGGAATTGCATAGTTTACCACCAGAAAGGGAAGTTGAATTTGCTATTGAGATTATGCAGGGTACAGCTCCCATTTCAATTGCTCCGTATAGGATAGCACCTGCTGAATTGAAAGAGTTAAAAATCCAGCTGTAAGAATTACTAGACAAAGGGTTCATATGCCCCAGTGTGTCACCTTGGGGAGCTCCGGTACTATTTGTAAAGAAGAAAGATGGGACACTGAGGTTATGTGTTGACTACCGGCAGTTAAACAGAGTAACAGTGAAGAACTAGTATCCTTTGCCTAGAATTGACGATCTGTTTGATCAGTTGAAGGGAGCCGGAGTGTTTTCTAAGATTGATCTCATATCAGGGTATCATCAGCTAAGGGTTAAAGATGCAGATGTGCCTAAGACTGCATTTAGAACCCGGTATGGGCATTATGAATTCCTGGTGATGCCATTTGGGTTAACAAACACTCCAGCAACATTCATGGACCTTATGAACCGTATCTTCCATCCATACTTAGATCGGTTCGTAGTGGTCTTCATTGATGACATCCTGGTGTATTCCAAGGATAAAGCAGAACATGATGAGCATTTGAGAATTGTTCTGCAGACTCTAAAAGAGAAGAAATTGTATGCTAAATTGTCCAAGTGTGAGTTCTGGTTAAATGAAATTGCATTCCTTGGACATGTAGTATCAGCTGAAGGGATTAGAGTGGATCCCAAGAAGATTGAAGTAGTGATGAAATGGAAGCCTCCCAGAAATGCAACTGAGATCAGAAGTTTCTTGGGGTTAGCTGGATATTATAGAAGATTTGTAAAGGAATTTTCCCTGATAGCTGCTCCAATGACCAAATTACTACACAAGAATATGAAATTTGACTGGAATGACAAGTGTCAAGCTAGTTTTGAGAGGCTAAAGGCTATGTTGACAGAGGCACCAGTGTTAACATAGCCAATGTCTGGAAAAGACTTTGTAGTCTACAGTGATGCCTCATACAATGGGTTAGGGTGTGTACTCATGCAAGAAGGGAAAGTGGTCGCATATGCTTCCAGACAGTTAAGGCCACATGAAAAGAACTACCCTACTCATGATTTAGAGTTAGCAGCAATTATCTTCGCACTGAAGATATGGAGGCATTACTTGTATGGAGAAAAATGCTACATATACACAGACCATAAGAGTCTGAAGTATCTGCCAACCCAGAAGGAACTTAATTTGAGACAGAGGCGATGGATTGAATTCCTGAAAGATTATGATTGTGTGATTGACTACCACCCTGGGAAGGCAAATGTAGTCGCTGATGCTTTAAGCAGAAAATCTATTGTAGCATTAAGATCTCTGAATGCCCAACTGTCCTTAACTCATGATGGAGTTATTTTGGCTGAGTTACAAGTGAAGCCGAATCTATTACAACAGATACAGGATGGGCAGAAGACAGATGAGAAATTAATAGCTGTTATGGGCAAAATCACTGAAGGGAAGGAAACTAAATATGAAGTGAAAGAAAATGGGTGCCTGTACTATAAAGAAAGAGTATGTGTACCAGATGATAAAGAGTTGAAAACCAGTATTCTGAAAGAAGCACATAACAGTGTGTATGCTATGCACCCAGGAAGCACAAAAATGTACCATGACCTGAAACTCCGATACTGGTGGCCAGGTATGAAGAAGGACATAGTTGACTATGTAACTAGATGCTTGACATGTCAGCAAGTCAAAGCAGAACATCAAGTTCCATCAGGTTTGTTACAGCCCATAAACATACCTGAATGGAAATGGGACCGAGTCACTATGGACTTTGTCAGTGGTCTACCTCTCACTCAGAAGAAGCATGATGCAGTATGGGTGATTGTGGATAGGTTGACCAAATCAGCACATTTTCTGCCAGTTAGAACTGACTACTCACTGGAAAAGCTAGCAGAATTGTACATCAGTGAGATAGTTAGACTACATGGAATTCCACTTTCCATTATATCTGATAGAGACCCGAGGTTTACATCTAGATTTTGGAAGAAATTACAAGAATCCTTGGGCACACAACTCCATTTTAGTACGGCTTTTCATCCTCAGACGGATGGATAGTCAGAAAGAATAATCCAGATAAATTTTGAAACTCATTGAGTTATTACAAACAATAAACTGATAATAATGATAGTAATAACTGAATATGTTTGATAGGTCCTTGAGGATATGCTGAGAAGTTGTGTTATTGAGTTTGAGGGAGGTTGGGACAGATACCTTCCACTGACAGAATTTGCAAATAATAATAGCTATCAAGCTAGCATACAAATGGCACCCTATGAAGCACTGTATGGGAAAAAATGCAAAACACCTGTATGTTGGACTGAATTGAGTGAAGATAAGCTAGTGGGGCCAGACCTGATAAAACAGACAGAGGAAAAGGTGAAACTGATAAAGGCTAATTTGAAAGTTGCCTCAGACCGACAGAAATGTTATGCTGACTTGAGGAGAAAAGACATTGAGTATGAAGTTGGCGATAAGGTATTTCTCAAAGTATCATCGTGGAAGAAAGTGTTGAGATTCGGGAAAAAGGGAAAATTAAGCCCTAGGTTCATTGGCCCATATGAAGTTATTGAACATGTGGGACCAGTAGCCTACCGATTAGCCTTACCACCTGAGCTGGACAAGATACATAATGTGTTCTATGTCTTGATGCTCAGACGATACAGATCAGATCCTTCACATGTCATCTCAGCAGAAGAAATTGTGGTACAACGTGACTTGACATATGAAGAAGAACCAATTAAAATCTTGGCACGAGAGGTAAAAGAGCTCAGAAACAAGACAATTCCACTAGTGAAAATCCTATGGAGACACCACAACACGGAAGAGGCAACATGGGAGAGCGAGGAGACAATG
This sequence comes from Hevea brasiliensis, assembly GCF_030052815.1. Taxonomy (NCBI): domain Eukaryota; kingdom Viridiplantae; phylum Streptophyta; class Magnoliopsida; order Malpighiales; family Euphorbiaceae; genus Hevea; species Hevea brasiliensis. Next base: position 87,047,863 of record NC_079500.1, read on the forward strand.
AGGCAACAGTTCCCTCAGCTCTTCACATCAGGTAAATTTTGAAGATGAAATTTTTATTTAGAGGGGAAGAGTTGTAACATCCCCACTCTACGTATTCTGTACGTTCTATTGCTTCAGTGGCCAAATAACAGTCCAGGCAGGTTAGGATGTCTGGAACTACACTTCGGTGATAGTGAACAGACATATAATGATGAAATAAATAAAAAGAAAATACAAGAAAAATGAAAGAAAAAATGAAAGAGAAAATGAAACTAAGTTAAACGAGCCGGCACCACTGCAATGGGTAACCGCACTGGGAAGGCCGTTGCCGACCTCAGGACCGCGGGTAACCCTCTGAATCTAATTTTGAGACATAAATAAAGGTTTATTGAAATGTAATTGACACTAGAAATATCAAAGAAAAATTAGTAAATTAGTACAAAGAAAAATGAAAAATCGAGAAACAGATAAAAATCGGTGTTACCGAAAAATCAGGAATATAACCCGAAGTGGGGTATTCTGATCATTTGACACCTAGTGTTGCCTTTTGACCTCAATCTCCTTTAAAAATAAATGATATTACACTTTATAAATGTCATGAAAAATTAAATGGTGATACATTATGTAAATAGTGAAAGAATTGAGCTAAAGGTGCAAATAATGAAAGTTTAACTAATTAAACAATTAATTTAGAGTTAGTGCTCCACTAACTCCAGCCTTGGGACATTTATCTAAGCCATTAGTGGGCAGAAACCACTTCATCTTCAACCTTCCACAAACCAGCCGAATTTCCACCATGGAAGAACTCCATTGTCGCACCTTGCTCTACCTCCATGCAAGCATGTTCTAGCCATCCTTTCCACTTCTTTCCTTCATGAAAGCTTGCATACTCACCTTGGGGAAGATATTGGCAACAAGAAAAGCAAGATTTGGTGAAGTTTTGATAAGCTTCAAAAGTGGTAAGTGTCCAAAACCTCTCCCTTGCTTTAGTAAACCTTGTGTTTAGGTTGAGGTGAGTATTTTGGTGAAGAGAAATGAAAGAAATAGTGAGAAATGGACTTGTCCATTTTCGGCAGCCATGAACCTTTGTTGAGCTTGAGTTATTTTTACTTCTAATGAATGGAAATGAAGGTTGATTAATTCAAATGAAAGTTGTAGTAAGTTTGTATCTAAGTATGTGCATGTAGTGTTTGAATTAAGGGTGTGAAATGGACTTGATCCCTTGAGCAAACTGCCATGTTTGGCAGCCCCTAATAGCATGAATTTGTGTGTGAATATGTAGTTATTAATGAAATATGCTAATGTTAAATTTTGGGCAACAAGTGTAAGTTATATTGAAGTATGATTATGTTGAAGTGTATGTGTAATATTGACATTGAAACATGTTGAATTTTGGTGGAAGTGAATGTTGAGCTTAATGGTAAATTGTGTGCATTAAGCACTTGAATATTCTACCCAAAATTGTTGCTGGAATTTTATACAATATATATATGGAAGTGTTATCGATTGAATATTGAAGTAATGAGGAGGAGAAGGAACATCAAATTGGAAGTGTATGTGCTTTGTGTAGGTTGTGTATTGAAGGCAGTATCTAAATTAGGCCATAAGTGCCAAACTGTGAACCCAATTGGTATGAAGCCAATGGGAGGTGAAACTAGACACCAAATAGGCCAACTTTCATGTAGAAATGTTGCCAAAATTCTGCCTAGAAACTGACATTAAAAATGACCAAATCCGGATTAGCAACCTTGCAACCCAGATTTTTGACCATATGAACAGTAGTCCTTGGGATGAGCATAACTCACTCAAAACAGGTCCAATGGATCTGAAATTTTTACCATGGTTATTTTAGACATAGATCTACAATTCTTATGAAGACACCAAAGCCCAGAAATGGCCAGAACCAAGTCAAATGGCTTGCACAAGTTCGGGTACAAAAACTGCCGAACCAAAAGTGACATAAAAATTGACCAAATTTTGCACTAAAAGTGCAATCTGTCTAGCTTTAGTAAATTGACCATATCTTGGTCTACACAACTCAGAATGACCTGAAATTTTGCCCCGCGTGCAATAAGACATAGAGCTACAATTTTTCTTCTTTGACTAGAAGCTAAAAACCAAGAGAAATAGGACTTTAAGCTAGACCAATCGAGCACACAAAAATTAAGAATTTGACATCTTACATACAATGATGCTTGAAGCATTTTGGCAATGAAAGCTAACTTGTAAAAATGGTAAATTGCACTATATTGGCAGCATATTGAGATATAAATTGTGACATATTGATGCTAGAAACAACTTATCCATATTACCTAAAAAGGTCAACATATGCATTGACTTGTGAATTATATAATAGTTAGTAAACTCAAAAAAATTGAAGAATTAAACAATTAATTTATAATGTGCCCTAGTTTGCCTAGTTGACTAGTATGGATAGGTTGGCATGCCAATAGAATTCTGACAGCTATTCTGTAAATGGCTTCATGCCATACTGTGTTTCTACGGCTTATTATGCCGCACTGTGACTTTAATAGCCTACGGCTATACATATTGTGTATTTATTCTTGGCTTATCGCCAAATTGACTATATGGCTTCTTAGCCACACTATTTGCACACCGAGAGACACTTTGTGACCGATGGTGTGATGGCTCGAGGTACTAGGTACCTAGTACCAGTATATCTGTTTATCTAGTCTGATCAGTATATAGGCTACACGGGCAGTAATTCAAGTACTATTAAATTCAAATACATAAATCTAGTCTACTGACATACAGCACCACAAAAAATTCGTAAACACTTTATTTACTTTATTTTAGTGTATATTTCTTTATATTTGGCACCACTAAGCAAAATTGCTTAGCGCGTTGCTTTTGTAACGCGTAGGTATTGGAGATACAGCTGGGGAGCCTAGCAGACCTACGACCGGGTGAGACATCAGATCTGCACAGGAGTCCAGAGTCATCTACACTGCATTGCATACATGGTAGGACTTAGGATATCTTGTATTTTGTACTTTTGTTGTATATTTGAAATTCGGCCCTGTATTTTGTAATGTTATGAACGCTCTAAAGTTTGTAATATTTTGTACATATTAAATAACATGGAGATTTTCTATATATATTTAGATTATTATGGACTGTATTATGGAACTATTTAATGACTGTAAAAGTCTATTGACTTTACTGAGAAATAGAGACTGTGAAATATTTGAGATTTTGATATCATCATATTAAACTGTTTTCAACAGGTTTGGAAGGACAGTTTGTCCTAAATATAGATGGCACCTTGCCAAATTTTTATTACCAGTCTTGAAACACTGATTTTATCAAAGTATGACAATAGTATCAGCATGATATGAATATTACATAAAAGACTTCTTAAAATCAAATTGAGTTCAAGAAATGAAATAATCACAGACTAGGTGTTCCGGCACGTCGTGTAGCACGCCTTGTTCGGCTATATTGTAGACGAGTGAGGGGTGTTACATGACTAAGTGTGTCCCAATATTCTACCATAAAGGGAGAAAAGCTACTACTGGTCTACTATCACCTTTTGTCTTTATAATTAATACACCTACTATTCTTGTTAGGATTGCTAACATGGCACAATTATTTATAACCCTTGTCTTAACATTTTCACCATATTTTTTTTTAACCATAGGTATATAAGGAAGATAATATCATCTTCTTCCTTTAGTTTTTATTTTTGGCTGAACAGAAGAGCCTCCATAGGAGAGAGTTTTTGAGTTTTTTTTTTCTCTTGCTAGTTTCTGGAAGAACTAGAACTTAGTCAAATCACTTGTCTATTTTACTTGATGATCAATGTAATCTCTCAAAAGTTGGGTTATTGTGTTGACACTTGATCTATTTCTCTTTGAATATATATTCTGGTGTTTTTTTTTTCATAGAGATTGCATCTTATTTTGTTCAAAGAAATGCTTGATTGATGTTGTGATCCTTGGTTGCCATTAGAGGTTTGCATTCATGGGTGTGTCTACATGGGTGCCTATCAAAATCTAATCTCAGACATGTTTGGGCTTAACAAAAGAATGGGATGTGCCAAGATCTATCAAAACGTGCACATCAAAACTTCCAATACAAACATTACCTAAGACCAAAGTGTTAGAGGTATTGGATTCCTGTTGTGTCATGGTAAAGATCCATGCTGATGCTATTGAACCCCTTCCTTAAGAGCCTGCTGTAGAGGAAGAAGAACCTCATCCTCTACCCTATCCCCTTCCTGATGAGGGACCCATAAAAGTCTATCTTGCAGCTAGTTGAGCCACATTGCCTAACTCAATCAACTACTGTGAAGCCACCATTTCCATGGTAGAACACTCCCTAGACATGTGCCCTTCCTGACCACATCTGTAACATTAGGAAGTTCTAAACCTACAAACTCCTCAATGAGGCTTCCCACATTTTGCACAATCAGAGGTATCCATGGCTAAACTAGATCAGCCCCCCATCCCAAGTCCTAACTTGATTATATTTCAGAACTTATTCTTCTTTTGCTTCTTATCAAACTTCCCTCCTTTATCCTTCTTAGTTCCGGATGAAGAAACAGTTTGGGTTAAATGATCAAACCTCCCCGCATCAGTAGCCTTAGGAATTGTAGATTGCTCAACTTTTATAGTTTTTAACTTTAGACTCCCTTCAATGATAGCCCTAGCCTTTATCTTACTTACAGCATCTACTATGAAATGGAAGTAATTAATGAAAAGTATCTAGAGTGCAACCTTTGAGTGTGCCTCTTTGCTTTCTTCTTATCAGTATTATACTATTGCCTCACATACTACAGAAGCTCAACAAACTTGTCAGTATACTAATCCACACTTATATCAGCAATTTATCTCCACTATTCATACTCCATAACCTTCAATTCTCTAAAGCTTTTTAGAAAAGCCCAATTTGTAAACTCTGTCACAAACAGAGACTAGGTCATACTATCAACCCTGCCTTTAACATAGGACTTATACTATTCCTTCGCCTTCTTACATTTTAAGGTAAAGCTGGCCATCTAAATGGCCCTACTGTCATTAGCATCCAACTCATCGACTATCATTTTGATTGCCCTAATGTGCTCAAAAGGATCATCTTCTTCTTTGTACTCAGGAGCATCCAACTTTAAGTAGTCTGTCATCTTTGCTTTATTTTGACTGCTTGCCATAGTCTCTTGTGTAGGAACTATAGGAGATGTAGGGAGTGGTAGTAGTACTTGCTCTCTAGTGACTCCCTCTATGGGATTTTGAGTTCCCTTGGTGGTAGAAGAACTTTAAAGGTATTGTTGTGGAGGGTACATGGGATATGGGTTGTACAATGGGAAGTAAGGCAGGTAGGGCATAAAAGGATGATATTAGGGATAGCCCCTAAACCTAGGGTTTCCAAAACTCCCCTTTTATGGGTATTGATACCCAAACCAATACTCTAGTCTCAGCTATGGAGGAGATATGAACTCTGACTCATCTCTTTCCTCCTTAAAACTATCTTCTCCCATCCTTCCCACACCCAAAGGCTTAAGATTCTCATGCTATTGGTAGAAGACATAAGAATTCCTTTTAGCATCTATAGACATTTTAAGCGCCTATGCAGTCTCTTTATTGACTTCAAATGACCTTTTAGGACCTCTTATAGATTCTTTCCTTTCACCTATGCTTGCTCTCTCCCTCATCACAAGGTTAGCCGGTAGTGCTTCCATACCCTTATTCTCAAGTGGAGCGTTAGTCAACCTAGTAGGCCGTCATGAACCTTGCAATTCTGAAAGCAAACAAAAATTATTAAGCACATAAAAAGTTCGTGTGTTTTCACATAAACATACAACATATAATCAAACATTAACATCACATACATTCATCAAATAACATATAGAGGCTTAATCCCTATTGGACGTGTATTTCCCTAACTGTGCTGCTTAACAAACTTCCTTTCACCTCCCTTCTATACTTTCACTAGCATCTAGGTCCACTCATCTAATCTAAAGCTCTGACACCAACTTGGTAATGACCCAAACTAGGAGCCATTACCGGCGCTAGGGATTGTGTGAGCTTAAGGCTGTTGAAACCCATAGCTAGCCTAAAACCTAAGAAACATACATACATTCCTACATCTCACCAGTTAAACATACATTAAATCATTACACCTTAGTACTTTCATCCATACATAAACATTCATAACATAATAATGGTTCATAATTTTAAACCTTAACATACATCAAATCCAAAGTGTATGGTTCAATATGTGTACCCTCACAAGTGCTAACACAACATATACATTATCATACCTAAATAATTATTACATATTTCTAATCTTCCTTTAATCATAAACATAGTACTATCTATTCATAAATTACATGTCCATCTATCCATACATCATATATAAACAAGGGTTAAAACTACCTCTGATGCTCTCTCTTTAAGAAACTCTTCTAGTCCTGCAATCCTGCACCTAGGGGTTAGGGGGATAGGGTAAGCTTACACAAGCTCAGTGAGTAAATTAACTATTATTAATTGCATAATTCATTCATAAATGTGCACTGCATATTCACATGGATTTTCACATCATAAACATTTTATGTAAGATGGACATTATCACCAATTATTCCTTTTAAATATGATCTATGTCATTACCCAGGGGCAATTATCAGATCTCCCTTGAAGGACAACGTTAAGATCTCCTCTTAGGATTTACTTATGGATCCATAACATATGTAATATTACATAAACATAACATGGGTGGGAATAATAAGTCATCCAATATACATCAATGTACCAATAGTAATTTATACAATTATGCAATATCCTTTTGTTCGAGATACATACATCCTAAATAAATATGATATTATGCATGAGGATGCTCATTAATTTCCCGTAAATAGTTTTCATTTTATTAAAGTTAGAGTTACTCACCTCTTGTAGCCTATTAACCTCCTTACTCGAATGAGAGCTATCCTTAGATCTTTATCCTTCCTAGTCTCTCAAGCCCAATCCTATAAAATCAGACCCTAGAGTGTTATACAGGGCTCTAAAACTCTATACATAATATAAACATTCTATTCTAGGCCCTTAGGAACCATGAAATTAGATTTTAGAACCTTGAAATCAAAGGAAAAAATAAGTAGGCAAAACCAAGTTCGGCTACCAAAGTTTTGGGTTACCTCTTTTCTTAAAGCTTGAAGGTGAGAAAACTAAAGCCTCAAAGCTTGAATCTACTATTTCACACTTCCAAATGGAAGAATCCATCTCTAAATTTTCAAAACTCAATGGAATCTCTTCAAAGAGCTCCTTGCATGCCCCAATAGTTGAGAAAGAGAGGAAAGAAGGAAAAATCTAAGTTTTTTGGATAGCAAATGAGCCGAGATCCCTTTTATAACCTTTTTGTCGATGGACTTTTGACTATTGCCAGAGTTAAATCTGCCCAAATGGGCATTTGGATCATAAAAAGCACTTTGGCTATTAAAAGCCTGTCCTTCGGTTGCCGAAATTTCTTCTACCCAAAATAATGACTTTAAAATTTTAAAAGAATAAAACGTTTAAAATATTTTTTATTTTTAAATATATTTTGAACATTTTAAATACACACACATGAACATATTTTCACATCTCACCCTATTCTCTTGTCTGTGAAGTTTTAGTTTTTATCAAGGACAAATATTCTGACATCAAAAAATAACAAATATTATAAAATAACTAATTTCTAAAAATTTAAAGACGAAAGTGTAATATAATATAAAATTTAAAAATTAAATAATTAATTTTTTAAAATTTAAATACTAAAATATAAAATATAAGATAAAACCTAAATACCTAATTATAAATTTTCCTTTCACAAATATATAATTATTATATTAAAAAAAATAATTTAAGACATTTAATGGATATGTCCTTTTACACACAATAATACAAATCTCATCATTCATAATTCAAAGGCAGTTTTGTACACGTTTGGTGGGTCCCATATACTCCACAAAACCACGTGTCTTTGTTTAAAGGGTTTACTTCTCTTACGCGGCAAGTTATTAAATGTACTCAAATCCATTAAAAATTAATATATCATAAAAAAAAATTAAATCATAAATTAAAAAAAATGCGATTCAATTTTTTTATGAACTAATTTTTGCCGATTATTCAACGATTTTAGAATTACTTTTATTTTTTATTTTTATTTTATTATTATAAAATTTTTTTAATTTAAAAATATTATATAAAAAATATCTTATGTCATAACCTCATTATATTTTTATCAATTAAATACGTGACATTATTATTATAATTACTGATGAAAAAATATATTTTTTAAATATATTAATTACAAAATATTAAAATTTAATTTAAAAATAAATTTGACGTTTTTTAATATAAAAAGCCAAAATAATAAGTCTTTTTTTTTCAATAATATTTTTATTAAAATATTAATCTTTAAAATTCAATGTCAAAAATATAAAATATGTTAAATAAATTTCTTAATTTTAAAAAACATATATATTAAACATACCCAATTATTTTCCTTATCATCCCAGCGCAGGTCCACGGCATTTAAGTCCGATTTCAGAGCGCATAGGAATCACATTAGATTCCGTTTAGGCCCATGTTTGAACCTGTATTGAATTTTTCAATGTGGCTATTTTAATTACAAAAACTTATTGGCTTTTTGAATTAAATAATTATTTATTTTATTGGCTTAATTACCTGTTTGTTTACCTAGCAAGTTGAGTAGTGCAATTGCAGCTGTCATGTTTTCTTCTTATTATTTCATCCATATTTGGTATTGGCCTGCAATTTAAATAGTTTATATACACAGGCATGTGCCTGAAATATTAGGTGTTGACAATCCAAATCGCATGTATCTATGAGGCCTAAAAAAATAAACAACCTCTCTTCAGGTTGAGATTGAAAACTTAAAAAAAAAATGTATTATTTTTAAATACTGTTTTAAAATTTAATAAAAAAATTTAAAAATTTTATAATTGAAACATATGAAATTAATTTTTAATACAGTTTATTGAAAATTTAAGTCCCGCATCAATTCTAAATAAGAATGAAAGAATAAATATAAGTAATTAATTATAACATTAAATTGCCTAATTATTTTCATGTGTAAATCAGTTCAATTATTTATATAAATTTGTATAATAATGAATTAAATTGTGATTTAATTAGTACTCATTTCAAATTTAAAATAGTTAAATTAATATATTTAAAATTAATCAATAAGTATGGGTACACATTAGTAAGGATTATTGCTGGGGATAATTCAGATTTGAGTTTTGAAAAATACATTATTGAAAAGGACAGCACGAACCCAGAAGAAATTAATTTTCTATGAATTACAAAATGGACATAAGGAATAACTATATTAAAAAGAAAAATTGTGCGAATTAATGGATAATAATAAAAAAAAAAAATCAAAAACCAAGAATGAAAAAGAAATGAAGAGAGAGAGAGGAAACAATTCACGTGGAAAGATTCAAGAAATAATGGGTTGGGTTGGTATTCCAATTTTTATAGCCTAACGATATCTTCTGTTGTACTCAACTTGGGATCCTATGCTACCTCTATTCACCTTTCTCTACGCGCATTTCATTACACTAAAATTTAATTTAATGTTCTCTAATTTAACTAATTTTTTAGCAAATTATAATTTAATCCCTAAACTTTAATAAAATTTATAAATTAGTCTATATATTTTTAAAATCAAGTAATTTAGTTATTAAAATTTGATAAAACCTATAATTAGTCTATATATTTTTAAAATCAAGCAATTTAGTTCTTAAAATTTGATAAAACCTACAATTAACTATTTCATTCAAAATACCGTTAATTATAGCAAAAATGCCCAAATTGCCCTTAACTCCATATTTTTTGTAACTTAAACTATGTAGTCCCTAAGATTTTTTATCATAAACAAAATAGTTAAAATGAAGGACTATTTCGTTTATAAAGTTTAAATTAAGGAACTATTTTGTTTACAACACAAAACCTTCAAGATCAAATTGTTTTAGTTGGAAAATATAGAGTATAGGGCATTTTAATCATTTTTATTATAATTAATGGTCAATTATACGGAAAATTGGATAGAGGACTAACTTATAAGTTTTATCAAATCTTCAGGAATAAATTACTTGATTTTGAAAATATAAAAACTAAGTTATAAATTTTATCAAATTTCAAAGATTAAATTATCATTTACCATTTTTTTAATTATGCATTCAAATCCACCCATCAATGTTCTTATATTATATTGTCTTGAGAAAATTATTATTAGGTCTCTACCATTTGTTAAAATCAACTATTTAGTATTTATTAAAAAAATATTTCAATTAAAACATCCCTATATTTTGTAAAATCAAATTCTTTAGCACCTCTAGTAAATTTTTATAAAAGAAAACGTTAGACAACTTATTTTAACCTTGTCAAAGAGATCAAATAATAAATAGTTAAAATTACAACTAAATAGTATAAAATTCAAGGTGGTATAATTTCATGGTGTTGATTAAAATTTAATTTATAAGGTATATTTAATATAATCTTGACTTTCTATAAAAATAAATATAATAATATATAAATCTTTAATCATAAATAAATTAGTTTGTTTGCCTTGGATTAAGTTGAGTTGGTGAACTTGTTTTTTTTAGGAGAGTTGGCAATCTTAATTAACACAATAGGTAAAAAAAAAAAAAAAAAAAAAAAAAGCTAAAGGGTAGATAATGGGCAAGGGAAATGCATTAATAAAATGGAATAACTTTTATGCAATTCATCACCTTTTTTATGCAGGGAAAATATGAATTATCTTTTTTTTTTAATTTAAGTAAAACTAAATAACTTTGATATAAGAGGAAATATGTCATACAAAATATTTTCGTTGATGAAATATATTTGGAAATGTATTAAGAGTAAAAATGTATCTTATACTTGTTTAAAAAAAGTAATAACAATAATAATTTTTTTGTTTTGAGGTCCATAATTAAGTAAATTAATTTTTTTTATTATATTAATTTAATTATAAGGACTGAATAATAAATTTTTTTCCAAGCTGAATAAATATTTATAAAGTGATTTTGGTGTAAATGATGTGGAGGAAGTTAACAAATAGTGGGGAGTTATAAGGAAGTTATCTGTGGGAAGTTAAGGAGTTATCAGCAGTAAAAGAAGTTGTGAGCAGTTTTAAGTGATGGATATACAGGTTCTAGAGACTTTCAGGTTCTGTCAAGTGAAAAGCTATAAATAGTTGATGCTATGCTATAGAAAAGCCCTATCCAACCAATCAACTTAATCAAACAATCAACAATCTAAAGACTCCAACAGTCATTTACAATTTCCATGCATATTCTATTTCAATTTATATAGCAATTTCAATATTCAATTATTATATTTACTTTCAATCAAGCAATATAATTTCTTTTTCCAATTCTATTTCTTAATACATATTTCAATTTCAAATTTAGTTCCAGTGAGATGATTTCTTATTTTTCAAATTTACTCTGACTTCTTATTTTTCAATTTACTCTGCAATCAAAGGTAAAATTGCGTTCAATGTAATTAGTTTCTATGATCATCCAATCCAGAATTAGAAGCACATTTTAGTTGATATAAGCGTCTGGCATGCTCGTATTTTGAAGCTATTTATCAACTAAAGAATTTTATAGCAAACAATACTAATACAGACAATAATTATATGCAGTTAGTTTTCACATTAATTAGTTCACATTCTTTTAATTTCTCTTTACTATCTAGAAAAAATGGCCAATGAAGTAACGTGCATTCATATATTTATGTGCTATAAAATCATAATTATTTTTGTTAAAATTGATATATTTATTCTAACTTGGTAAGAATGGATAATTTAGCGAAGTAATTTCATAAAAATAATAGTTAATTGTCAAAAAAAAAAACTCTGAAGTTTGGTAATTTTTGCAATTAAACTCTAAAATTAACATAATTATCAATTAAACCCTCATATTTGATTGATGTCTCAAATTGACCTAGCCATCAAAAAACCATTAATATACTTAATGGAGTTCTACAGCAGCTGCCATATCATCATTAGAAAAGTCACATAAGAAACCCTAATTTGTGTTAATTGCCAAAAAAAAACTATGAAGTTTATCAATTTTTGCAATAAACTCTAAAGTTTGTATAATTACCAATTAAATCCTCACATTTTATTGATATTTTAAATTGACCCGACCACGAATAAATCATTAGTATACTTCAATAAACTAGAAATTACAAACCAAATTTTGTTCTATAGATGCAATTACCCTATCTAATTCTAATCATCCTACACATTCAAGCCAACATCAACAAAGTTTGTTCAGTACTATACATATGGATAACAACAAAATACAACCTTAGAAATAGAGCAAAATAAAATAAAATAAAATTCTTTCTCCTCTGCATAGTCAACATTTTTTTCATATAAACTATTTCATCCTTTTAACTTCTTTTTTTTTGTCTTTATCAACGTTTCAACTCTGTTTGGCATATCATTAATCAGTGTATCATTTTGATTATACTTTTCATTGAATTGCTTCTATTTTTCAGTGATTTAATTATGAATCTCCTCCAACTCTATAACTTTCTCCTTAAGAGCATTTCTTTGTCAAAATAAATGTGTAAGTAGCTCATTCTCCTGGCCATTACAAGGTGGATCAAACCACTGGAATAAAGAACAATCATTCCCCTAAATTAATTACTCATTAATATCAATTATCAATAAACTTATAAAGTACAACTTTCAACAAAAATAGTTAAAACAAAAGCCACTATAATTACCTTCCAAGTATCACATACTAATGGTTTATTAACGGTTGAGTCAATTTTAGACATTAATCAAATGTAAGGGTTTAATTGATAATTATGCAAAATTCATGGTCTAATTGCAAAAACTAGCAAATTTCATTTTTTTTTTCAATTAAACCTGATTTGGAGTTTCTAATGTGGCTTCTTCAGTAATGATATGGTTGCTAATGTAAAATTCCCATTAAGTATACTAATAGTTTATTGATGGTCAGGTCAATTTGAGACATCAATCAAATTTGAGAGTTTAATTGACAATTATATAAACTTCAGGGTTTAATTAAAAAAAAGGAAAATTTTAGGGTTTTTTTTTTGACAATTAACCCTGAAAATAAGAATTATACATAATGGGACAACTAAAGAAATTTAGTGGAGATAATTTTAGAAAATAAAAAAGTGCATAGAAATTTAATAGAGCAGCAATTGTGTCCAATGCCCCACTTTTAAATTTGCCATGCATTACTTTTATTTCTGATGAGTCATTTCTTAGGTCCATTTTTACTTTTAGTAATATTTATGTGCTAAATGGACTTTAATTTATTAAGTGTGAAAAAAATTGTATAATTTTTTTTTTCACATGTGTAGTATTATGGGTGTGTTAGGTATGTTAATTAAGATGCCAATTGTATTTTGTGATTGTGTTGGTCTAATTTATAATCTAAACTATTGTGTATAGCTAGAACTAAAGAATCTAATTTTCCTAAGGTTAATTGACTATATTAAAATGTGTTTCATCAAAATTCTATCTATAATAATTCAATTTGCTGAATTATAAGTTAACTAATTGAAAGAGATTAAAATGAGTATTTGTGTAGGAAAGTAAGGGATTTCTCTTGAAAATTAAAAATTGGTCAATGCTGGAAAAGTAAATTTATTGCATTTGAAAAGTAAAGATTGTGCAAAATATGTAGATTGAGCGCTCTTGAAAATTTAAATTACTTACTGTGAACTTGTAAAGTCTGTGCAAAAAAGTAAAACAGGAGCTTGATTGCAGTGATATGTAAATTAATTGGAATGGAATTTATAGATTGCTTGAACAAGAAATTAAAAACACATATTGTACTTGGAATTCAAATGCTTGAATTAAAAAGTGAAATTAAAAATTAAACTAAACTAGGAATTGAAATTGGCTAATGAACTAAAATTGAAATTAACTATGACATTACGTTGTTTGTATTGTTAATTAAATTAGAATGTGTAGGGAGGCCTCAATGTTGCACCTTATACTCTATTTATAGGGTTTCTTGTGCTTGCTACTTGTTGCAGTCTATGAAAATTTTTTGTGGGTATGGACCTACAAAACAGAAAACAAATGAGTTAGACGTCCACCAGGTATGAACTCAGTGAGAACCCTTCGACGCTCAAGTTAGAGCTAGTATGAGACTAAGTGTATAATATTGATTAGAAGAAAATGACATACCTCTTTATGAAAGATGTGATGTCCTTATATAGTCATCAGAAGGTGGTTAGTTCCTGTTTAGGTGGCATTCTATTAAAGGTAAGATTGAAATCCCATAAAGATAAGGATTGTTATCTTTGACTAAGATTCTTTCCATTTTAGATGAGTCATGTATCTAGATGAGCAATGTGTTTAGATGAGCAATCTATCTAGATAAGTAATATGGCAGATGTAAGACTAGTCATTTTTTTATGTCGGAATATCTATCATTGATGGAAAATTTTGGTGAAAAGTGAGATTTCGCCAACAAGGGAGTGGCAGTGAGATATGGAAATATGTTTATGCATGTGTGATATGTTCAAAATGTGTTTAAGAAAGAAAAATGTTTTAAAGGTTTTATTTCTAAAAAGTTTTTAAGTGTTTCTGATAGAAGGAGTTTCAAAAACTGAAGTAAGGATTTTCGATAGCCGAAGCCCTTTTTCCTGCCCAAAAGCTCTTTTAGACAGAAATGACTTCAGTAGCCAAAAGCTAAACTTTTGGAAATTAAAAGTCCCTCGATAGAGAGGGTATAAAAGGGACCACAGCTCATGTCTTACCCAAAACACTAGAGTTTTCTGATGTGAACCCTTAAGTAATTGGTAACTTGAAAACCCACATTCAAGAATTAAAGGAACAATATGGAAAGTACCAAATCAAGATGTATGAATTTGATACTTTGAAATAGCAAAATCAAATTATTGTGTAATTCAAACAAATTATCAGAAATGGGATTCTTGACCTAATTCATATGCAGAATGAATAAACCAAGAATATTATGCACATTAAACCTTGCAAGATAGAAATCTCAGCAAGTTAATGAGCTTCACAAGAACAATGGCAATAGCCAATTTACTCACTAATGGAGCAGAAATAATCTTTCATTAATATTCAAAGTGTGTCCTCCACCTCTCTCATTACACTTGTATTTATAGCCTCTTGGCCCCAAAGCTAAAAACAAAAATATCTCTACTTTAGTAACAGCTGCAAGTAGTTTTAAGTCCAAATAAAAATTAATCTACTAAAAAACTAAAAAGTCTCAACAAAAAGCAAACTTAATACAGCAGCAATAAGGGCATTTAAGTCCAAAAGAGAGCTAGTTATAACAGCACGGAATATTCCTTCAAAAGGTGCCAGCAGCATATTTCACTCTTCATGTGTGTGGAACAGATGCATTTACATGGGTTGGATCTAGTGCATGCATGTCCACAGGTTATTACATGTAACCTATTGCTCCACATGACACCTGGTCACTTATAAGCTTAATTTTCACCAAATTTAATTCTTTACAATTTTCTTCACGCCATTCCAGCTTATAATCCTTGCTCCTTAAGACTTTACAAATTAAATTCTAAAGTGATTTAGCTCTAGCTCTAGTAATTGGACCTTGGATGAAATCCTTTGGCATGGATGTAGCTTGATTCTCATCATTCCCCTCCTCTTCAAAAGGATTCGTCATCAAATCTGTTCCTGCATCATCACAAAGAGATAAATCAGCAATATTAAAGGTGGCACTGACATTATACTCACCGGGCAAGTTTATTTTGTAGGCATTATCATTAATTTTGGTCAGCACTTGGAAATGTCCATCACATCTTGGTTGTAATTTTGATTTCCTTCGAGAGCGAAACCTCTCTTTGCGCAAGTGAACCCATACCCAATCTCCAGGTTGAAATATAACTTTCTTCCTTCCTCTGTTGGCTTGACTAGCATATTTTTCATTTTTCATTTCAATTTGAAACTTGGCTTGTTCATGGATTTTCTTCACCAATTCTGCTTTTCTTTTTCCATCTAAACTAGCAAGCTCGTTCATAGGCAAAGATAAAAGATCCAAAGGATTTAAAGGATTGAAACCATACACAATTTTAAATGAAGAATAGCTAATAGAAGGATGCACATTTCTATTATATGCAAATTCAACAAGTAGAATGCAATCTTCCCATGACTTCAAATTTTACTTAACCATAACACGCAAAAGAGTAGTTAGTGTCCTATTTACTACTTCAGTTTGACTATCGATGTAACATTCTCACTTTAGCTAGTACGTACAGTCTACTGTTCTGGTGACCAATGTCGATCCGGGCAGCTAGAATATTTGAAATTATAAATAGACTATAGTGAGGAGTTATAATGAAACTAAATAATGCTCATAAAAATCAAGGAAAAATTTTAGAAACCAAATACACTAAGGTTAAACGAGCCGAAACCCCAGGGATGAGTAACCCGAAGGGGAAGTGACGGTGAAGGCCGTTAGCAACCCTAGACCCGGGGAAAAAATTATAAAATAATTATCGGGACTCCAGAGAAGGATTATTGAGGTTCTTATGGCATCAGAATGCCAAGAAAACGTTTAGAAAAAATTTTCAATCGGTACAAATAATTTTGGCTCGTTAAGCCAAACGGAGGGCATTTTAGTCATTTTGTCTTCAGAGATGATTTTTGGCCAACTTGTCCAGTTAAATAAATAATTTATATAACATAAAATATGAATAAATATTGTTAAAAATTTAATTGAAATTAAATAGATAAGAAATGGAGAGAAAATGAAAGAAAATGGACTTATGACATTATCATGATGTCATTAAAATTCTCCCAACCAATCTAATGTTGACACATGGCATAAGCTTACTTAAAAGAGACAAAATGGGCTGAAAAATGAAAAAAAAAAATCAAAACTCTTCTCTTCCTCTTCTTCTTGCCGTCACCCATAGCCACCATAGCCACCCATTTTCAAGCTTTTGAAAGCTTGAATTCACTAGCTTCTACCTCACTAAATCCCATACTCCCAACACAAAAAAGTGTTCTTGCATCTTGGAGAGTCTTTTGGGAGCAAAAAGAAAAAGAAAACAAGAACCCTAGCAAGTGGGAGACTTCACTCCATTAGAGGTTAGTGACCTAACCTTGTTCTTTCACTTTAAATTCATGTGTAAGGAATAAGAATGAGTGTAAATGACAAAGAAATTGATGAAATACCATTTGTATGCCATCCCTAAATTTTGACAGCCTTGGTTAGGATATGATTGTGATGAGTTTTATGGAGCTAACATGCTTGTATGGCTGCCCACAATATGTATTTCTTAAGTGGATTGATGAAATGCAATGATAATGCATGGTTTGTAATGTTGAGTTAGGGTTTGGGGTGGAAAAATGAGACTTTGACCATGTGATGATGAAAGTAGGTTTTAATGGTCAATTAGTGACCATTTGGTTTGGTTTGAATCAAAAAATGAAGAAAATTGTGTAGTGGGATTTGAGTTTGGTATGGCTGCCCTTAGTGACCTGCAGGACTGGACATTAGTCCAGTAGGTTTGGGCAGCAATAACTGGAATTGTAGAGGTTCAATTAGTGTAAGGCCAATTGGACATGAAACTAGACATATAATGACACAACTTTAGTGAAGAAACCATGCCCAGAAAACCAAACCAAGTTGACCAAAAGATTGCCCTAATCCGGGTGACCTGCATTTTGCCTGGGCAAAATGACCAAATGAATAGTATTTAGTCATTTGGCCATAACTCAGTGTAGAAAGGTCCAATTGACATGAAATTTTACCAGCAACAAGCTGAGATATAGATCTACAACTTTCATGAAGAAACCTAACCCAAATTATAGCTAGAACATATTCAAAAAGTGAGTTGCATTCACTATTCCTAACACTGTAGATTTGGTCAGTCCAAAAATTCTGGAAAAATTTCAGTCCGGCCAGTTGTGGTTTTTGGGCCATAACTTGAGTTACAAAACTCCAAATAGAGTGATTCGAAAAAGGAAATGCAACTAGACAAAATAAGAAACAACTTTCATGTTGATTATTTTGCCAAATTCCCACTGTAAAAATAACTAATGGAACAGTAAAAACAAAGCATGAAAACTGAAAATTCTGTCCAATTAATATTAAGTTTAGAAATGGTATTGGCAATCAATACGAACAAATTTAAAATGCAAAATGTGGTATGTTGGGAGTATTAGAACCAATGTACCTATTGCCTATGCAAAAGTTAACATTTTTGTTGACTAATGAATGGAATAGTAACACTAAAACTTAAATTTCAAAAATTATGAAACTTAAAAGTGTAAAATGCCTTAGTATACCTAGCAAGATTGGTTTGGATAGATTGGCATGCCAATAGGGTTATGTTAGTAGTACTGCATATGGCTTCATGTCATTCTGTGTTTCATGGCTTTCCATGCCATTCTGTGACATAATAGCCTTTGGCTATGTTATTTGAGTTGTTACACTCGGGTTTTATCCCTGATAATTATTACAGCTTATTAGCTATTCTGTTGCACACCGAGAGACACAATGTGACCGATGGTGTGATGGTCCGAGGTACTTAGTATCCAGTGCCAGTTTACCCGTTTATCGAGTCCAGTCGACTAGTATGGGTTACTCGGGCAATGTTAATAAATCTTACCAAATTTAAAACGAATAATACTGCAAATAATATCAGAAATTAAGTCTACCCAAAAATGTAAACATACATTCTACCTATTTATCTTTATTTTATATTGTCACCACTAAACAGAATTGCTTAGCACGTCGCTTTTGCCACGCACAAGTACTGGAGACCTAGCTGGGGAGCCCAGCAGACATCAGACAGGGTGAGCCTTCAGAGCTGCATCCGGAGTCCAGAGTCACCTCACCTCTGCAGTGCATATGGTAGGACATTAGGATTTTGGGTAGCATTTTGTATTTTGTATTAGTTTTGGGATTATAACTATAAACTCTTGAAATTATTTGATGATGTAAATATATGAAATTTCATATTATTGAAATTTTTTGTATATTATGTTGAGAAATATTTATGAATGTGCTTCCAGTAATGAAATGAAAAGAAAAAAAAAATATGAAAATAATATTGTGATTTGAGATTGAGATTTTGAGATTGATTTGAAATGTGTATAATGGAGTTTGGATTTAGAAATTATATTGGAAGTGTTTTTAAACAGGTTCAGAAGAACTGTTTTTCCAATTTACATCCGACACTCTGCCGGATTTTTTATAAAAATTTCGGAAAAATTCAGATTTACCAAAAATTGTAAATAAATGAATTAAAAGGGATAAATTGTAATTAAAATATGAATTGGTACTCCGGCACACTGAGTGGCATAACTTGCTCGACTACGCTGTAAACGGGTAAGGGGTGTCACATTTAGTGGTATCAGAGCCTGGTTTAAGCGTTTCTCAGCCTAGATAGAGTGCATACCATTGCATTGTATTTGTAAGTGTTGAGGTGACACTGATGCAGATCTGTTTGTTTTCTTATTTTGAATAGGATATGGATCCTGCTTCACAAAGAGCAGTTGATGCAGAGGTGGAGAGTCGTGCTCCACCAAGGGCTGAATCTAGGGGCAGGGAAGAATCTACTCCACCAGCAGCTGAGGCACTTGCCCAACCTCAGTTTGCGCTATTTCAGCAAATGACTGAATTCTGCCCGCAAATGATGGGGGCAATTCCACCACCACAACCACAACCTCCACCAGCACCACAGAAGTCTCATTTAGAGAAACTGTGAAAGCATGGGGCTGTAGACTTCTTTGGGAAGAGGGAGGATGATCCCATGACCGCAGAAAACTGGTTGGATAGAACCATCAGAGTGCTGAAACAGCTAAATTGCACCCTTGAGCAGAACCTGGAGGGTGCTGTATCCCTACTTCAGGATGATGCATATTAGTGGTAGCACACAGTAACTAGTGAGGTGCAACCAGAACGGATCACTTGGGAATTCTTCCTCACAGAGTTCAGGAAGAAATATGTTAGCAAGGTGTATTTAGAAGAGCGAAGAAGAGAATTTATCAGTCTGAGACAGAGGCAATTGTCAGTGGTGGAATATGAGCGTGAGTTTGTCAGACTGAGCCGATATGGGAGGGAGATAGTCCCTACAGAGGCAGAGAGGTGCAGAAGGTTTGAAGAAGGACTCAATAACAATATCAAAGTCATGATCACAGCATTGGAGATTACTGATTTTGCTAAGCTAGTTGATGCTACATCAAAATTGGAAAGGGTCCGAATAAATGAATAAAATAGAAGGGAAAGACAGCAAAAGAGGGGTCTGAGTCAGTCCAGTACATTTTCTGCTCCCAGTAAGAAGAGTAAGGGTCCTCCTGCTCAGAGTTTAGGACCACCACAGGGTCAGGGTCAATCTCAGGGGCCCATACCACAATTCACACCTAGGAGAGGTCAGTCCACACCATCAATGGGCAGCTCTCCAGGGACGGTGTTCAGGGGACCAACCCCAGCATCTTCTGCCTGTCCGTACTGCCAGAAGTGGCATAAGGGGGATTGTTGGCGAGTGACCGGTGCATGCTTACGGTGTGGATTGACAGAACATCAGATCAAGAATTGTCCGAAGAGGACTACTACAGTTGCTCCAACACAAGCTAATAGACCTGCTCCTGCACCACAAAGGGGTAGAAAGCCCAGTAAATTTGAGGCAGCTGGTCCATCACTGAGGCCTGCATCCGAGTCAGCTGAAAGGCCAGACACTAGAGTACCTGCCAGGGCCTATGCCATCAGAGCCCAGGAGGAGCAAGATGCCCCGGATGTCATCAGGGGTACGTTTTCCCTCTACAATACTTCTGTGCATGCATTGGTGGATCCAGGATCCACTCATTCCTACATTTGCATCAAACTACCCATAGAGAGGGGAGTTCCAGTAGAGAAGAGTGATCAAGACATTCTTGTCACAAATCCACTAGGCCATAGTGTGGTAGTGAATAAAGTGTATAAAGGTTGCCCGTTGAGGATTCAGTGGTATGAATTCTCGGCAGACCTAATTGAGTTGCCTTTCCACGAGTTTGACGTGATTTTGGGAATAGACTGGTTGTCACGTCATCAGGCAATAATTGATTACAAATTGAAGAGAATTTCTCTAAAAACTTCTGAGGGTAATGAGATTACTATTGTGGGTGAAAGGACAGATTTTCTGTCCAATGTTATCTCAGCCACATTTTCAAGAAGATTTATGAGAAAAGGCTGTCAAGCTTACCTAGCACACGTGATTGATACTAGGCAGGCTAAGCCAAACCTGTGTGATATACCCACAGTAAGAGACTTCCCAGATGTATTTCTTGAAGAGTTGCCTGGTTTACCACCAGAAAGGGAAGTCGAGTTTGCTATTGAGGTAATGCCAGGTATAGCACCAATTTTAATTGCTCCTTATAAGATGGCACCCACTGAATTGAAGGAGTTGAAAACTCAGTTGTAGGAGTTACTTGATAAGGGGTTCATATGCCCCAGTGTGTCACCATGGGGAGCTCCGGTGTTGTTTGTGAAGAAGAAGGATAGAACTTTGAGATTGTGTATTGATTACTGACAGTTAAACAAAGTAATTGTGAAGAATAAATATCCATTGCCCAGAATTGATGATCTGTTTGATCAGTTGAAGGGAGCCGGTGTATTTTCAAAAATTGATATCAGATCAGGGTATCATCAGTTGAGGGTAAAGGATGCAGATGTGTCAAAAACTACATTCAGAACCAGGTATAGGCATTATGAATTTCTAGTGATGCTGCTTGGGTTAACAAATGCACTAGCAGCATTTATGGACCTTATGAACCGTATCTTCTGTAACACCCTCCCTGTAGCAATTCCGTACATTCTACTGTTCCGATGATCGGTGTCGGTTCAGACAGCTAGAACGTCTGGAAAAATATTTAAACTAAAGTGAAGAACCATAATTAACTCAAATATTAATAAAAAAAATTTAGAAAAAATTTTAGAAATAAAATACAACCAAATTAAATGAGCCGGTGCCCTAACAATGGGTAACCTAGTGAGAAGTTGCGGTTTTCGCAACTAGGAGCCCTAGACCAGGGGGAAAAATTATAAAATAATTTTTGGGACTCTAGAGAAGGGTCATTGAGGTTTCTATGGCATTAGAATGCCAATAAAATACTTAGAAAAATTTTTCAATCGGTACAGACAATTTTGGCCCGTTAAGCTAAACGGAGGGCATTTTGGTCATTTCGTTTTTAAAGATGATTTTTGGCCAACTTGTCCAGTTAAATAAATAATTTATATAACATGAAATATGAAAAAACATTGTTAAAAATTTAATTGAAATTAATTAGATAAGAAATGGAAAGAAAAGGAAAGAAAATGATATTATGACATCATAATGATGTCATTAAAGTTCTCTCAACCTATCCCATATGGATACATGGCTTAACTTTATTTAAAATAGACTTAATGGGTTGGAAATGGAAGAAAAATCAGAATTCTCTCCCTTCTTCATTTCCTTGCCGTAAACCATTCCTTCCCTAACCTCCATGAACAAGCTTTTTCAAGCTTGATTTTTCCTAGCTTCCACACCCTAAAAGCCCTAGTTGTCTTCACAAAAAATTATCCCTAAACCTTGAGGAAGCATAAGGCAGCAAAAATTTGAGGAAATTTTGAAGTTGGGCAAGTCCAAGTTAGGTCACAAGTGAGGTTCGTGCCAATTCCTTCTAGAAATTTTATGTATGTCATATGTGGAGTAGGAATTAAGTGTGAAAATTAAGTGAAATTAAACTAAAGTTGCATGATGAATTTTTACCATTTTAGGCAGCCATGAACTTATGAGAGTTTTGATGATTTTTTTTAGATTAAAAGAGTATATAAGCTGTCCTTTGATATGAAATAAACACTTAGCACCTTATATTGTAAGTTAATGGAAGAATAGAGGAATTGAGAATTTAGGGTTTTGAACAAATTAAGGTTTTAATCCTATAATGGTGTAGGAACATTTTAATGGTCAATTAGTTACCATTTGGCTATTGGTAAACAAGAAATGAAGTGTGTTTAGTGATGGGATTTAGGTTTAGTGTGGCTGCCCATGGTGACCTGCAGAATTGGACATAAGTCCAGCAGGTTTGGGCAGCCATAACTTGAACTGTAGAGGTTCAATTGGTGCAAGGCCAATTGGACATGAAACTAGACACATAATGGCACAACTTTGGTGAAGAAACCATGCCCATAAAACCAAACCAAGTGGACCAAAAGCTTGCCCCAATCCGGGTGACCTACAGTCTGTTTCTGCAGAATGACCAAATGAACAGTGATTGTTCATTTGGCCATAACTCAGTGTAGAATGGTCCAATTGACCTGAAATTTTACCAGCAACAAGCTAAGATATATACCAACAACTTTCATGAGAAACCTACCCCAAATTATGACCAGAACCTATCCAACAAGGGAGTTTTAATCACTATTCACTGTACTGTGGATATGGTCAGTCTAGAAAAATTCCAATCCGGCCGGTTGTGGTTTTTAGACGATAACTTGAGTTACAAAACTCCAAATGGAGTAATTCAAAAAAGGAAATTCAACTAGACAAAATAAGGAACAACTTTCATGTTGATCATTTTTCCAAATTCCCACTGCAAAAATGACTAATGGAATAGTAAAAATAAGGTATGAAAACTGAAAATTCTGCTCAATTAACTTTAAGCTTATAAATGGTATTGGCAACCAATACCAACAAATTTTGAATGCAAAATGTGGTATGTTGGGAGTATTAAAACCAATGTACCTATTGTCTATGCAAAAGTCAACATTTTGGTTGACTAATGAAGTGAATAGTAATACCAAAACTTGAAATTCAAAAATTGTAAAACTAAAAAGTGTTAAATGCCCTAGTATACATAACAAGATTGGTTTGGATAGCTGGGCATGCCAATAGGGTTCAATTAGCAGTACTGCACATGGCATTATGCCATTCTGTGATTTCATGGCTTTTAGCCATTCTGACATTATGTTGATACTTGGCCTTGAGCCTAATGTTATTACAGCTTATTAACTGTTCTGTTGCATACCGGGAGATGCATATGTGACCGATGGTGTGACGGCCCGAGGTACTAGATAACCATGCGCTACATTGCTTATCGATCCAGTCATCCAGTATAGGTTACTTGGGCAACCAAAAATGAAAGTGGATAAATTTAATGAAATAATGAATATAACAAGTACAAAATAAGTCAGACTACAAATACTCATCGAAAATTTATTTGTAATGAGACATCAATACATTCATTGCATATTTATTTTCTGTTATTTTCTTTTTATTTTATTATTAGCACCACTAAGCATTATTACTTAGCGCGTTGCTTCTGCCACGCGTAGGTTCTGGAGAGATCGACCGAGAGCCAAGTAGACCACAGACTAGGTGAGACCTTCTGCAGCTCTGCATAGTATCCGTGTCACCTCACCGACGTCAGTGCATTGGTCGGACACTAGGTTTCATTTTGGGTATTTTGTAATTAACTTTTATTTTCTTATATGTAATTGAAACTTATGTAATGTATTTTGGTATTAATGTAAATAGTGGAAATTGTGTTTATGAATGGAAAATTGAGTATTTATTTATTGCTTATATATGAATACCATGAGAAATGAATGATTGAGAAATAGAAATGTTGTTGAAAAATATTGAGATTTTGATGATTATTGGAGTTTGAGAATGATTGGAAATGATTAGTGGAAGTGTTTTTCACAGATTCCGAAGAACTATTTTCTCCATTTTTAGCCGGTACTTTGCCGAATTTTCTATAAAATTTTCTGAACCTCAAATAAATTATAATTTCAATAAACGACTTAAATGAATTATATTTCACAAATTATATTCAAAACTATGATAAAAATATACAAAGGAAGAATAAAAATGATTGAGATAAAATAGAGTGTTCTAGTACACTGTGTGATATATTTTACTCGGATATACTATAGACGGGTAAGGGGTGTCACATTTAGTGGTATCAGAGCATGGTTTAGGCGTTTCTGGGCCTTGATTGAGTCCATACCATGCATTGCATTTGGAAGAGTCGAGGTGACACTAATGCAGATTTATTTGTCTTTGTTATTTTGATTAGGATATGGACCCCACATCTCAGAGGACAGTTGAGGAGGAAGTGGAGAGTCATGCTCCACCTACAGTAGTTGAGATTGGGGGTAGGGGAGAACCTGCTCCACCAGCTCAATCAGAGCTTGCTCAGCCTCCACAGGTCGTGTTCCAGTAAATGGCCGAATTCTTCAAACAAATGGCTAGGGTAATGCCACCACCACCACCACCTCCCCAGCAGAAATCCTACTTGGAAAGACTAAAAAAATTTGAAGCAGTGGATTTCTTTGGCAAGAGAGAAGATGATTCTGTTGCAGCTGAAAATTGGTTGAACAGAACAGGAAGGGTTTCAAAACAACTCTACTGCACTCCAGAGCAAAATCTATAAGCTGCCATACCTCAGTTGCAAGATGATGCATATGAATGGTGGGATACAGTGTCTAGTGAAGTGCAACCATAAGTAATAACTTGGGACTTCTTCCTCTTAGAATTCAAGAAGAAATATGTGGGTAGTGCATACCTAGAAGAGAGAAGAAGAGAGTTCATTAACCTGAGGCAGAGACAGCTGACAGTGGCCGAGTATGAAAAGGAATTTGTCAGATTGAGCCGCTACGGAAGGGAGATAGTCCCTATTGAGGCCGAAAGGTGTAAGAGATTTAAAGAGGGATTAAATGACAAGATAAAGATCATGATTACTGCCTTGGGAATCACTGACTTCACCAAGTTAGTGGAAGCTGCAATAAAAGTTGAAAAGGTTAGAATAAGTGAGCAGACCAGAAGAGAGAGACAGCAGAAGAGGGGCACTGGTCAGTCTAGTTCATCTCCTGCACCTGGGAAGAAGTTCAAAGGTCCACCTGCACAGAGTTCAGGTCAACCACAAGGTCAAGGTCAGTCTTAGGGGCCCAGGCCACAGTTCACCCCTAGGAGAGGTCAGTCCATACCATCAGTGGGCAGCTCTCCAGGGACGGGGTTTAGGGGACCAGCCCCAACATCTTCTGTATGTCCACATTGTCAGAAATGGCATAAGGGGGAGTGTTGGAGAGTGACTGGTGCCTGCTTAAGGTGTGGGTCGACAGAGCATTAGTTGAGGAACTGTCCACACATAACTACTACAGCTGCTCCAACACAAGCAGACAAACCTGCTCCTGCACCACAAAGAGGTAGGAAATCTGGCTAATCTGATGCAGTGGGACCATCACAGAGGCCTGCATCTGAGCCAGCAGAGAGGCCTGAGGGCAGACCACCTACCAGAGCCTATGCCATGAGAGCTCAGGAGGAGCAAGATGCCCCGGACATCACCAGGGGTACGTTCTCCCCCTACAATACATCTGTGCATGCATTGGTGGATCCAGGATCCACTCATTCATACATCTGCATCAACCTACCCGTAGAAAGGGGGATACTAGTAGGAGAGAGTGACCAAGACATTCTGGTCACTAATCCATTGGGCCACAGTGCAGTGGTGAACAAAGTTTACAAGGGTTGCCCGTTAAGGATTCAGGGGTATGAATTCTTGACATACCTGATTGAGTTGCCTTTCCATGAGTTTGACGTGATTTTGGGAATGGACTGGTTGTCATGTCAGCAGGCAATGGTTGATTGTAAACTGAAGAGGTTTTCTTTGAAAACTCTTGAAGGTAATGAAATTACAGTTATGGGGGAAAGGACAGATTTCTTGTCCAATGTCATCTCAGCCACAGTTGCAAGAAAACTGATGAGAAAAGGCTGTGAAGCCTACCAAGCACATGTGGTGGATACTAGACAGGCTAAGCCAGATCTGTGTGACATACCCATAGTAAAAGACTTCCCAGATGTATTCCTTGAAGAATTGCCTGGTTTGCCACCAGAAAGAGAAGTTGAATTTGCTATTGATATACTGCTGGGTACAAAGCACCAATCTCTATTGCTCCTTATAGGATGGCGCCCATAGAATTGAAGGAACTGAAAATCCAGTTACAGGAGTTGCTGGATAAGGGGTTCATACGCCCCAATGTGTCACCATGGGGAGCTCCAGTGCTATTTGTGAAAAAGAAGGATGGGACTTTGAGGTTATGCATTGATTATCGGCAGTTGAATAAAGTGACTGTGAAGAATAAGTATCCATTACCTAGAATTGATGATCTGTTTGATCAGTTGAAGGGAGCAGGAGTATTTTCAAAAATTGATCTCAGATCAGGGTATCATCAGTTGAGGGTGAATGATGCAGATGTGCCAAAGACTGCATTCAGGACCCGGTAAGGGCATTATGAGTTTCTGGTGATGCCCTTTGGCCTAACAAATGCACCAGCGTCATTCATGGACCTTATGAACCGTATCTTCCATCCATACCTAGATCAATTCGTAGTGGTCTTTATTGATGATATTTTGGTGTATTCCTAGACCAGTGAAGAACATGATGAGCTTTTGAGGATTGTTCTGCAAACCCTGCGAGAAAAGAAGCTGTATGCTAAGTTGTCCAAGTGTGACTTCTGGTTGAATGAGACCGCATTCGTTGGACACATAGTGTCAGCTGATGGGATTAGGGTGGATCCCAAGAAAATAGAAGCAGTGATAGAATGGAAGCCTCCCAGAAATACAACTGAGGTCAGAAGCTTCTTGGGGCTAGCTGGGTATTACAGGAGATTTGTGAAGAGATTTTCCTTAATAGCTGCTCCAATGACCAAGTTGTTACATAAGAATGTCAGATTTGACTGGAATGACAAGTGTCAGACTAGTTTTGAGAAGTTAAAGGCTATGTTGACAGAGGCACCAGTGTTAACATAGCCAGTGTCGGGAAAGGACTTTGTGGTCTACAGTGATGCCTCTCATAATGGGTTAGGGTGTGTATTGATACAAGAGGGGAAGGTGGTCGCTTATGCATCTAGGCAGCTAAGGCCACATGAACAGAATTACCCTACCCATGATTTAGAACTTGCAGCAATTATCTTCGCACTGAAGATATGGAGGCATTACTTGTATGGTGAAAAGTGCTACATTTACATAGACCACAAAAGCCTGAAATACTTGCCAACCCAGAAGAAGTTCAACCTTAGACAGAGGCAATGGATTGAGTTCCTGAAGGACTATGATTGTATAATTGACTACCATCCTGAGAAGGCAAATGTAGTTGCTGATGCTTTAAGTAGAAAATCCATCACAACTTTGAGATCATTGAATGCCCGTCTATCTTTGGTTCAAGATGGAGCTATTTTGGCTGAGTTGCAAGTGAGGCCAAACCTGTTACAGCAGATTTTAGATGGGCAGAAGGTAGATGAGAAGCTAAAGGCTATTATGAGAAAAATCCTAGAAGGGAAAGAAACTGACTATGAAGTAAAAACAGATGGGTGTCTATACTACAAAGGAAGACTGTGTGTACCAGATGATCGAGAATTGAAGGCCAGTATTCTAAAAGAGGCACACACCAGTGTATATGCTATGCACCCAGGAAGTACAAAAATGTATCATGATCTGAAGCTTCAGTATTGGTGGCCTGGTATGAAGAAGGACATAGCTGACTATGTGACTAAATGCTTGACATGTCAGCAAGTTAAGGCAGAACATCAAGTTCCATCGGGTTTGCTACAGCCTATACGCATACCTGAATGGAAATGGGATCCAGTCACCATGGATTTTGTAAGTGGTCTACCTCTCACCCAAAAGAAGCATGATGCAGTATGGGTGATAGTAGATAGATTGACGAAGTCAGCGCACTTTCTGCCAGTTATGACTGACTACTCACTAGAGAAATTAGCAGAATTGTATATCAGTGAGATAGTTAGATTGCATGGAATTCCACTTTCCATCATATCTGATCGAGACCCAAGGTTTACGTCATGATTCTGGAAGAAGTTGCATGAGTCCTTGGGTACACAACTCCACTTCAGCACAGCTTTCCATCCTCAAACGGATGGGCAATCAGAAAGTGTAATCCAGGTAAACAATTGAAACCAATTAAACTAATACACATATTGAACTAAAATGATAATAATAACATGAAATATATGTCAGGTCCTTGAGGATATGCTGAGGAGTTGTGTCATTGAGTTTGAGGGAAGTTGGGATAGATACCTCCCATTGGCAGAATTTGCATACAACAATAGCTACCAAGCTAGTATCCAAATGGCCCCGTATGAAGCACTGTATGGGAGAAAATGTAGAACTCTAGTGTGCTGGACTGAATTAGGCGAAGACAAACTAGTAGGGCCAGACCTGGTGAAATAGACTGAGGAGAAAGTAAAACTAATCAAAGCCAATCTGAAGGTTGGCTCAAATAGACAGAAATCTTATGCCGACCTGAAGAGAAAAGAAATAGAGTATGCGGTTGGCGACAAAGTGTTCCTCAAGGTGTCACCATGGAAGAAGGTACTGAGGTTTGGAAGAAAAGGTAAGTTGAGCCCTAGGTTCATTGGCCCATATGAAGTCATTGAACGTGTGGGACCAGTAGCTTACAGGCTAGCTTTACCACCAGAGCTGGACAAGATCCACAATGTGTTCCACGTGTCTATGCTAAGAAGATACCGCTCAGATCCTTCACATGTCATTTCCATGGAAGAAATTGAAGTACAACCGGATTTGACATATGAAGAAGAACCCATACGGATCCTGGCTCGGGAAGTGAAAGAGTTGAGAAATAAGCAGATTCCACTGGTGAAAGTGCTTGGGAGGCACCACAACACCGAGGAGGCAACTTGGGAAAGTGAAGAGACGATGAGGCAACAGTTCCCTCAACTGTTTGCATCAGGTAAATTTCGAGGACGAAATTTTAATTAGAGGGGAAGAGTTGTAATACCCTTCCTGTAGCAATTCCGTACATTCTACTGTTCCAGTGATCGGTGTCGGTCCGGACAGCTAGAACATCTGGAAAAATATTTAAACTAAAGTGAAGAACCATAATTAACTCAATAATTAATAAAAAAAATTTAGAAAAAATTTTAGAAATAAAATACAACCAAATTAAATGAGCTGGTGCCCTAACGATGGGTAACCTAGTGAGAAGTTGCGGTTTTCGCAACTAGGAGCCCTAGACCAGGGGGAAAAATTATAAAATAATTTTTGAGACTCCAGAGAAGGGTCATTGAGGTTTCTATGGTATTAGAATGCCAATAAAATACTTAGAAAAATTTTTCGATCAGTACAGACAATTTTGGCCCGTTAAGCCAAACGGAGGGTATTTTGGTCATTTTGTTTTCAGAGATGATTTTTAGCCAACTTATCCAGTTAAATAAATAATCTATATAACATGAAATATGAATAAATATTGTTAAAAATTTAATTGAAATTAATTAGATAAGAAATAGAAAGAAAATGAAAGAAAATGGCATTATGACATCATAATGATGTCATTAAAGTTCTCTCAACCTATCCAATATGGACACATGGCTTAACTTTATTTAAAATAGACTTAATGGGCTGGAAATGGAAGAAAAATCAGAATTCTCTCCCTTCTTCATTTCCTTGCCGTAAACCATTCCTTCCCGAGCCTCCATGAACAAGCTTTTTCAAGCTTGATTTTTCCTAGCTTCCACACCCTAAAAGCCCTAGTTGCCTTCACAAAAAAATTATCCCTAAACCTTGAGGAAGCATAAGGCAATAGAAATTTGAGGAAATTTTGAAGTTGGGCAAGTCTAAGTTAGGTCACAAGTGAGGTTCGTGCCAATTCCTTCTAGAAATTTTATGTATGTCATATGTGGAGTAGGAATTAAGTGTGACAATTAAGTGAAATTAAACAAAAGTTGCATGATGAATTTTTACCATTTTTGGCAGCCATGAACTTTAGGAGAGTTTTGATGATTTTTTTTAGATTAAAAGAGTATATAAGCTGTCCTTTGATATGAATTTAACACTTAGCACCTTAGATTGTAAGTTAACGGAAGAATAGAGGAATTGAGAATTTGGGGTTTTCACCAAATTAAGGTTTTAATCCTATAATGGTGTAGGAACATTTTAATGGTCAATTAGTGACCATTTGGTTATTGGTAAACAAGAAATGAAGTGTGTTTCGTGATGGGATTTAGGTTTAGTGTGGCTGCCCATGGTGACCTGCAGAATTGGACATGAGTCTAGCACGTTTGGGCAGCCATAACTTGAATTGTATAGGTTCAATTGGTGCAAGGCCAATTGGACATGAAACTAGACACATAATGGCACAACTTTGGTGAAGAAACCATGCCCATAAAACCAAACCAAGTGGACCAAAAGCTTGCCCCAATCCGGGTGACCTGCAGTCTATTTTTGCAGAATGACCAAATGAATAGTAATTGTTCATTTGGCCATAACTTAGTGTAGAATGGTCCAATTGACCTGAAATTTTACCAGCAACAAGCTAAGATATATACCAATAACTTTCATGCAAAAACCTACCCCAAATTATGACCAGAACCTATCCAACAAGAGAGTTGAAGTCACTATTAACTGTACTGTAGATATGGCCAGTCCAAAAAAATTCCAATCCGGCCAGTTGTGGTTTTTTGACGATAACTTGAGATACAAAACTCCAAATGGAGTGATTCAAAATAGGAAATTCAACTAGACAAAATAAGAAACAACTTTCATGCTGATCATTTTACCAAATTCCCATTGCAAAAATGACTAATGGAACAGTAAAGATAAGGTATGAAAACTGAAAATTCTGCTCAATTAACTTTAAGCTTATAAATGGTATTGGCAACCAATACCAACAAATTTTGAATGCAAAATGTGGTATGTTGGGAGTATTAAAACCAATGTACCTATTGTCTATGCAAAAGTCAACATTTTGGTTGACTAATGAAGTGAATAGTAACACCAAAACTTGAAATTCAAAAATTGTAAAACTCAAAAGTGTTAAATGCCCTAGTATACCTAATAAGATTGGTTTGGATAGCTTGGCATGCCAATAGGGTTCAATTAGCAGTACTGCACATGGCATTATACCATTCTGTGATTTCATGGCTTTTAGCCATTCTGACATTATGTTGATACTTGGCCTTGTGCCTAATGTTATTACAGCTTATTAGCTGTTCTGTTGCACACCGGGAGATGCATATGTGACTGATGGTGTGAAGGCTCGAGGTACTAGATACCCAGTGCCAGTTTACCCGTTTATCCAGTCCAGTCATCCAGTATAAGTTACTTGGGCAACCAAAAATGAAAGTGGATAAATTTAATGAAATAATGAATATAACAAGTACAAAATAAGTAAGACTACAAATACTCATCGAAAATTTATTTGCAATGAGACATCAATATATTCACTGTATATTTATTTTCTGTTATTTTTTTTATTTTATTATTGGCACCACTAAGCATTATTGCTTAGTGCGTTGCTTTTGCCATGCGTAGGTTCTAGAGAGATCGACCGAGAGCCCAGTAGACCACAGACTAGGTGAGACTTTCTGCAGCTCTGCATAGTGTCCGTGTCACCTCACCGACGTCAGTGCATTGGTCGGACACTAGGTTTCATTTTGGGTATTTTGTAATTAACTTTTATTTTCTTATATGTAATTGAAACTTATGTAATGTATTTTGGTATTAATGTAAATAGTGGAAATTGTGTTTATGAATGGAAAATTGAGTATTTATTTATTGCTTATGTATGAATGCCATGAGAAATGAATGATTGAGAAATGGAAATGTTGTTGAAAAATATTGAGATTTTGATGATTATTGGAGTTTGAGAATGATTGGAAATGATTAATGGAAGTGTTTTTCACAGATTCCGAAGAACTGTTTTCTCCATTTTTAGCCGGTACTCTGCCGGATTTTCTATAAAATTTTCGGAACCTCAAATAAATTATAATTTCAATAAATGGCTTAAATGAATTATATTTCACAAATTATATTCAAAACTATGATAAAAATATACAAAGGAAGAATAAAAATGATTGAGATAAAATAAAGTGTTCCGATACACTATGTGATATATTTTACTCGGGTATACTGTAGACGGGTAAGGGGTGTCACATTTAGTAGTATCAGAGCACGGTTTAGGCGTTTCTGGGCCTAGATTGAGTCCATACCATGCATTGCTTTTGTAAGAGTCGAGGTGACACTAATGTAGATTTATTTGTCTTTGTTATTTTGATTAGGATATAGACCCCACATCTCAAAGGACAGTTGAGGAGGAAGTGGAGAGTCATGCTCCACCTGCAGATGGCCGAGGGTAGGAGAACTGCTCCACCGAGCCTCGCCACCTCCACAGTGTCGCTTTTCCAAAGAAATGGCCTAATTCTTCAAAAAAATGGCTAGGGTAATGCCGCCACCACCACCACCACTTCCACTGCAGAAATCACACCTGGAAAGACTAAGAAAATTTGGAGCAGTGGATTTCTTTGGCAAGAGAGAAGATGATTCTGTTGCAGCTGAAAATTGATTGAACAGAACAGGAAGGGTTTCAAAACAACTCCACTGCACTCCAGAGCAAAACCTAGAAGCTGCCATATCTCTGTTGCAAGATGATGCATATGAATGGTGGGATACGATGTCTAGTGAAGTGCAACCAGAAGTAATAACTTGGGACTTCTTCCTCTCAGAATTCAAGAAGAAATATGTGGGTAGTGTATACCTAGAAGAGAGAAGAAGAGAGTTCATTAACCTGAGGCAGAGACAGCTGACAGTGGCCGAGTATGAAAAGGAATTTGTCATATTGAGCCGCTACGGAAGGGAGATAGTCCCTAATGAGGCCAAAAGGTGTATGAGATTTGAAGAGGGATTAAATGACAATATAAAGATCATGATTACTGCCTTGGGAATCACTGACTTCACCAAGTTAGTGGAAGCTGCAATAAAAGTTGAAAAGGTTAGAATAAGTGAGCAGACCAAAAGAGAAAGACAGCAGAAAAGGGGCACGGGTCAGTCTAGTTCATCTCCTGCACCTGGGAAGAAGTTCAAAGGTCCACCTGCACAGAGTTCAGGTTAACCACAAGGTCAGGGTCAGTCTCAGGGGCCCGGGCCACAGTTCACCCCTAGGAGAGGTCAGTCCACACCATCAGTGGGTAGCTCTCCAGGGACGGGGTTTAGGGGACCAGCCCCAACATCTTCTGTATGTCCACATTGTCTGAAATGGCATAAGGGGGAGTGTTGGAGAGTGACTGGTTCCTGCTTAAGGTGTGGGTCGACAGAGCATCAGTTGAGGAACTTTCCACGCAGAACTACTATAGCTGCTCCAACACAAGCAGACAGACCTGCTCCTGCACCACAAAGAGGTAGGAAATCTGGCAAATCTAACGCAGTGGGACCATCACAGAGGCTTGCATCTGAGCCAGCAGAGAGGCATGAGGGCAGACCACCTGCCAGAGCCTATGCCATGAGAGCTCAGGAGGAGCAAGATGCCCTGGACATCATCAGGGGTATGTTCTCCCTCTACAATACATCTGTGCATGCATTGGTGGATCCAGGATCCACTCATTCATACATCTGCATTAACCTACCCGTAGAAAGGGGGATACTAGTAGGGGAGAGTGACCAAGGCATTCTGGTCACTAATCCATTGGGCCACAGTGTAGTGGTGAACAAAGTGTACAAGGGTTGCCCGTTAAGGATTCAGGGGTATGAATTCTTGGCAGACCTGATTGAGTTGCCTTTCCATGAGTTTGACGTGATTTTGGAAATGGACTGGTTGTCACGTCATCAGGCAATGGTTGATTGTAAACTGAAGAGGTTTTCTTTGAAAACTCCTGAGGGTAATGAGATTACAGTTATGGGGGAAAGGACAGATTTCTTGTCCAATGTCATCTCAGCCACAGTTGCAAGAAAACTGATGAGAAAAGGCTGTGAAGCCTACCTAGAACATGTGGTAGATACTAGACAGGCTAAGCCAGATCTGTGTGACATACCCACAGTAAAAGACTTCCCAGATGTGTTCCCTGAAGAATTGCCTGGTTTGCCACCGTAAAGGGAAGTTGAATTTGCTATTGATACACTGCCGGGTACAGAGCACCAATCTCTATTGCTCCTTATAGGATGGCGCCCATAGAATTGAAGGAACTGAAAATCCAGTTACAGGAGTTGCTGGATAAGGGGTTCATACGCCCCAATGTGTCACCATGGGGAGCTCCAGTGCTATTTGTGAAAAAGAAGGATGGGACTTTGAGGTTATGTATTGATTATCTGCAGTTGAATAAAGTGACTGTGAAGAATAAGTATCCATTACCTAGAATTGATGATCTGTTTGATCAGTTGAAGGGAGCAGGAGTATTTTCAAAAATTGATCTCAGATCAGGGTATCATCAGTTGAGGGTGAATGATGCAGATGTGCCAAAGACTGCATTCAGGACCCGATATGGGCGTTATTATTTTCTGGTGATGCCCTTTGGCCTAACAAATGCACCAGCGTCATTCATGGACCTTATGAACCGTATCTTCCATCCATACCTAGATCAATTCGTAGTGGTCTTTATTGATGATATTTTGGTGTATTCCAAGACCAGTGAACAACATGATGAGCATTTGAGGATTGTTCTGCAAACCCTGAGAGAAAAGAAGCTGCATGCTAATTTGTCCAAGTGTGACTTCTGGTTGAATGAGATTGCATTCCTTGGACACATAGTGTCAGCTGATGGGATTAGCGTAGATCCCAAGAAAATAGAAGCAGTGATGGAATGGAAGCCTCCCAGAAATACAACTGAGGTCAGGAGCTTCTTGGGGCTAGCTAGGTATTACAGGAGATTTGTGAAGAGATTTTCCTTAATAGCTGCTCCAATGACCAAGTTGTTACATAAGAATGTCATATTTGACTGGAATGACAAGTGTCAGACTAGTTTTGAGAAGTTAAAGGCTATGTTGACACAGGCACCAGTGTTAACACAGCCAGTGTCAGGAAAGGATTTTGTGGTCTACAGTGATGCCTCTCATAATGGGTTAGGGTGTGTATTGATGCAAGAGGGGAAGGTGGTCGCTCATGCTTCCAGGCAGCTAAGGCCACATGAACAGAATTACCCTGCCTATGATTTAGAACTTGCAACAATTATCTTCACACTGAAGATATGGAGGCATTACTTGTATGGTGAAAAGTGCTACATTTACACAGACCACAAAAGACTGAAATACTTGCCAACCCAGAAGGAGCTCAACCTTAGACAGAGGCAATGGATTGAGTTCCTGAAGGACTATGATTGTGTAATTGACTACCATCCTGGGAAGGCAAATGTAGTTGCTGATGCTTTAAGTAGAAAATCCATCATAGCTTTGAGATCATTGAATGCTCGTCTATCTTTGGTTCAAGATGGAGCTATTTTAGCTGAGTTGCAAGTGAGGCCAAACCTGTTACAGTAGATTTTAGATGGGCAGAAGGTAGATGAGAAGCTAAAGGCTATTATGAGAAAAATCCTAGAAGGGAAAGAAACTGACTATGAAGTGAAAATAGATGGGTGTCTATACTACAAAAGAAGACTGTGTATACCAGATGATGGGGAATTGAAGGCCAGTATTCTAAAAGAGGCACACACTAGTGTATATGCTATGCACCCAGGAAGTACAAAAATGTATCATGATCTGAAGCTTCAGTATTGGTGGCCTGGTATGAAGAAGGACATAGCTGACTATGTGACTAAATGCTTGACATGTCAGCAAGTTAAGGCAGAACATCAAGTTCCATCGGGTTTGCTACAGCCTATACGCATACCTGAATGGAAATGGGATCGGGTCACCATGGATTTTGTAAGTGGTCTACCTCTCACCCAAAAGAAGCATGATGCAGTATGGGTGATAGTAGATAGATTGATGAAGTCAGCACACTTTCTGCCAGTTAGGACTGACTACTCACTAGAGAAATTAGCAGAATTATATATCAGTGAGATAGTTAGATTGCATGAAATTCCACTTTCCATCATATCTGATCGAGACCCAAGGTTTACATTGAGATTCTGGAAGAAGTTGCATGAGTCTTTGGGTACACAACTCCACTTCAGCACAGCTTTCCATCCTCAGACGGATGGGCAATCAGAAAGAGTAATCCAGGTAAACAATTGAAACCAATTAAACTAATACACATATTGAACTAAAATGATAATAATAACATGAAATATATGTCAGGTCCTTGAGGATATGCTGAGGAGTTGTGTCATTGAGTTTGAGGGAAGTTGGGATAGATACCTCCCATTGGCAGAATTTGCATACAACAATAGCTGCCAAGCTAGTATCCAAATGGCCCCGTATAAAGCACTGTATGGGAGGAAAAGTAGAACTCCAGTGTGCTGGACTGAATTAGGCGAAGACAAAATAGTAGGGCCAGACTTGGTGAAACAGACTGAGGAGAAAGTAAAACTAATCAAAGCCAATCTGAAGGTTGCCTCAGATAGACAGAAATCTTATGCTGACCTGAAGAGAAAAGAAATAGAGTATGCGGTTGGCGACAAAGTGTTCCTCAAGGTGTCACCGTGGAAGAAGGTACTGAGGTTTGGAAGAAAAGGTAAGTTGAGCCCTAGGTTCGTTGGCCCATATGAAGTCATTGAACGTGTGGGACCAGTAGCTTACAGGCTAGCTTTACCACCAGAGCTGGATAAGATCCACAATGTGTTCCACGTGTCTATGCTAAGAAGATACCGCTCAGATCCTTCACTTGTCATTTCCATGGAAGAAATTGAAGTACAGCCGGATTTGACATATGAAGAAGAACCCATACGGATCCTGGCTCGGGAAGTGAAAGAGTTGAGAAATAAGCAGATTCCACTGGTGAAAGTGCTTTGGAGGCACCACAACACCGAGGAGGCAACTTGGGAAAGTGAAGAGATGATGAGGCAATAGTTCCCTCAACTGTTTGCATCAGGTAAATTTCGAGGATGAAATTTTAATTAGAGGGGAAGAGTTGTAACACCCTCCCTGTAGTAATTCCGTACATTCTAGTGTTCCGGTGATCGGTGTCGGTCCGGACAGCTAGAACATCTAAAAAAATATTTAAACTAAAGTAAAGAACCATAATTAACTCAAATATTAATAAAAAAAAAATTAGGAAAAATTTTAGAAATAAAATACAACCAAATTAAATGAGTCGGTGCCCTAACGATGGGTAACCTAGTGAGAAGTTACGGTTTTCGCAACTAGGAGCCCTAGACCCGGGGGAAAAATTATAAAATAATTTGTGAGACTCCAGAGAAGGGTCATTAAGGTTTCTATAGCATTAGAATGCCAATAAAATACTTAGAAAAATTTTTCCAATCGGTACAGACAATTTTGGCCCGTTAAGCCAAACGGAGGGCACTTTGGTCATTTCGTTTTCAGAGATGATTTTTGGCCAACTTGTCCAGTTAAATAAATAATTTATATAACATAAAATATGAATAAATATTTTTAAAAATTTAATTGAAATTAATTAGATAAGAAATGGAAAGAAAAGGAAAGAAAATGACATTATGACATCATAATGATGTCGTTAAAGTTCTCTCAACCTATCCCATATGAACACATGGCTTAACTTTATTTAAAATAGACTTAATGGGCTGGAAATGGAAGAAAAATCAGAATTCTCTCCCTTCTTCTTTTCCTTGCCATAAACCATTCCTTCCCTAACCTCCATGAACAAGCTTTTTCAAGCTTGATTTTTCCTAGCTTCCACACCCTAAAAGCCCTAGTTGTCTTCACAAAAAATTATACCTAAACCTTGAGGAAGCATAAGGCAGCAGAAATTTGAGGAAATTTTGAAGTTGGGCAAGTCCATGTTAGGTCACAAGTGAGGTTAGTGCCAATTCCTTCTAGAAATTTTATGTATATCATATGTGGAGTAGGAATTAAGTGTGAAAATTAAGTGAAATTAAACAAAAGTTGCATGATTAATTTTTACCATTTTTGGCAGCCATGAACTTATGAGAGTTTTGATGATTTTTTTTAGATTAAAAGAGTATATAAGCTGTCTTTTGATGTGAAATTAACACTTAGCACCTTATATTGTAAGTTAATGGAAGAATAGAGGAATTGAGAATTTAGGGTTTTAACCAAATTAAGGTTTTAATCCTATAATGGTGTAGGAACATTTTAATGGTCAATTAGTGACCATTTGGTTATTGGTAAACAAAAAATGAAGTGTGTTTAGTGATGGGATTTAGGTTTAGTGTGGCTGCCCATGGTGACCTGCAGAATTGGACTTGAGTCCAGCACGTTTGGGCAGCCATAACTTGAACTGTAGAGGTTCAATTGGTGCAAGGCTAATTGGACATGAAACTAGACACATAATGGCGCAACTTTGGTGAAGAAACCATGCCCATAAAACCAAACCAAGTGGACCAAAAGCTTGCCCTTTGTCAAGGTGACTGCGATGCATTTTACGAGAATGACCAAATGAACAGTGATTATGGTCCAATTGACCTGAAATTTTACCAGCAACAAGCTAAGATATATACCAACAACCTTCATGAAGAAACCTACCCCAAATTATGACCAGAACCTATCTAACAAGGGAGTTGCAATCACTGTTCACTATACTGTAGATATGGTCAGTCCAGAAAAATTCTAATCCGGCCAGTTGTGGTTTTTGGATGATAACTTGAGCTACAAAACTCCAAATGGAGTAATTCAAAAAAGGAAATTCAACTAGACAAAATAAGGAACAACTTTCATGTTGATCATTTTGCCAAATTCCCACTACAAAAATGACTAATGGAACAGTAAATATGAGGTATGAAAACTGAAAATTCTGCTCAATTAACTTTAAGCTTATAAATGGTATTGGCAACCAATACCAACAAATTTTGAATGCAAAATGTGGTATGTTGGAGTATTAAAACCAATGTACCTATTGTCTATGCAAAAGTCAACATTTTGGTTGACTAATGAAGTGAATAGTAACACCAAAACTTGAAGTTCAAAAATTGTAAAACTCAAAAGTGTTAAATGCCCTAGTATACCTAATAAGATTGGTTTGGATAGCTGGGTATGCCAATAGGGTTTAATTAGCAGTACTGCACATGGCATTATGCCATTCTGTGATTTCATGGCTTTTAGCCATTCTGACATTATGTTGATACTTGGCCTTGTGCCTAATGTTATTGCAGCTTATTAGCTGTTCTGTTGCACACCGGGAGATGCATATGTGACCGATGGTGTGACGGCCCGAGGTACTAGATACCCAGTGCCAGTTTACTTGTTTATCCAGTCTAGTCATCCAGTATAGGTTACTTGGGCAACCAAAAATGAAAGTGGATAAATTTAATGAAATAATGAATATAACAAGTACAAAATAAGTAAGACTACAAATACTCATCGAAAATTTATTTGCAATGAGACATCAATACATTCACTGCATATTTATTTTCTGTTATTTCTTTTTATTTTATTATTGGCACCACTAAGCATTGTTGCTTAGCGCGTTGCTTTTGCCACGCGTAGGTTCTGGAGAGATCGACCGAGAGCCCAGTAGACCACAGACTAGGTGAGACCTTCTGCAGCTCTGCACAGTGTCCGTGTCACCTCATCGACGTCAGTGCATTGGTAGGATACTAGGTTTCATTTTGGGTATTTTGTAATTAACTTTTATTTTCTTATATGTAATTAAAACTTATGTAATGTATTTTGGTATTAATGTAAATAGTGGAAATTGTGTTTATGAATGGAAAATTGAGTATTTATTTATTTCTTATATATGAATACCATGAGAAATGAATGATTGAGAAATGGAAATGTTGTTGAAAAATATTGAGATTTTGATGATTATTGGAGTTTGAGAATGATTGGAAATGATTAGTGGAAGTGTTTTTCACAGGTTTCGAAGAATTGTTTTCTCCATTTTTAGCCGGTACTCTGCCGGATTTTCTATAAAATTTTCAAAACCTCAAATAAATTATAATTTCAATAAATGACTTAAATGAATTATATTTCACAAATTATATTCAAAACTATGATAAAAATATACAAAGGAAGAATGAAAATGATTGAGATAAAATAGAGTGTTCCGGTACACTGTGTAATATATTTTACTCGGATATACTGTAGACGGGTAAGGGGTGTCACATCTTCCATCCATATCTAGATCGGTTTGTAGTGGTCTTTATTGATGATATTTTGGTGTATTCCAAGACCAAGGAAGAACATGATGAACATTTGAGGATTATTCTGCAAACCCTGTGAGAAAAGAAGCTTTATGCTAAGCTGTCCAATTGTGACTTCTGAATGAGTGAAATCTCCTTTCTTGGACACATAATATCAAGTGAGGGGATTAGAATGGATCCCAAAAAGATAGATGCAATGATGGAATGGAAGCCTCCCAGAAATACAATTGAGGTCAGAAGTTTCTTGGGGCTAGCTGGATATTACAGAAGATTTGTGAAGGGATTCTCTCTTATAGCTGCTCCAATGACCAAGTTGTTGCATAAGAATGTGAAATTTGGCTAGAACGACAAATGCGAAGCCAGTTTTGAGAGGCTAAAGGCTATGTTGACAGAAGCACCAGTGTTAACACAGCCAGTGTCTGGAAAAGACTTTGTGGTCTACAGTGATGCCTCGCATAATGGGCTAGGGTGTGCTTTGATGCAAGAGGAGAAAGTGGTCGCCTATGCTTCCAGGCAGTTAAGGCCACATGAACAGAACTACCCTACTCATGATTTGGAGTTAGCAATAATTATCTTTGCACTGAAGATATGGAGGCATTATTTATATGGCGAAAAATGCTACATCTATATAGACCACAAGAGTTTAAAATATTTGCCAACCCAGAAGAAGCTCAATCTTAGACAGAGGCGATGGATTGAGTTCCTAAAGGACTATGATTGTGTGATAGATTATCATCCTGGGAAGGCAAATGTAGTTACTGATGCTTTAAGCAGGAAGTCCATCACAGCTTTAAGATCACTAAATGCCTGTCTGTCCTTAGCACAAGATGGAGCTATTTTGGCTAAGTTGCAAGTGAGGCCAACCCTGCTACAGCAGATACAAGATGGGCAGAGGACAGATGAAAAATTAATGGCCATTGTGGGTAAAATTCCAGAGGGAAAGGAAACTGAATATGAGGTGAAAGCAGATGGGTGTCTGTATTACAGAGGAAGAGTGTATGTACCAGATGATGAGGAACTGAATACTAGTATTCTGAAAGAAGCACACACTAGTGTTTATGCTATGCACCCGGGAAGCACGAAAATGTATATTGATTTGAAGCCTCATTATTGGTGGCCTGG
This sequence comes from Hevea brasiliensis, assembly GCF_030052815.1. Lineage (NCBI taxonomy): Eukaryota > Viridiplantae > Streptophyta > Magnoliopsida > Malpighiales > Euphorbiaceae > Hevea > Hevea brasiliensis. Next base: position 87,089,939 of record NC_079500.1, read on the forward strand.
TATGAAGAGGGATATAGCTGACTATGTAACTAAGTGTTTGACATGTCAGCAAGTTAAAGCAGAACATCAAGTTCCATCAGGATTGCTACAGCCTATAAGCATACCTAAATGGAAATGGGACCGGGTCACTATGGATTTTGTTAGTGGTCTACCTCTCACCCAGAAGAAGCATGATGCAGTATGGGTGATAGTGGATAGATTGACGAAGTCAGCACATTTTCTGCCAGTTAGGACTGACTACTCACTAGAGAAGCTAGTAGAATTGTATATCAGTGAGATAGTTAGACTGCATGGAATCCCACTTTCCATCATATCTGACCGAGACCCAAGGTTTACATCGAGATTCTGGAAAAAGTTGCAAGAAGCCTTGGGCACACAACTCCATTTTAGCACGGCTTTTCATCCCCAAACGGATGAACAGTCAGAACGAGTAATCCAAGTAAACCTAGAAACTAATTGAATTTTCACAAATAATAAATTGAATAATAGTAACAATGTAAATTATGTGATAGATCGTTGAGGATATGCCGAGGAGTTGTGTTATTGAGTTTGAGGGGAGTTGGGATAGATACCTCCCGCTGGCAGAATTCGCATATAACAATAGCTACCAAGCTAGTATTCAAATGGCTCCGTATGAAGCACTGTATGGAAGGAAATATAGAACCCCAGTGTGTTGGACTGAATTGAGCGAAGATAAGCTGGTAGGACCAGACCTGGTGAAACAGACTGAGGAGAAAGTGAAGATAATCAAAGCTAACCTGAAGGTTGCCTCAGATAGACAGAAATCATATACCGACTTGAAGAGAAAAGAGATAGAGTATGCAGTTAGCGATAAAGTGTTTCTCAAAGTCTCACCGTGGAAGAAAGTACTGAGGTTTGGAAGGAAGGGTAAGTTAAGCCCTAGGTTCATTGGCCCTTATGAAGTTATTGAAAGTGTGGGACCAGTGGCTTATCGGCTAGCTTTACCACCAGAATTGGATAAAATTCGTAACGTATTCCATGTTTCTATGCTGAGGAGATATCGCTCAGACCCTTCACATGTCATTTCCATGGAAGAGATTGAAATCCAACCGGACTTGACATATACAAAAGAACCTATGAAAATCCTAGCTCGGGAAGTGAAGGAACTGAGAAATAAACAAATTCCACCAGTGAAAGTGCTTTGGAGGCACCACAACATTGAAGAGGCAACTCGAGAAAGTGAAGAGACGATGAGGCAATAGTTTCCTCAACTGTTTGCATCAAGTAAATTTCGAGGACGAAATTTTTATTAGAGGGGAAGAGTTGTAACATCCTCACTTTAGCTAGTCCGTACAGTCTACTGTTCCGGTGACCAATGTCGGTCCGGGCAGCTAGAATGTTTAAAATTATAAATAGACTATAGTGAGGAGTTATAATGAAACTAAATAATGCTCATAAAAATCAAGGAAAAATTTTAGAAACCAAATACACTAAGGTTAAACGAGCCGAAACCCCAGGGATGAGTAACCCAAAGGGGAAGTGAAGGCGAAAGCCGTTAGCAACCTTAGACCCGAGGAAAAAATTATAAAATAGTTATCGGGACTCTAGAGAAGGATTATTGACATTCTTATGGCATAGAATGCCAAGAAAACGTTTAGAAAAATTTTTCAATCGGTACAGACAATTTTGGCTCGTTAAGCCAAACGGAGGGTATTTTGGTTATTTCGTCTTCAGAGATGATTTTTGACCAACTTATCCAGTTAAATAAATAATTTATATAACATAAAATATGAATAAATGTTGTTAAAAATTTAATTGAAATTAAATAGATAAGAAATAGAGAGAAAATGAAAGAAAATGGACTTATGACATCATCATGATGTCGTTAAAATTCTCCCAACCAATCCAATGTTGACACATGGCATAAGCTTACTTAAAAGAGACAAAATGGGATGAAAAATGAAAAAAAAAAAATCAGAACTCTTCTCTTCCTCTTCTTCTTGCCATCACCCATACCCACCATAGCCACCCATTTTCAAGCTTTTGAAAGCTTGATTTCACTAGCTTCTACCTCACTAAATCCTATACTCCCAACACAAAAAAATGTTCTTGCATCTTGGAGAGTCTTTTGGGAGCAAAAAGAAAAAGAAAACAAGAACCCTAGCAAGTGGGAGACTTCACTCCATTAGAGGTTAGTGACCTAACCTTGTTCTTTCACTTTAAATTCATGTGCAAGGACTAAGAATGAGTGTAAATGACAAAGAAATTGATGAAATATCATTTGTATGCCATCCCTAAATTTCAGCAGCCTTGGTTAGGGTATGATTGTGATGATTTTTATGGAGTTAACATGCTTGTATGGCTGCCCACAATATGTATTTCTTAAGTGGATTGATGAAATGCAATGATAATACGTGGTTTGTAATGTTGAGTTAGGGTTTGGGGTGGAAAAATGAGACTTTGACCATGTGATGAGGAAAGTAGGTTTTAATGGTCTATTAGTGACCATTTGGTTTGGTTTGAATCAAAAATGAAGAGAATTGTATAATGGGATTTGAGTTTGGTATGGCTGCCCTTGGTGACCTGCAGGACTGGACATGAGTCCAGCAAGTTTGGGCAGCAATAACTGGAATTGTAGAGGTTCAATTGGTGCAAGGCCAATTGGAAATGAAATTAGACACATAATGGCACAACTTTGATGAAAAAATCATGCCCAGAAAACCAAACCAAGTTGACCAAAAGATTGCCCTAATCCGAGTGACCTGCATTTTGCTTGGGCAAAATGACCAAATAAACAGTGTTTAGTCATTTGGCCATAACTCAGTGTAGAAAGGTCCAATTGACCTGAAATTTTACCAGAAACAAGCTGAGATATAGATCTACAACTTTTATGAAGGAACCTAACCCAAATTATGACCAGAACATATTCAAAAAGTGAGTTGCAATCACTATTTCTAACACTGTAGATTTGGTCAGTCCATAAATTCTGGAAAAATTTCAGTCCGGCCAGTTGTGGTTTTTGGGCCATAACTTGAACTACAAAACTCCAAATGGAGTGATTCAAAAAAGGAAAAGCAACTAGACAAAATAAGGAACAACGATCATTTTGCCAAATTCCCACTGCAAAAATGACTAATGGAACAGTAAAAACAAAGCATGAAAACTGAAAATTCTGTCCAATTAACATTAAGTTTAGAAATGGTATTGACAATCAATACCAACAAATTTAAAATGAAAAATATGGTATGTTGGGAGAATTAGAACCAATGTACCTATTGCCTATGCAAAAGTCAACATTTTTGTTGACTAATAAATAGAATAGTAACACTAAAACTTAAATTTCAAAAATTGTGAAACTTAACAGTGTAAAATGCCCTAGTATACCTAGCAAGATTGGTTTGGATAGGTTGGCATGCCAATAGGGTTATGTTAGCTGTACTGCATATGGCTTCATGCCATTCTGTGACATAATAGCCTTTGGCTATGTTATTTGAGTTGTTACACTCGGGTTTTATCCCTGATAATTATTACAGCTTATTAGCTGTTCTGTTACACACCGGGAGACACAATGTGACCGATGGTGTGATGGTCTGATGTACTTAGTACCTAGTGCCAGTTTACCCATTTATCCAATCCAATCGACTAGTATGGGTTACTCGGGCAATGTTAATAAATCTTACCAAATTTAAAATGAATAATACTGCAAATAATATCAAAAATTAAGTCTACCCAAAAATATAAACATACATTTTGCCTGCTTATCTTTATTTTATTTTATTTTATATTGTCACCACTAAGTAGAATTGCTTAGCGCATCACTTTTGCCACGCGCAAGTACTGGAGACTTAGCTGGGGAGCCCAGCAGACATCAGACAGGGTGAGCCTTCAGAGCTGCATCCGGAGTCCAGAGTCACCTCACCTCTGCAGTGCATATGGTAGGGCATTAGGATTTTGGGTAGTATTTTGTATTTTGTATTAGTTTTGGGATTGTAACTATAAACTCTTGAAATTATTTGATGATGTAAATATATGAAATTTCATATTATTGAAATTTTCTGTATATTATGTTGAGAAATATTTATGAATGTGCTTCCAGTAATGAAGTGAAAAGAAAAAAAAATATGAAAATAATGTTGTGATTTGAGATTGAGATTTTGAGATTGATTTGAAATGTGTATAATGGAGTTTGGATTTGGAAATTATATTGGAAGTGTTTTTAAACAGGTTCAGAAGAACTGTTTTTCCAATTTATAGCCGGCACTCTGCCGGATTTTCTATAAAAATTTCGAAAAAATTCAGATTTACCAAAAATTGTAAACAAATGAATTAAAAGGGATAAATTGTAATTAAAATATAAATTTGTGCTCCGGCACACTGAGTAGCATAACTTGCTCGGCTAAGCTGTAGACGGGTAAGGGGTGTCACAATCCGTTTGTGGGTGACTAGTGGTGGAAAATAATAATTTGGTGCTCAATTTTCTCCACAAAACCTTCTAAAAATGACTAAGGAATTTAACATCCCTATCACTAACTAAACTCTTAGGCATGCCATGCAACCTAACAATATCTCTAAAGGATAAATTTGCAACATTTATAGCATCATCAGTTTTATGGCATGGAATAAAATGTGCCATTTTTGAAAACCTGTCAACAACAACAAAAATTGAATCATAGCTTTGTTTGGACCTAAGTAATCCTAACACAAAATCCATAGACAAATGAACCCAAGGATCACTTAGGGTAGGTAAAGGTGTATACAAACCTTGTGGCAAAACTCTAGATTTAGCCTTAGCACACACAACACACCTAACACATACTCTTTCAATATCTCTTTTCATATTCGGCAAATCAAAATGTTCCTTTAACACATCTAAAGTTTTGGCAACACCAAAATGACCTATTAATCCACCAGCATGAGACTCATTCACAAGTAATTCATGCATGAAACTCTTAGGCACACACAATCTATTTTCTCTAAACAAATATCCATCATGCCTATAAAAATTCTCAAAAGCATTCTTTTCACAAGCAGTATACACTCTAGCAAAGTCATCATTTTTAGCATATAATTCTTTCACATATTCAAATCCCAATAACTTTGCATCAAGAACGGCAAGAAGGTTATACCTTCAAGATAAGGCATCAGCAACCATATTTTCTTTCCCCTGTTTGTATTGAATCACATATAGGAAGGTCTCAAGGAACTCAACCCATTTTGCATGACACCTACTCAACTTATTCTTCCCCTTAATATGCTTCAATGACTCATGATCTGTGTGGATGATAAATTGCTTTGGCCGAAGGTAATGTTGCCAGGTTTCCAAGGCACGTACCAATGCATTCAACTCTCATATGTAGAATAGTTCAAAGCTGCTCCATTAAGCTTCTCACTAAAGTATGCTATTGGTCTCTTATCCTGCATTAAAATGGCTCCAATACCTATTCCTGATGCATCACACTCAATCTCAAAAGTCTTAGAAAAATCAGGTAAAGCCAACACAGGAGCAAAACATTCATCATCTTGTTTCTATTCCCAAACAAAATTAACATTCTTTTTGACAAGATCATTCAATGGTGCTACAATGGCGCTACAATGGCATTGAAATTCTTAATAAATCTTCTATAGAAACTAGCTAGTCTATGGAAACTACGTACTTCAGATGCAGACTTTGGAATAGGCCAGTCTCTAATAGCTCTAATTTTTTCATCATCAACTTCAACACCATTAGCGCTAATGACAAATCCTAAAAAGACAACCTTTTCCATGCAAAATGAACATTTCTTCAAGTTAGCATACAATTTTTCCTTTCTTAACGCATCAAATACAACTCTTAAATGATGCATATATTCATTCATATCTTTACTGTAAACCAATATATCATCAAAATACACAACAATAAATTTTCCAATAAAAGCACGCAACACATGATTCATCAATCTCATAAAAGTGCTAGGAGCACTAGTTAGCCCAAAAGGCATCACTAACCACTCATATAGTCCATGCTTGGTTTTAAATGCAGTTTTTCATTCATCACCTACTTTCATGCGAATGTGATGATATCCACTTTTCAAGTCAATTTTGGTAAAAACACAAGCACCACAAAGTTCATCCAACATATCATCCAATATAGGTATAGGGTGGCGATATTTTATAGTGATTTTATTGATTGCCCTACAATCCACACACGTGCACCATGTGTCATCTTTCTTTGGTACCAAAAGGAAGGGTACAGCACAAGGGTTCATACTTTCTCTCACATAACCCTTAACTAGCAATTCTTCAACTTGCCTTTATAATTCTTTGGTTTCTTCAGGGTTAGTTCTATAGGCTGGACGGTTGGGAATAATTACTCCAAGTACAAAATCAATCTGGTGCTTAATCCCTCAAATAGGTGGTAGTCCAGGTAGCATCTCCTCGGGTAGCACATCCTCATAATCCTGCAAAAGGAATACAACAACACTAGGCAAATTAGGGTCAAAGTCAGATGTGGATAAACAAGAGTCCTTAAACACAATTAATAACATTTGCTTGTTGGCAAACATGGCATTCCTCATATCTCTTCCTTTAGCATACAAGCTTAATTTTCTCTCATCTCTTTCCGCATAGCTCTCCTTTTGCGCTGAAGATTCACCTTTTTCAAACACTCTTAGAATGTTTTCTTTACTCTCTTTTCTTTCCTCACAACCACCCTTGTCTTGCTCACTCATAATATTTTCACTCAATTTCTTTTCGCTCCTTTTCTTCTCTGCTCTCTTTTCGGCGACTCTTGATTTTACCTCACCCATTACTTGTTTAAGCCTTGTTTGGTCTTCATAAATCTATTTTGGTGTCATAGGTGCCAAAATGATTTTCCTTCCATTCATCTCAAAAGAATACCTATTTTTATACCCATCGTGGATCACCTTTCTATCAAATTGCCATGGTCGGCCAAGTAACAAATGCCCAGCTTGCATTGGAACCACATCACACATAGCCTCACCTTGATACTTTCCTATTGCAAAGGAAACTAGCACTTGTTTTATTACTTTCACCTCACCACATTCATTCAACCACTGCAATTTATAGGGTCTAGGGTGTTTCAAAGTCCTCAACCCTAATCTTTGCACCAAAATAGTACTTGCAACATTGGCACAACTTCCCTCATCAATGATGACACTACAAGCTTTGTCTTGGATAAGACACCTTGTATGGAAAATTGTTTATCTTTGCAATTCATCACTAACATCCTCCTTTACTTGAGTATTTAATGCTCTCATAATTACTAGAGCACTTCCTTCATCAACATATTCTACCTCTGCATCCTCCTCCCCTGAAGATGTGGAATCACTCACAATTTCCTCCTCCGTTTCTATCTCACCATTTTCTCTCATGACCATAACTCTCTTGTTAGGGCATTGAGAAGCTATATGTCCACTGCCTAAACACCTAAAACACTTCACATCTCTATTTCGAGTAGTAGTAGCAACCTCCTTTCCTTTACTTTCTACAAATTTCTTCTCCACCTTCTTTTCCTTTTCCTCTTTTTTATTATATTTGCTAACAGCGTTTTCCCTATCCTCCTTCTTCTAATTAGACTTCCAAGATGAAGAAGTACCTGCATTTCCTCCAAATTTTGATTTCCTTTTAAGTTGCCTTTCTACCTTCATAGCCATGTAGACCATATCCTCCAACTCAACATAGTAATGTAACTCAACAATATGAGCAATCTCCTTGTTTAGCCCATTCAAGAATCTAGCCATGGTGGCTTCTCTATCCTCCTCCACATTTGCTCTAATCATAGCAATTTCTATTTTTTTTATGATAATCTTCAACACTTTTAGAACCTTGAGTCAATCTTTATAACCTCTAATGTAGCTCTCTATAGTAATGACTAGGAATAAATCTCTTCCTCATTATAGTTTTCATCTCACCCCATGTTGCAATTGATTGCTCATAATTTCTCCTTCTACTAATCAACTCTTGATCCCACCATAGCAAAGCATAATCAGTAAATTCTACTGCTGCTAACTTTACTTTTTTTCTCCTCCGAATAGTGATGACAATCAAAGACAGCTTCTACCTTCCTTTCCCATTCTAGATACACATCTGGATTATTTTTCCCTTGGAAAGGAGGGATGCTCATTTTAATACTTTTGATATTGTCATCTACCCTATTCCTCTCTCTTTCCTCTCTTCTTATCCTCCTATCTCCATTCCTCCTATCTTCAGCTTTTCTCTCATACCTACCCCTCCTAGGTCTTTCAACCTCAAAATCATAGTTATCAACCTCATCTTCATCATATTCAACTACTGGAGGTACATGATCCCTCCTATTTGGCCTTCTCTCATTTTGCCTATGTCTTTGCTCTAATCTTTCCAACCTATCTATGATTCCATTGCACACAACATTCATTCTTTCAAATTGTTGTCTGACAGCCTGCATATAGAATGGATTTTCACCATCCCCCTCACTACCATCACCCCTTCTAGACATGTTTTTCAGACCTGTAAGAAAATGGTTAGTGTAAAGAAAACACCTCACTCACTTCCTTACGTATTTACACTCAACAGGGGACACTCCACTCGTGCGTAACTCAATAAGGCTTTTTCCCTCTTATGAACTCACCACTCTATGCCTTTTACCTCTCTTGGCTATGTCTACGAGTTCTTATCAAACTCAAGTAACTCAAACTAAGGCAACAACTCATAAAAATTTAACACACAATAAAATTCTTTCACGTGATGGATCAAAACGAGTAATCAAGAAAGCAATAATGTGACTCAAGAAGTTAAGAAAAGAAAACAAAAGATCAAGTATGGAAATATAATGCAATAAGGAATCAAGAAAGAAGACACCAGAAGCTGGAAAAGAGATAATCTAAAGAAGTGATATCAAGCTTAAATTTCCAAGTTTACTACCAACTTATCACAACTACTAGCAGTTCACACAATACACTAAGATTATATCAATTTAGGACCACTAAGCAAACGAGTGTATTTTGATCTGAAATTGAGTAGGCAAATGCAAGCCAATGCTGACTAATTATTGTTAGAATTTCAGGCTTTTCTTGGCAGGTTTACTATGTAAACTAAATTTAATCAGGTCTGCTACAAAATTTTAGTTCCCTACACAAACGGTTAAATTTTGAGCTGAGATTTCATTTAAGAATAGCTCAAATGTGGCACAAACAACCTGTAAATTTGAAGAATTTCTAAGGTAATTTGTTATGTGAACTTAATTTGATTGAGTCTGTCGCAAAATTTTGGTTCCCCATACAAATGATTGAATTTTAAGCTGAAATTTAATTTGGAAACTACTGAAATGGGGTATAAACACTCTGTAAATTTTCAAGAATTTCTGAGTCTATTTGCTATGTGAACTTAATTTGATCGGGTCTGTTACAAAATTTTAGTTCAACAGGCAAACAATATCAAACAACCCCCAAAATTGACACCCAATGTCTTAAATACACCCAAATAATGCCGGTAGAGTTTCAAACCAAATGGGTAAGTTGAACTCAATGACCCAAACAACCTCTCATGCATGATATCAAAATGAAGAAAACAAAATAGATAGCCAGAATAATGGTTTTAGCTTGATTAATCCAAAACCCTAAGACAAACACAACAAAACAAATTTTTAAACAAATAAGTCATACTAAACCCAAAGAACCAATTTCAGTCAAGCATACAATGAACAAAATGTGAACAACAGAAACACAATAAGAAGCAAAATAAGGTCTAGCAAGAAAGAACTAGGTGCAAGATAAAGAAGAAAAAGCAAATATGGAACTAGAGCCAAATAGCAAATATGAAAAAGGTAACAAACACAAAGTAAGCAAGAAGAAGAAGAAGCAAATAGAGAATTTACCTTGTTTGGAAATCCCTTTGCTCTGATACCAAAACTGATATGAACCCTAAAGTAATTGGTAACTTGAAAACCCACATTCAAGAATTAAAGGAACAATATGGAAAGCACCAAATCAAGATGTATGAATTTGATTCTTGAACTAACACAATCAAATTGCTGTGTAATTCAAAGAAATTATCAGAAATGGGATTCTTGAACTAATTTATATGGAGAATGAATAAACCAATAATACTATGCACATTAAACCTTGCAAGATAGAAATCTCAGCAAGTTAATGAGCTTCACAAGAATAAAGGCAACAGCCAATTTACTCACTAATGGAGCAGAAATAATATTTCATTAATATTCAAAGTGTGTCCTCCACCTCTCTCATTATACTTGTATTTATAGCCTCTTGGCCCCAAAGCTAAAGACAAAAATATCCCTACTTTAGCAATAGCTACAAGGAGTTTTAAGTCCAAACAAAAATTAATCTACCAAAAGACTAAAAAGTTCTAACAAAAAGCAAACTTAATACAACAGCAATAAGGGTATTTAAGTCCAAAAGAGAGGTAGTTATAATAGCAAGAAATATTCCTTCAAAAGGTGCCAATAGCATATTTTACTCTTCATGTGTGTGGAACAGATGCATGTACATGGTTTAGATCTGGTGCATGCATGTCCACAAGTTATTCCATGTAACCTAATGCTCCACATGACACCTAATCACTTTCAAGCTTAATTTTCACCAAATTTAATCCTTTATAATTTTCTTCATGCCATTCTAGCTTATAATACTTACTCCTTAAGACTTCACAAATTAAATTCTGAAGTGATTTAGCTCTAGCTCTAGTAATTGGACCTTGGATGAAATCCTTTGACGTGGATGTAGCTTGATTCTCATCATTTTCCTTCTTTCCTCACTCCCTCTCAACTACTAGGGCATACAAGGAGCTCTTTGAAGAGATTTCTTTCAGTTTTTGAAGATCTAGAGGTGGATTCTTCCATTTGGAAGTGTGGAAGAGTAGATTCAAGCTTTGAGGCTTTGGTTCCCTCACCTCTAAGCTCTAAGAAAAGAGGTAACTTTCTTTTCTTTTTGATCTAGTAGATAAATCTAAGAGAGTTGATGAGGAATTAGGTTTTTATAACTTTAATTTTATGAAAAGTTGTTTCGAGTTAAGTTTTAGGGAAGTTTATACGTAATTGGGTTTGGGAAAAACTTAGGATTTGAGTTTTGAGCAGGATTTGAGTTTTGATTAATGTATGTGAGTTTTAGGTATGTTTTGAAGTTGTTTTAGACCCCAAAGATATGTATATGAGATAAGATTATGTTTTGAAACTTTGAAATGAGTTTGGGTGTTGATGAGAGAAAGGATCTGCAAGTTTTTTACTTGGAAATTCTGAAAGTTCCCAGGTTCGACTGTTGAAAACTAGAAGTTTAACACTCGAAGCTTATAGTTTCTCAGAATATCTGGAAATTTTCTAGGTTCGGTACTGCCCAAAATTGGGCACCTAATGTTCTAAGGCTTAACAGTCGAAGCACAAGACTCTGGCAGCCAAACTTGTTTTTGCCCACTTTATTTCTCCTTCGATTCTAAGTTTCCAAAATCTAAATTCATGATTCCTAAGGGCTTAGAATAGGATTTTTATGATATTTATAGATTTCTAAAACCTTGTATAAAACTCTAGGATCCAAATTTATAGGATCGGCTTGAGGGACTCTAAAAGGTAAGAATCTGAGGATAGCTCCCATTCGAGTAAGATGGTTGATAGGCGGTAAGAGGTGAATAACTCTAATCTTAATAAATTGAAAATTGTTTACAGGTAATTAATGAGCATCCTCATGGATCTTATCATATTTATTTAGGATGTATGTATCTAAAGCATGAAGATGTTGTATAAATGCTTAACTTATTGTTGGTGCATAGATGGATGTTGGATGACCCATTAACTCCCCCCATGTTATAACTATGTAATGTTATATATGTTATGGATCCATAATGTAAATCCTATGGGGAGATCTTTAAGTTGCCCTTCAAGGGAGATCTTTAAGTTGCTTTTTAAGGGAAATCTATAAGTTGCCCCAGGGTACATGACATAGGTCAAGTTTAAAAGGAAAGTTTGGGGAGTTACTAATGATAATGTTCATCTCACATGAAATGTTTGTGATGTGAAATCCCACGTGAATGATGCATTGCACATATATGAGTGAATGATATAATTATTGATGGTTAGTTTACTCACTGACCTTGTGTAAGCTTACCCTATTCCCCTAACCCCTAGGTGCAGGGTTATAGGACTAGAAGAGTGCCTTGAAGAGCAAGCATCAGGGGTAGCCATAGCCCTTCCTTTATGTATGGTATATGGGCAGATGGATATGTAATTTATGAATAGATAGTACTATACTAGTGATTAAAGGAAATTGAAAATATATAATAATTATTTAAGTATAATGATGTTTATGTTGTGTTAACCCTTTAAGGGCACGCATGTTGAACTATTACATTTTAAATCTTATGTATGCTAAGGTTCAAATTATGAACCATTATTATGTTATTGATGTTTATGTATGGACAAAAAGACTAAGGTGTAATTGTTTGAAGTATGTTTAAATGGTGAAATACAGGAATGTATGTACACTTCTCATGTTTTAGGCTTGCTTTGGGTTTCGACAGCCTTAAACTAACCCAATCCCTAGTGCAGATAATGGCCCCTATTATAGGTCATCACAGTAGATGAGCCATCTATTTTGGATGAGCAATGTTGCTGATAAGCCATCTATTCTGGATGAGCAATATATTAGATGGGCAATATGGCTGAGGAGCCCTCCATCTGGATGAGCAATATGGCAGATGGCTTTTCCATCTGGATGAGCAATTTATTGGCCAAAGTGGCTGAACCATATATGACCAAAAAATGTGTGGTCGAACTATCTTCTGGTTAAATCGTGTGTGGCTGAATAATAAGTGGCCGAGCTATCTTGTAGTTGAACCATCTGTGGTCGAATAATATATGGCCGAGCTATCTTCTAGTTGAACCATTTATGATTGAACAATATATGGCCAAGTTATCTTCTAGTTGAACTATTTATGGCTGAACTATTTTTTGCCGAATAATGTGGCCAAACCACTAATACGGTATGGCCCATAATCTATCCAGAAACCTAATTTACTTGATCAAGAATATATGTGTGTGTGTGTGTGTGTGTGTGTGTGACACCCCTCACCTGACTACAGTGTAGCTGAGCAAGGCGTGCTACATTCGATGCCGGAGCACCCTATCTTATCTTACTTTATTCCTTTAATCATTTTCATGTTATTATCTTTTAATATCAATTATTTTTCAACAGAGAAACTAACGGAGTTTCCCTATTTTATTAACGTTTGACGTGTTTCACTATTCACTTGTTTGAAAATTTCAATAATATTTTAAAATAAAAATCTTATTATTTCATGCTTCATCTATATATTTCAATTCCATATTCAAATCTATACAATTTCATTCATATCCATTTCCATACATTCCCATTCATGCTCAACTCATATATGAAAATTTTCAATCTTCATTAATTTACATGATATACAATTTAATCACATATGAATTAACCGATTTATTAATTTACATCACATACCTATTAATCACATTTTCATAATTTACATTACAATACTATAACTAAGCATTTTATACAACATACAAATTATGACCTATATGGGCCCTATCTATATACATTACTAAGGAGGTGACAACCTTGAATACTTCAGACACTCCTGCAAATCAGAACTCCAAAATCTCTGTTTAATATTCACTGGGCTTTACCTTCAGTACCTGTGCGAGAAAATAAAATCCATCGCGCTAAGCATTGCTGCTTAGTGGTGCAATAATATAACAAGAAAATAATATACAATAAAAAAAATGGATCAAAATTTGGATACTCTGGAATTTAATCTAATTTCATATAATACTTCTAGCATTAACTATCCTTTGTTCTAATTTATTCCTCTTCAAAAGTGCTCAATTCTTTTATAATAATTAAATATTCTTACTCATTTATTTAATTGCTAATATTTTTAGTTGCTAATATTCTTAACTTATTTCAATAAATTTCACTGCCCAAGTAACCTATGACAGGCTGACTAAACTGGATAACGGGTCGTTGGCACTGGACACCGCTGTTTCTCGGGCCGTCATACCATGGGACGTGGAACGTCAACCACGTATGCAATCAGAATGACTAAAAAGCCATGATAACACATAATCGGGCATAAAAGCCATGAGTGCGAGCATAAAGCCATGAATACGGGCATAAAGCTATGAATACAGGCATAAAGCCTTTCGCAGTACTGCTAAAACAATACCCTATTGGTATGCCAATCTATCTAATCTGACACACGTGTCTAGGCAATACATGAGCACACAGTACCATTAAATGTTAATATATTGTGTTTTATGACTTCATTTTTTCATGACAAATTCCAATTATACTTTATACATTCATTTGATCGCAATTCACACCAATTATCCTTCTATACCATTATACTCAAAGTACTTTTCCTTTCTACAATAATGAGAACTAATGGATCATGTTAACTATTATACTCAAAGTACTTTTCCTTTCTACAATAATGAGAACTAATGTCTCATTCATGCATTAACATGATCCATTTATTCATTACACTATTTATATAATTTATCATTTGCAATTTAAGTTTTGGTCCCTTGCATTAATATTATTAAAGTTACTATTCACTTGACCATTTCCCTTCAAATGTTGACTTTTTAATTCATAATAGATTTATTAAGCCTAAGTTCACCAAGATACCATATTTTGCATTTTATTTTTGTTGGCATTTATTGCCAATACCATTTTAAAGCTTAGTGTTGATTATTTAAAATTTTCAGATTTCAAGCACTAAGGTTACTATTCCATTGGTCATTTGTACAGTAAGAATTTGATAAAATTCTCTTAATGAAAGTTGTTCCTTTATGTGTCATATTTAATTCTCTTTTTGAAATACTCCATTTAGAGTTTTGTAACTCAAGTTATAGCCTAAATACCATAACTGGCTGGATAGGGCAGTACCCAGAATTTCTGGGCAGAATCCATTCTGGCAATTTTGGTATCCTGAGTTTGGTGGGCAATTTCATTAAATTCTGGTCAAACTTTGGAGTTGTGTCCTCCATGAAAATTGTCCTAAATTGTCTAAGCTTTCCATTGATATAAATTTTAGGTCAATTGGATATTTCTACTTTGAGTTATGGCCAAATGAACAAACACTGTTCATTTGGTCACTTTTACCAAGTCTATAATTGGTTACCCAGATTTGGCCAATTTTTAGGTCATCCTAAGTTTGTTTTCTGGGCAAGGTTTCTTCATCAAAGTGTGCCATTATGTGTCTAGTTTCATGTGCAATTGGCCTTGCACCAATTGAACCTACAAAACTCAATTTATAGCTGCCCAAACTTGCTGGACTCACATCCAGACCTGCAAGGCACATTGGACAGCACACCTAACCTCAAATTCCTTGGCACCATTCACTCAATTTCCTACTCAAACATGACCAAATGGTCACTAATTGACCATTAGAACTTCCTTTCACCACTACATGAGCAAAATCATAAATTTGTTGCTCAAACCCTAACCCTAAATTTTCAATTTTCCTACTCATGCATAACACTTGGACTTCAACCTCTAATCTATACACACTCCTCAAACACCATCGTTAAACCAATTTAATTCAGTTTAAATCATCAAAATCATCACTCACTTAAAGCTGCCAAAATTCATGGTTGGTTATACATACATATTTTCTTTTATTCTTCAACAAATTGAACTCAATTTAGCTTTCTAAACAAAAGATAGGAAGGAAGGAAAGAAGTATATGCACTAACCTTGTGTGATGGAATTTCTAAGCTTCTAAAACTCTTTCTTTTCTCTTCCTTTTTGCTGCCTCAAGCTTGCTCTAGTTGCAAGGATGAATTTTGGTGAAGCAAACTAGTGGTTTTATGGTGAAATGGAGAGGGAAATGGAGCTTTGGTTGAGAATCAATGGAGGGAGAGAGAAGTGAGGTTTCGGCAAGAAGAAGAAAAGAAGATGAAGTCTGATTTTTTTTTTTTCTTTCATTTCTGCCCATTTAACTCATTTTAAGTGAGTTATAGCCATGTGTCACAATGTGATTGGGTGGAGGCACACTAATGACATCATATGATGTCATAATTTCTAATTTTTTTCTTTTTCTTTTTTTTTCTTTTTCTTTTCTTTTCTATTTATTTTCAATTAAATTTTTAGTAATATTTATTCATATTTTATGTCACATAAATTATTTATTTAGCTAGACAAGTTGGCCAAAAATCATCTCTAAAGACGAAATGATCAAAATGCCCTTCGTTTGGCTTATTGAGCCAAAATCGTCTGTACCGATTGAAAAATTTTTCTAAGCCTTTTCTTGACATTCTAATGCCATAGAAACCTCAATGACTCTTTTTTGAAATCTCAAAAATTATTTTATGAATTTTCTCCCCAGTTTAGGGCTCCTAGCTGCGAAGACTGTAACTTTCCACTGGGTTACCCATCGCTAAGGCACCGGCTCATTTAACTTGGTTCTATTTTATTTCTAAAATTTTTCTTAAATTTTTCTTATCATTATTTGAGTTATTTATGAGTCTCACTCTATTCTAAATATTTTTCTAGGCGTTCTAGTTGTTTGGACCGACACTGATCACCGGAACAGTAGAATGTACGGAATTGCTACAGTGAGGGTGTTACAATTATATATATATATATATATATATATATATATATATATATATATAAGTCCCCCCCCCCTTCGAGTATGAATATTTAGGTTTATTGTGTTTAGACAATAAAGCTTTGGCCATTGCTTTACAATTTTTGGAGTGTGGACTATTGTCTTGAACTTAATCATGGTGGATTATCGCCTTAGGAGGATTTTCACCTTTCATTTGCTTAGCCTAGAGGAATATTGCCTTAAGTAGGTTAAACACTTTTTAGCCCTAGTGGACTATCATCGTGGATGAGTTAAGTACCCTTAGTTTATTTAGCTTAGTGGACTATTACTATGGATGGGCTAAGCACCCTCAACTTATTTAACCTAGTGGACTATCGTCATAAATGAGCTAAACACCCTCAATTTATTTAGCATGGTGGACTATCACCATAGAAGGGCTAAGCACCCTCAGTTTATTTAGCCTAACACACTATCACCGTGGATAGACTAAGCACCCTTAAGTTGCTAAGCTTGGCGGACTATCGCCTTAGAACCATTGGTTCTCCGGTGGACTCATAGCCTTTTGATATTTTTCTAAAAAAATAATGCTGGTACATGCATTTTGTAAAAATAATTTCATATAACACATGCTCTTAGTTTATTCAATATTTCTCCACAAATAATATAATAAGTGTATATTGCATGTCTTATAGGGGCTCCATGTTGACCTTGACCAATAATAGATGGCTTTCATACTTGTATTTGTATACTATGCATATATGACACTTTAACGCTAAAGTTAATAACACTTATAAATAGAAGCCAAATGGAGAATGAATGGCCATATTAAGGCATAGGAATTAAAGAGTTGCACTTTTAAAATAGTTTGAATGCACCCACAATATATCCTTTAAAAATAATGTTGGGCTTAATAATTTAACCCAATTGAACTATATAATATTGCTCTTAGTTAATTATAAAAATTAATTTTTAAATTAATAATTAGCTGGACTTTTGATTTAAGTCTCACTTGAACAAAAGTTAAAACTATAATTTTATTTGTTCTAAAATAAAATTAATTTAAACTCAATAAATTAGAAGCATGAAAGTTATGGTCATATTGACATTCATCATGACATACACAAAAGCATGTCATTTCCATCAAGCATTAAAAGGTGATAATAAAAGAAAATAGAGCATTCATCATGTATATATATATTGATAAATATTCCAAGCTCTACTCGAAACATGTGTAGATATGGGTCTCGTAGCCCAAAATTCTATTACTTAAAATGTATTATTTATTTTATAAGTATTGATCCTTTCATTATCTCAATATATATTATTTAATTTGTGGGATGGCTCAAATAAAGAAAGCACGTGTGCAGTGAACAAATCAATTATACATGTGTATACAATAATTCTTAAAATAAATTAACAATTATGATTATTTTTATAATATAAATTTTCAATGGAAGTTTGTATATAATATTTGGAGCACTTATTTTAGCTGGTGGCCAGGTTACAATTTTGGCCAATAATTTAGCCTTTTTTAAAAAGAAGGGAGAGATGACACACTTGTAAAACTGAACAGAACCAAGGCAACTTCATTCATAAGAAAATGATTTCTTTATTGTTTTTAAAAGAGAGTTTGAGGGTTCTTTTTTAATAATAGATAAATAGCATTTTGTGTCATTCATCCAAATGAAGCCACCTGTCCCACCAATCAGATGGGGGTAATTTCAAAATAATGGCCAAATCCAATGCTTTTTTTTCTTCAAAAGGCAGTGGTGAAACTTATAAATAATGTAAAATTTTATTTAGTAAAACATTGGTGAAACATGATATTTAACAAACGTAATTCGGTCCTTTGACCAATACTAATTTCTTAGTTTACAAAAACACAATAGAATAAAACTTTAAAAATTTTGGAACTCAAGAAAAATTTTCACCCAACATGTCACTGAATGGGAAAGCAAATATTTTTTCAAGAGCACCGTACATTACAATATTTTTGTAAATTTTCGATCAAGATAACAAATTTGCTAGTTGGGTTATTGCGAACTACCAACTTTCCACTCTTCGGTACCCTCACCCACTTCGAGCATAGAGTATGAGCATGTTTCTCAACAGAATAAAGAGGAAGAGGCACAACCTTTTGTGTCAATTCTCACAAACATCACTGCTGTTGCGGTCCATGAAAATTCCTTATGGGTATGAACTTGCAAAATAAAAAATAAATGGGTCAAAGGTCCATCAAGTATAGACCTAGTAAGGACCCTTCGATACCCAAGTTAGAGCTAGTAAGAGAATAAGTGTATAATAGTGATTAGGAGAAAATAACATATCTCTTTATGAAAGATGTGATGTCCTTATAAAGTCATCAGAAGGTGGTTAGTTCCTGTTTAGGTGGCATTCTATTAGAGGTAAGACTAAAATCTCATAAAGATAGAAATTATCATCTTTGACTAAGATTCTTTTCATTTTAGATGAGTCATGTATCTGGATGAGCAATGTGGCTAATAAGCCATCTATTTTGGATAAGCAATGTGGCTGATAAGCCATTTATTTTGGATGAGCAATATGGCTAAGGAATCCTCCATCTGGATGAGCAATGTGGCGGATGAGCCATCCATCTGAATGAGCAATTTGTTTTGCCGAACCATATGTGGCCAAACAATGTATGGCTGAACTATCTTCTGGTTGAACCATATGTGGCTGAACAATATGTGGTCAAGCTATCTTCTAGTTGAACTATTTATGGCCAAACAATACATGGTTGAGCTACCTTCTAGCCGAGCCATTTATGACCAAACAATATATCACCGAGCTTTCTTCTAGCTGAACCATTTGTGGCCGAACAATATATGGCCATGTTATCTTTTGGCCAAACCATTTGTGGTCGAACAATATATGGCCGAACTATCTTTTGGTTGAATAATTTAGCCAAACTGCTAATACGGTATGGCCCATAAACTATCCAGAAACTTGAGTTACTGGGTCAAGTGTGTATATATATATATATTGGTGAGCTATATCACTACTCAAGTTTCATGACTCATATTTTGCTTGTTCTTAGATAAATAACTACTTGTAACTGCTTTTTGATGTTATGTCAACTGCACTTCACCACTACTGCACTTGCTTACAACTAACTCACGTTCATGTAACCATCTAAAAGTACATTCTCAATGTGACTATGCCTAATGCCACCAAGAATATGCATGTGACTTGAAGGAAACCTCTTCTTAATGGTTCGCATGCATTGAGTCTAATGAAGGTGCATTAAAGGGATTAAAGGCTGTTAGTTTCAAAGTATTCTCATCAAGTGGGTCTCATTTTGTTGTTGTTAACACTATGAAAAAAAGGTATCAATGACGGATTAACAGATTCGTCGCAAATCCATCACAAAAATATAAATTAGCAACGAATCAATGATGGATCCATCATTGATCCACTGCAAATCTATTGCTGAAGTTCATTAACAATGAGATTTTCAGCAATGATCATAATTTATCGCTAATTCGTAGCTAATTCAAAAAATTGACTTTCAGTGACAGATTTTAATTCGTCGCTAAAGTATTAGTGATGATCAATCACTAATCAATATTTTGCGACGAAATTTTGATCTGTCACTAAATCCTTCCCCAATACTTGTATTTTATGATAGTGTGATCACAACTTTTGTGACACCCCTTACCCGACTACAGTGTAGCCGAGCAAGTTATGCCACTCAGTGTGCCGGAGCACTCTATTTTATCTGAATTCATTTTTATCATAGTTTTGAAAATAACTTGTGAAATATAATTCATTTATTGAAATTGTAATTTATTTGAGGTTCCGAAAATTTTAAAGAAAATCCGGCAGAATACCGGCTACAATTAGAGAAAACAGTTCTTCGGAACCTGTGAAAAACACTTCCTATGATCATATTCAATCATCTCATCACTCTCAAACTTCAATATCAAAATCTCAACATTTTTCACCATTCATTTAATCATTCATTCATCTCATGTAATAATCATGTACAAGTCACAGTTATGTATTCACTTTTCCTTTCACAAACACAAATTTGCATTATTTACATGAAAATCAAAATACATTACATAAGTTTCATTACATATGAGAAAATCAAAATTTATTACAGAATGCCAAAATGACACCTAGTGTCCTACCAATGCACTGCAGAAGTTGAGGTGACACGGACACTATGCAGAACTGTGAACTGCTTTACCGAATCTGTGGTCTACTGGCGCTCTGTCCAATCTTCAGTACCTACGCGTTGCAAAAGCGACGCGCTAAGCATAAAGCTTAGTGGTGCAAATAATAAAATAGAAAGAAATAATATGCAATATAAAAATTATAATTTCTTAGCCATTGTGTTCATAAGAACTGAATAATTACCAACTTAGTGTTTAGTCGAGGGCTAATTACGTTTTATGATACTAACTTCTTCATGAATTTTAAGTTTCTTTGTATTCTATCGTAATCATTCCTGATATTTAGTTTTCGTATTTTCTTTAACAATCAGTTCAATTACAGTTATACTTTTCCATGCCCAAGTAACCTATACAAATTGACCGGACTGGATAAACGGGTAAACTAGCACTGGGTACCAGGTACCTCGGGCCGTCACACCATCGGTCACAATGTGTCTCCCGGTGTGCAAACAGAATGGCTAATAAGCCATATAAGCAATAAGGCATAAAGCCAAGTAAAACATCATAATCAGTATAGCCATAAGCTATCACATCATAGAATGGCAATGAAGCCATACATCATACGCAGTACTGCTATCATAACCCTATTGGCATGCCAACCTATCCAAACCAATCACATTAGGCCTACTAGGGCATTTGATACTTTTGAATTCTTCAATTTTTGAATTTCAAGTTTTTATGTCACTATTCACTTCAATAGTCAACAAAAAGTTGACTTTTGCATAGAACATAGGTGCATTGGTTTTAACACTCCCAACATACCACATTTTGTATTTAAAACTTGTTAGTTTTGATCACTTTCTCAAAGCTTAGGTCATTTTGGCAAAATTGCCAATTTTTGGTTTTGGTGTCACTATTCACCTCATTGGTCAACAAAAATGTTGACTTTTGGATAGAAAATATGTACATTGACTTTGGCACTGCCAATATACCACATTTGGCATTCAAAACTTGTTGGCATTAAGTGTTAATACCATTTCTAAGTTTAAACCAACACAAGCAGAATTTTCAGTTTTGGTGAGTCAACTTCACTGTTCCATTGGACACTGTTACTGTTGGAATTTGAAGAAATGTAAAACATAAAAGTTGTTCCTTATTTTGTCTAGTTGAATTTCCTTTTTTGAATCACTCCATTTGGAGTTTTGTAGCTCCAGATATGGCTCAAAAACCCAAGCTGTCCGGATATGCATTCTGCAGAAATTTACCATATCTACAGTGCATGAACAGTAACTTGAGTCACTTGGTTGAATGGGTTCTGGCCATAATTTGGGGTAGGTTCCTTCATGAAAGTTGTTTGTCTATGTCTTAACTTGTTTCTGTAAAAATTTCATGCCAATTGACCAAATCTACAGTGAGTTATGGCCAAATGAACAGTTACTGTTCATTTGGCAAATTCTGCAGAAATTCAGTGCAGGGTATCCGGATTGTGGCTGAGTTTTGACCCTTTTGCTTTGGTCTTTTGGGCATGGTTTCTTCAGCAAAAATGTGTCATTATAAGCCTAGTTTCATGTCCAATTGGCCAAACACCAATTGGACTAACACAGCCCAAGTTATGGCTGTGCAAAGGGACTAAATTTTCAATCCCTATGCTGCTGTCCTAGGGCAGATTTCACTTTCACTTTACCCTACCATTTTTTCAGTTCTAATTATGGTCAACATATCCAAAATGGTCACTTATTGACCATTAGAGTGTTCTTTAATAGGTTGGTCAGCCAAGTCACTTTTTCATGCCTCAAAACCCTAGTGTCCAAGGCAATTACTCATAAACCTTGATTAACATGCTTAGTTCAATCTCCATGCATATTAATACCTTAACCATGATTTCCAACCACTCTAAGTTTATTAAACAATCAACCTCATACTTTCATAGGGCTGCTGGAAATTTAAGGTACCATAACACATATATTTTACTTCAATTTCATAAAATTTCTTAGCTCAAAATGATGTTCTAACTAAGATTTAAAAGAAGGAAAATGAAATTGTAGCACTAACTTGAATGAGCAGAATTTTTCCCCACTCAAAACTTCAATTTCCTTCTTCTTCTTGGCTGCCAAGAGCTTCCCCAAGTGATATAGTCAAAGTTTAATAAAAGGGGTTAGGGTTTAGTGGTGGAAACAAAGGAGAAAGGAAGCTTTGGTTGAAAATCAATGGAGGTTTGGCTATGGGAATTGAGAGTTACGGGTGAACTTTGTAAAAGTGATGGCTGCTCGAATTTTAGGAGCTTTTGTTGTGTTTTTATACATATTTTATTAGTTAATTTAAGTGTTGACTAAATGTGATTGGTGGGTAACTCTTAGATGACATCATATGATGTCAAAATTGACATTTATTCTCATTTGTCGTTTCTTCTTCTCTACTCATTTTCACTTTAATTTTTGGTAATGTTTCTTCATATTTTATGTCATATTAATTATTTACTCAACTGGACAAGTCGGCCAAAAATCACCTCGGAAGGCGAAATGACCAAAATGCCCTCCGTTTGGCTTAACGGGTCAAAATTGTGCATCTGATTGAAAAATTTTTCTAGGTATTTTCTTGGCATTCTAATGCCATGGAAACCTCAATTACCCTTCTCTGGAGTCCCAAAAATTATTTTATAATTTTTCCCTCGGGTCTAGGGCTCCTCGTTGCGAGAACCGCAACTTCCCTCCGGTTACCCATCGCTTGGGCACCGGCTCGTTTGACTTGGTTGTATTTTATTTCTAAAATTTTTACTAAATTTTTCTTATTAATATTTGAGTTAATTATGGTCCCTCACTTAAGTTTAATTATTTTTCCGGACGTTCTAGCTGTTCGGACCGACACCGGTCACCGGAACAGTAGGATGTACGGAGTTGCTACGGGGAGGATGTTACAACTTTTTTGGCCTAAAAAATAATATTGCATTTTGCATGTATTTGATCAAGGAAGCTGCAGTAGTAACAATCCCAACCAATGTATTTTATTCAAACCTCGAAGATGGAACGAATTTAGTGAGATTCACCCTCTGCAAAGACAAAAGAAACTTTGAGGGCTGAAGGTGAGAGGATGAAAGAGAAGCCAAAGAGAAATCGGTCCTATTCATATGCATCTAATTTTCGTTTTGGAAAAAACAGAATGTGCTCCATCACACGTATAAAAGTGAGAGTCACGTCTCATGATTTATGAAAAGGCCCACATTTATACAAGCATAAGGAATACTAAAATTAGTTTTCTTAATACACCTAATAATTTTCTAAAAGGAAATACCTTACTCTAACTATGCCTATGAAAATAGATCTTTGCTTTATTTTGGTGTTAACGTGCCTGAATAAGATTGTATTTCACGCATTTATAATTGGGTTTATTTAAATTTTAAATTAATTTAAGGTTGTATTTAGAGGAGTTGAAGTAGTTTAGCCTACAACGTTAATGTTACGATGAGCGTATGGATCTTAAATATGAGAAATTCTTACCTACTAAAGAAAAAAAATTGGAAGTCCATGAAACTGGACTTATATCAAGAATAAGAAAAGGGGCCATTTTATCCTGTGTGTCTCAGTCTCTCAAATTACATATCATTTGACGAGCCAGCACTGACACGTGGTCCTGTCAACGTTGATCTCAGCTTCTCTCAGCCAATATACTTACCCTGGTAAGTTTCTATCAATGTTCCTTATTATGACTTCCTACTTCAATTATTGTTTTTTATACCCAACCAATTTTATAGGTCCACCAATCAGAAATTAAATTTTAAAAAAAAGTCAGTACTTCAATGGTCAATTTCAGATGGTAAGGTAGTAAGAAATTAAATTAAAAAAAAAAAAAAATCAGCACTTCAATGGTCAATTTCAGATGGCAAGGTGCTAAGGTCGTGATGGCTCCCTTAAGCTTCTTTTTTTTTTTTTTTTTTTTTTAACTCTCTGAAGGAAAATTGAAAATTTTGGTCCAATTATGCATAATTTGATTCCTCTAAGGAAAGTTAATTATTTTGGGAAATTTTTGCCAATATTTGGTGTATATATGTGTAACACCCCTCACCCGACTACAGTGTAGCCGAGCAAGGCATGCTACAATCGGTGCCGGAGCACCCTATCTTATCTTACTTTATTCCTTTCATAATTTGATCTCGTTATATTTTAATATTAATTATTTTTTTTCGACGGAGAAACCAGAAGAGTTTCCCCTATTTTATTACCAGTTGATGTATTTCACTATTTACCTGTTTGAAAATTTCAATAATGTTTTACAAATAGAATCTCATCAATTATTTTCATAACCATCTCATAATTCACATCTCATTCATATATCTCAATTTCATATTCATTTCCATGCATTATCTATATATTTCAAATCTGTCTTCGAATCCATACAATCTCATTCATACTCAAATCACATAAGTAAAATTTTCAAACTTCTTTAATTTACATATTAAAATACTTACTTTGAGTAGCTCCCATAATTCATAGGTTAATTACATGAGTTTATTTTGTACAAGATATACAAATAATTTACAATGTGCTAGGAATGAACAATATACATAACATGTATAAAATGAGCCCTATCTACATGCATTGCTGAGGAGGTGACAATCTTGAACTCTTCTAACACTTCAGAATCGGACTCCAAAAATCTCGATCGACGATCTCGGCTTTTACCTTGATACTGGCGAGGAAGCAATTCCATCGCGCTAAGCATTTCTGCTTAGTGGTGCAATAATATAACAAGAAATAATATATACAAATAAAGAAAGAATGAAGCATAATTTGAATACTTAAGAATCAATTTAATTTAATACAATGTGTCTAATGTTAATTATCTTTTGTTCTCATTTGTTTCGCTTTGGAAGCGTTTAATTCCGAAATTCACAGTGATAATGTACGATATACAGGATTAATAAAAATACTCAATTTATATTCATATGGCAATAGAAGGTACATTTAAAATATTTAGTTAAGTTATACCTATTTTTGCAACTCTTTTATCATTTTACTTAACAAATTTTATGTGGTTTGGATCATTTCATAATTGTAACTAATTCTTTTGAGGTCTTATTAACTCATTTATTTGATCTCTAATATTTTTTATTACCAATAGTCTTAATTTATTTCAATAAATTACACTGCCCAAGTAACCTACGACAGGCTGACTAAACTAGATAACGGGTCGTTGGCACTGGACACCGCGGTGCCTCGGGCCGTCATACTATGGGACGCAAAACGTCAACCACGTATGCAGTCAGTATGGCTAAAAAGCCATGATATCACATAATCGGGCATAAAAGCCATGAATACGGGCATAAAAGCCATGGATACGGGCATAAAGCCATGAATACAGGCATAAAGCCTTTCGCAGTACTGCTAAAACAATACCCTATTAGCATGCCAAACTATTCAATCTGACACACATGTCTAGGCAATACAAGGGCATATAATATCATCAAATATTAATATGTTGTGTTTTATGTCTTTATTATTTCACGATAAATTTCATAATTTGTACATTGATCATAATATTCATACATTCCTTACATCATTCCTATTGATCACAATTCACAATAATGGTATTCATATACCATTGTACTCAAAATATTTCTCCTCTCGACAATAATGAGAACTAATGTCTCATTCATACATTAATATGGTTTATTTATCCATTCATTATGTTATTCATATTGATCACAATTCTAAACAATGGTTCACATGTACCATTGTATTCAAAACATTTTTCCTTTCTCATTTATACATTCAAGAATCTACTTATGTAATTACAAATTTTATATTTCAAGTTGAGTTACTAATATTTTATGAATTCCATTTGTGATGGGCATATAAGCCCTAACTATCTATTCACATCAATTAGGTGACTTATTTTTCATGTTTCAAGTAATCCATGAATATTTCATGGATTTCAAATTTATGGCCTAATTTCTTTTTAACAATTTTGACTAGGATGCATAGTCCATATTTGTCATACAATTCTAAGCATTTAAGCTTAGAATTGGTTCTAGGTCTTCATCTTAATTCACTAATCATTTTGATTACTATTCACCATACTAGTCAACCAAAATGTTGACCTTTTTATACTTAATGGATATATTAATTCTAATTACACCAAGATCCCACATTTTGAGTTTTACATTTACTAGTATTAATTGCCAATTGCAATTTAAAGTCCCCTAGATGCATTTCTAATTTCAAATTTTGAATTTCAAGTTTTTGTGTCACTATTCACCTCATTGGTCAACAAAAATGTTGACTTTTGCATAAAAAATAGGTACATTGATTTTAACACTCCCGATGTACCACATTTTACATTTAAAACTTGTTGGAATCAATTACCAAATCCATTTCCAAGCTTATTTCAAGTTTTCATGTCACTATTCACTTCATTAGTCAACTAAAATGTTGACTTTTGCATAGAAAATATGTACATTGACTTTGGCACTTCCAACATACTACATTTTTCATTTAAAACTTGTTGGTTTTGGTCACTTTCTCAAAGCTTAGGTCATTTTGGCAAAATTGCCAATTTTCGGTTTTTGGTGCTCCGAAGTTGCACTGTTTCATTGGTCGATTTACTGTTGGAATTTGACAAAACTTCCTTCATAGAAAATGTTCCTTATTTTGTCTAGTTGAATTTATTTTTTTGAATCACTCCATTTGGAGTTTTTTAGCTCAAGTTATGGCCAAAATAAGTTTACTGTTCACGTGTACTGTTCCTGCTGAAATTTTGGGTTTTGGCAGATTTTGGTCCAACTTTGGTCAGTGATTTGACCAAGTTAAGTTCATAATTTGGTCTAACTTTCTTCATATGAAATGTTCTACCATGCCTTAGGTTTCTATCGGTTCAAGAATCGCCTAAATCCGAGTTTTCTAGAGAGAGTTATAGACATCCAAACATTACTGCTCAAATGAAAATTCTGGAAATCTCGATCTGATAAACTTCACTTTGCTCAATGATTTGATTAGGTTCTGGTCATAATTTGGGGTAGTTTCTTCATGAAAGTTGTTTGTCTATGTCTTAACTTGTTTCTGTAAAAATTTCAGATTAATTGACCATTTCTACAGTGAATTATGGCCAAATGAACAGTTACTGTTCATTTGGTCATTCTGCAGGGGCTGTTTGCAGGGTATCTGGATTGGGGCCAACTTTTGGTCCTCTTGCTTTGGTCTTTTGGGCATGGTTTCTTCAGCAAAAATGTGCCATTATAAGCCTAGTTTCATGTCCAATTGGCCAAACACCAATTGGACCAACACAGCCCAAGCTATGGCAGTCCAAGTGGACTGAAATTTGATCACCTCTTTGCACTCACAAGGCAGCATGCTCCTTCACTTTGCCATGCTACATTTCAGTCCAATTTATGGCCAACTTACCTAAAATGGTCACTAATTGACCATTAAAATGTTCTCTAACAATTTCCCAAGCTAAATCCAAGTTTCACTCCCAAACCCTAGCTCACTTTCAAGGATTACACCAATTACCTTAGTTAGCACACCAATTCATCATACATATATATATATACCTTAAACATCATCTTTAGTCCACTCTAAGTCCATCAAAAACACTTAATCTTGTTCCTCCCTAGGGCTGCCAAAATTCATTGTATACATACACATAAATTCCATTCATTTAATTCACAAATTCTTGCTTATTTTAGGTCTCTAATCATGGAAAGAGAAAGATGTATGCATAATAGGCACTAACCTCTTGTAGGGAAGAATTTTCCCAAGCTTGACTTCACTTTCTTTCACTTTCTAGGCTGCCAAACACTTTCCCAAGAGCTATGGATAAGTTTTAATGAAAGGGGTTTAGGGTTTAATAGTGGAAACAAGAGAGAAATGAAGCTTAAAGGAGCTTTAATGGTGGAACCTCTTCTCTCTCTCTCTCACAACGTTTTTTAGGCTGCCCAAGGTTGAAGATGCAGATTGGTTTTTCATATTTTTGGTCTCTTTTATCTCTTTTAATAAGTTTAACAAATTGTGATTGGTGGAGGAAATTTAAATGACATCATATGATGTCATAATTAGCATTTTCTTTCATTTTCTTTTCTTCTCTTCTCTACTCATTTTCAATTTAATTTTTAGCAATATTTATTCATATTTTAGATCATAATAATTATTTACTCAACTGGACAAGTCGGCCAAAAATCGTCTCTGAAGGCGAAATGACCAAAATGCCCTCCGTTTGGCTTAACGGGTCAAAATTGTCTGTACCGATTGAAAAATTTTTCTAAATATTTTCTTGGCATTCTAATGCCATAGGAACCTCAATGACCCTTCTCTGGAGTCCCAATAATTATTTTATGAATTTTTCCCAGGGTCTAGGGCTCCTCGTTGCGAGAACCGCAACTTCCCTCTGGTTACCCATCGCTTGGGCACTGACTCATTTGACTTGGTTGTATTTTATTTCTAAAATTTTTACTAAATTTTTCTTATTAATATTTGAGTTAATTATGGTTCTTCACTTTAGTTTAAATATTTTTTTTTTCCAGAAGTTCTAGCTATCCGGACCGACACCGGTCACCGGAACAGTAAACTGTGCGGAATTGCTACCAGGAGGATGTTACAATATGTATAATATAATATACATATTTACATATTAAGTTTAGAAATGAATTAACTATAATAAATTTTTTCTAATTTTTTTTTAAGTTGGAGAACTGTTCATGAGTTATCAATAATAAAATTATTAGGTGAGGTGAAATAAAGGAAGTTAAATGAGCTATTTATCTATATAATTTAAATTTATTAAGCATTTCTCACTGGCACAATTCATTAATAATTAATAATTGAGATTTCTATCAAAATATTAGAGGCTCATTAAATATCTTAATTGGCTATCTAACTCACAATACAGAAATCAGTTAAATCCAACTCATTACCAAATATCTTAAATTAAAATTTTACTAATTAAATTAGATGCAACAATTATGTTACAAAGGAAAGTTATCAATACCTTCTCAGAATTGTATACACTTCTTAAAGCAAAATATAATAATTATGATAAAACTATTAGTTGGAAGTTATAGAATCATACTTAAAAACAAATGGGTGAGAATTGGTTGATGCAACAGTAGATGAAATTATGTATTGTTATACTCTATGGTTACTTAGCTTAAAATAAAATAAAATTACTTTATTACGGAAAAATAAAATAATTTAATGAAATTTTATAATTTATCTCATTAAATTTTTATAAGGTGATATTTTTTTATAAAATAATTAATTATGAAAAATTTATTAACTTGACAAAAACAAATCTCTTCACTTAAAAAAAATATACATAATATTATAAATAAAAGAAACCAAGAATATATATAAAAGTAAGCTGAGATGTGTATAAAACTTTGATATGGAAAATTTTTCTGAATTGTTAATAAATAAAAGCAATGTCTTTGACAATAACATGCCTTCCTTTGTCCAGTTTTAAAATGAAATTACTATTTAATTTTTTTTATTTTAACAAATTAATTAGTTGATTATACCATTTTAAAAAATATATTAATAATTATTTTTTTTTATTTTGTTGACTCTTTAATCTCTTCAGCCATATTAGACATTAGTTTAAATTTTATATAATCTCTAAAATTTTAAAAATAAAACCATATAATTTATTTATTTTCTATGTTTTAAATTATTTTGTCTCCATAACAGTAATTTCTTACACTTTTGGATATATTGACTAATAGAAAACTTAATTAAACTGAACGACTAGATAAAAAAAATATGAAAACTAATTAATATATTTTTAAAATAAAAGGATAAAATAATTTTTTTAAAAAATAATTAAAAATTAAATTTTATGTATATATATATATAAAGGATCGAGTATAGCTTGATGGATCTCTAAGTTTTGCTTTGCCAAGCCAAGTGTCATGCGAGCTAAAAGCTAAAAGCTCAAGAAACCCAACTCATCAGCAAGCTCTCTTAGATGGAAAGTTGGCGTCCAAAAAAGTCACCTAGCTATTAGCTTATAGAGGATATAGATCAGTGGATTCTGTAATTAAGTGACCCTAGCTACTGCAACTAACAAATTCATATTGCTTGCTTTTACAGAAATTTAAGTAATGGAAGTTCAAATCATTTCAAAAGAAATTGTCAAACCCTCTATTTCAACACCACAACACCTAAGAACCTACAACCTCTCTCTTCTTGATCAATTAGCTCCCCCGGTTTACGTTCCCATCATTCTCTTTTATTCAGCAAATGGTGAAAATTCCTGTAAAAAAATCTCTTCACCAGCTGAAAGCATCATTCTTAGAGACATTAACCCACCTCTATCCTTTCGCGGGACGAATTTAAGATAGCTTTTCTGTTGACTGTAATGATGAAGATGCTCCATTTATTGAAGCACAAGTGGCTGGAGAAATGTCCATGATACTTGAAGATCCAGACATAAATGAGTTGGAAAAGCTACTGCCATGTAACCCACATGACGTATCACATGAGATAAGCCCTAGGGTAATCGTAGCAGCCCAAGTGAATTACTTTGATTGCGGTGGAATGGCAGTGAGTGTTTGTATTTGGCATGCAATTGCAGATGCATCAGCAGTGGCGTCCTTTCTCACCAGCTGGGATGCAATTGCTTGTGGTGGCAGTGACGATATTAAAGGCGAGATCTTTGATTGCACCTCGCTTTTCCCTCCACAAGACATACTAAATTTCTCATTGCTTAATTTCTTTAAGGAGGACTTGTTAAGTAAAATTATGATGAAAAGGTTCCTGTTTGATAGCTCTAAGTTAGCTGCGCTGAGAGAAGAAATAGGCAATAGACCGTGTTTGGATCGTCCAACACGATTTGAGGCTGTGGCAGCCCTCATTTGGGGTGCTGTAATGGCTACAACTGGAGAAGAAAATAAAAATGAAAATCAAACTGAAACTGCCGAGATAAATGCTGCAACCATTGCAGTGGATCTGCGAAAAAGAATGATTCCACAGCTGCCAAAGCTATCAATTGGAAACATCAATCAAGTGGCAATGGCTAATTGTTCCAAGAATGATGAGAAAATGCTAGACTATAATGGTTTAGCAGGAAAGCTTCATGAGTCAATAGGGAAGATAAATAATGAATATGTGAGGAAGGTCCATGCTGGTGGTACATACTTCCAGTTTTTGAGGAAAAGGAGCGAGGAGCTTGGGAAAAACCCTAACTTGATTAAGGTGTTTGGTTTCAGTAGTTGGTGCAGATTTTCATTCTATGAGGTTGATTTTGGGTGGGGAAAGCCCACTTGGGTAGGCACTGCCTTGAGACTTTATAAGGTTGCCATTTTCATAGACACCAAAATGGTCAGGGAATAGAAGCTTGGGTATCCTTGCCTAAGGAAGATACGGTGAAGTTTGAACAAAATCCTGGCATCTGTGCCTGTTCATCTTTCAAGCCAAGCACTTGAATGGTATCATCTACCATTTTATTTTCTTTTAAGTAGGAGGGGAAAACATATAAGACTTTGAATCATCACCACAAAAAAAAAAGCAGATTTGCAACGGACTGAATCCATTGCTAAACCTTAAAAATCCGTTGCATTGTCATAAGACTAGTAATTTAATGGCAAATTTCATGTACCATAAGTACTTAGTTGTGTATAACAAGGACGTCCCATAGAAACATAATCACAACGTGTTTTACTTTGAGATGACAAAACATTTAGCAATAAACCAAGTGCTTAGATTCTTGGTCTGTGTACTAAGTAGGTTAGCATGCTTGGCAAGAGTTGATAATGTGGTGGTGTATTATGAATTATGATCATTTAATTTAGAAAATTTGAATATTTTCTTAGCAGATTCGTTGGATGAAATTAAAAAGTTTTCCAAATTATGTACCTTATTCACTGCTTGTTTACCATTATTAATTAATGTGCTATAAACTAAATAAACACGTTGTACATAAGGATTTGGTATTGATTAGCAAATTAAAAAACCCTCATTGGATCCAAATTTTCATAGCCGAACACAGGACGTGTCACACCTTACCCCTACGTAAGGCATAACATGATCTCGTAGTATACTTAATGAATTATCGAATTTTACCTACCAATAACCCATTAAATACACTACAAGAGATTTTAAAACAATTTTATCTTCTTTTGAAGGTGGTGAGCACTTTTAACAGGTATTAAAAGCTTTTAATTTCATTTTAAAACTAGGTACAAATTTTGGCCCTTTTTAATTTTTCGCAAATTTTATAAAAATTTCGGCAGAGTGCCGTCTATAATTGAGAAAAACAAAAAAATTAAAACCTGTAAAAAAACACTTCTAATAGATCACTTCACAAATCCTAACCTCCAAATAATCTCAAACTAATATCATCAACCACAATTCAACTCAAAATTCTTAGATCAAACCATTTCAAAATAATTCCATCAACATTGCATTCAATAAAACTAATTTACATTCACAAGTTTAATTTACAGATATAAAATTCAAAAATAATATTATTACAATTTACTATACAACTACTCAATTTTACATCAATACATATGACACTACGATATTTACATCAAAATAACTACAATGGTATAAATAAATTTCCGTACAAAAAGGTCAATGTAGTCCTCTCAATAGCAGCCCACTCTGCTGCTTTTTACTTGCTCTTATTAGCGACAGCAAAATAAGCTATCGCTGAGTAAAATTTACTCAGTGGTGCACAATAAAAATTTAAAATAATGTAAATAAAATATTTATTGACAAATCATAATTCAATCATTTCACAATCTCATTTCACAATTTTCAATCACATTAATAATACAATTTTGTCAAATAATTTCATAAACACAGTGTTGCCAATCCATACACAACTTAAGTCATGACACAAAATTTCCGATTAATGCCATGTTGTACACTACGACAAAGCAATCTACAACCTCACTAATCGAAATCAATGAGAGAGGTGGCTAGCTAGCTAATGAGTACTCATCCGATCTCGATCTCAACTAGTAAGTCAGAGAGGGAGGAAAATAATTGATCTCAACCCCATAAATGGAGGAGGAATAATATGTCACACCCTACTCCCCTATAAAATGTAACATGATCCCGTAGTATACCTAATGAATTACCGTACTTCTCCTATCGATAATCCATTAAATATACTACAAGAGATTTTAAAACAATTTTCGGGAAATTTAAATCATAGATTAAAATCTGGTGTTATAAAATTTTTTTCAAAATTTCGGCAAAGTGCCAGCTGTATTTTGAGAAAACAGTTCTTCAATCCTGCAAAAGAAAATGCTCCCAATATGTTTTCTCAAATACAACTCCAATAAACGTTATTTCAATTCAAAATTCAATTCTCAATAAACAATCAATTCATTTTCAAACCAATCTCATCTTGAAGAAATATTTCCTTGATTATAAGACTCAAAATTTATATTACAAAACTATTCAAGTAAATGAAATCTCAAATTTACATTTACAATAATTTACATTTAATTACATACCAAAATATTTTACAAGGGTTTTCATACAACTGCTCAAATAATTTACATACATATTATTACATGCATACATCAAAACCTATGTACATGGGTATACCTATAATATACAAGTCGATCCAAAGTGTCTTCAAAGAAACTTACTCATCGCTCTATGCTCTTCTTACTGACAAAGATACAAAGCTATCGCTGAGTGGTGAACTCAGTGGTGCACAACTATAATTTAAAATATAGTACAATATACATTGACAAAATTTACAGTAAATAATTTGGAAATCTGAATACTCATCAAATTCTAAAACTCAAAATATTCATTACCAATAATGTGAATCATTTGTATAAAATGACTTTGATCACGAAATTCAATTTATCAAATCATAACTAACCATTTAGGTAATTTCAACAAAATCAATTATACATAAATCATAATTGAAATCATAATTCTTTACCATTCAAAAACACTCTGTGTCTCAAAAACCATGCTGTATCTCAAAAATCATTCTTTATCTCACTAACTATGCAAGACTAATCCGAAAGGGCCATATACGATGTGATTCTAACTCCCTATGGTCGGGGAGGTCGAATCATATTCTAACTCCCTATGGTCGGGGAGGTCGAATCATCGTGCACAGTACCATCACAATAATGAATCTTCCGCAAGGGCCATAACGATAAAATAAACTTAGATCTAAGCTCAAATCAGAGGAAAATCTAAGCCTGTGCACGTACCATGGTAATCAAAACACAACTGACTCCATTGTCTTCTCAACAAATGAGAGAGACGGGTAATAACCTAGTCAAG
Organism: Hevea brasiliensis; assembly: GCF_030052815.1. Classification (NCBI taxonomy): domain Eukaryota; kingdom Viridiplantae; phylum Streptophyta; class Magnoliopsida; order Malpighiales; family Euphorbiaceae; genus Hevea; species Hevea brasiliensis. The sequence goes on from NC_079500.1 coordinate 87,124,863, forward strand.
CATCTATAGTGAGATATAAAACAATATCACAATCCTTTTAGTGAGCATAAATCACAATATAATTCGATTCAAATTCAATTCCAATATCTAATAATTTTTATGCTCATCACAATTCAAATCATAAATTTGCATTTTCCATGAAAATTACCATCACAATTCAAAACATGTTCTATCACAATTTTCCAAAACATAATTTATTCAATTCATAACAATGCTTAATACTTGTGGAAATACCATTTCACAAAGCTAAATTCATACATACTATAACAATTTTCAATAATTATTGAATTAAATCCAATGCTTGTTAAACATAATACATAAGAAAAGTATGTCATTTAATCATATGAAATATTCAAACAAAATCAATTAAAAACTAGTTGTGCACAAACCTCTGATAACTGTCTCTTAGCTCTGACTCAGTGTTTCCTTCCCCTTCCCTGAGTCTTTGCTAACTGAGAAACGCAATTTGAAGTATTTCAATACTCATTTAAACTGTCTCTAAGAATAAGGTTCAATAATTAATTTATCGAATTCTATTATTTCCTTAGTCAACCTAATATGTCGACCCTCGATACATTCTAGGTAAATTAGGTTTTAATGTTACTAATATGTCACATTCAATAGTCTTTTAGGGTTGGTACATGTTACCCAATTCATTTCCATGTATCTTGCATTTTCTTGCAGTTTGCTGGATTCCGGGATACTAGTTTAACCTAGCCGGACGACCTAGTTCCCTCGGTTTTCGGGTTTTGGTCAAAACTACAAACTTGTAGATATGTCTTATTGCACGTGGGGCAAAATTTCAGGTCATTCTGAGTTATGTAGGCCAAGTTATGGTCATTTTACTATTGTTGGTCAAATTGCATCAAAATTGGTCACTTTAGGTCTTTTTAGGTCAATTTTGGTTCGGCTAGTTTTTGGACCCAAACTTGTGCAAGCTGTTTGACTTGCTTATTGTCATTTCTGAGCTTTAGTGTCTTCATTAGACTTGTAGATATGGGTCTTAACTATTCATGGTCAAAATTTCAGGTCAATTGGACCTGTTTTGAGTGAGTTATGGCCTAAATACTAACTGCTACCCAAATGGTCAATTTTCAGGCCTTATTTGCACTTAATCCGGATTTGGTCATTTTTCAAGCTACCTTGCAAACAGAATTTTGGCAAGCTTCCTTCATGAAAGTTGGCACATTTTGTACCTAGTTTCATCTCCAATTGGTTTCATACCAATTGGAGCCACACACTTAAGGTTCTAAGCCCAAAATGCAAACTACCTTATTACATTTCCTTCATACACATCAAAGACCACTTTTAACACTTACCAAACTCAACATTCAAGCTAATTCTGGTTTGTACCATAACCTAAATATAGTTCACAACATATTATAGGTCATTTTGGCAGCTTACAATTACATTCAACATACACCATAAAGTGCAGAATTTGTCAAACTCATTTACAACAATACAATCACCTAACCATAACACTTTTTTCATGTCCAACTTCACACCATCATATATACACTCAAACTGCCCTAACATCCAACACAATTCAACATTAATATACCATAAACCAAGCATGAATTCCAGCATTCTTCAAGAGTCAACAAACTGCCGCAATGATACATTTACATTCCATTAATTTTCAAGCTTCAAATTTCAATTCACATTTACATATACTAAGTATACATCACCCAAACAATTTCCTACACAATATACATTTAATCAATCATTTAATTCACCATTTACAAGCAAAAATAAACTGCCTTCAAAGTGTTTCCATGGCTGCCAAAAGTACACATCCCCATTCAACATCACACCTCAAAAATTTCTCCATAAATCAAACACCCATAACATCCTTACAAACTTTAATTAAACAGAAATAAAAAACACAAACTTACCACTTTGGAAATTCTTCAAAACTCCACAAAAACTTTCCTTTCTTGCTGCCTATCTACTGCCCATGGTGTGAGGATCAAAATTAATGAAGACAAGTAAACAAAATCTAGCTTGAAAATGGGTATAATGAGCCATGCATTTGGGAGGCCATGGGAGGGTTTTGGAATTCTTGAATTCGGCAATGGTGAGTTGAATGAGGAAGATGAAAGTGCTGCATGAAGTGGCTGTCCACTTAGGTGTAAATGGCTCCCACTAACTCTCCACTAAAGCTTATTTAATTAATATTATATGTTAAAGTTTGATTATTCAAGTTATTTCCCATTTCTTTCAACATTTATATTATGTACCACAATTTTAATTTTTCATTATATTTTCCAAGTGTAATATTATTTATTTTTAATGGACATTTAGGTCAAAAGACAACTCGGGGTATCAAATGATCACAATGCCCCTGTTCGGGTTGCATTCCCGATTTTTTAGTAACACCGGGTTTTATCCGTTTTTCGATTTCTCACTTTTCTTTGTACTAATTATTTAATTTTTATTTAATATTTCTTATGGTATTTATACTTCAATTGATGTCTCTTTAAGTCTTAAAAATATTTTTCAGGGTTCCCCGCAGTCCAGGGTTAGTCAACCGTCCACGCTGCAACTTCCCGGTGCGGTCACCCATCGCTAGGGTTCTCGGCTCGCTTAACTTGGTTACATTTCTTTGCTATTATTTTTCCTTTGTTTTTCTTGTATTTTCTTTTCTTGTATTTCATTATTTTATGTCTCCTCACTCATATCGAAGTGTAGTTCTAGGCATCCTAGCTGTCCAGACAACACTAGTCACTGGAACAGTAGAACGCACTACCGAACATAGGGGTGTTACATAATATGGCACTGTCATGCTAAGTGTGAATCCGAAATCAATTTAAAGCAATTTGTTCCAATATTTTATGCAAATCACACTAAATTTCCAAAGTCACATTTTCATTCACGAAGTGGCAACACAAAAGTTGTTAAACTCATAATTAACATAGAAATTTCATAATGCATGCTAAACCAAATTTTCAACGAGAAAATGCTTAAATAAGGTTTATTATGCACAAACCTAACTTGAGTCACCTGTAGGCCTTGACTCAATGTTCCTTATCTTTTCCCAAGTCTTTTTCAACTGAAACACGCAAATTACAGTGTTTCAGTAACATAACTCATAATAATTCCAATAAATAAATTAACACCTACTTAATTCTAGCCCTAATTTGCTTAAAATAACGTTCTTTGAAGTTTGCATTTCGGGATTACTATTTATGATACTATTCAAGTCAAAATATTGACTTTCTCATGCTTAATAGGTATGTGAATTCCAAATACACCCACATACCACATTTTGAGTGTCTAATTTGTTGGCAATAGTTGCTATTTCAGTTTTGGTCCCCTATTTTGCACTGTTCCATTAGTCTGGTTACTGTGAGAATTTGGCTAAGTGTCCTTCATCAAAGTTGTTCCTTATTATCTTATCTTTAATTTCTTTTTTGAATCACTCTATTTGGAGTTTTATAGCCCAAGATATGGTCATTTTTCTAAGGCTGGCCAGATTAGCTCAAATCCAGAATTCTGGGCACTTTCTTGGTTCTAGCAGTTTTGGTGTGCTGAATGCAGCTCACTTTTTGGATGAGTTATAGTCAAAATTTGGGTTTGTGTTCTTCACAAAAATTGTAGTGCTATATCTCAGCTTTCCATCAGCATAAAATTTAGGTCATTTGCACCTTCCTACACCAAGTTATGGCTAAATGAATAAACACTGTTCATTTAATCAGTCTGGTACAGTGGCAGTACACATTACCCGAATTTGACCTAATTGTTCACTATCTTAATGTCATTTTCTGGGTATGGTTTCTACCCAAAAATTGTGGCATTATGTGTCTAATTTCATATCCAATTGGCCTCACACCAATTGGGTTGGCAGAATTATAGTTTTGGTCCTTGAAAGGAACCTAGGTCATTGTGACACCCCTTACCCGTCTATAGTAGAGCCTAGTAAGACAAGTCACACAGTGTACCGGAACACCCTATTTTATTTCAATCATTTTTATCCTTCCCGTTTATTTTTTTCAAAGTTATGAAGTACAGTTTGTGAACTATAATTCATTTAAGTCATTTATTGAAATTATAATTTATTTGAGGTTCCGCAAATTTTATAGAAAATCCGGCAGAGTGCCGGCTAAAAATGGAGAAAACAGTTCTTTGGAACCTGTGAAAAACACTTATAAAATTTTCAATCAATCCCAAACTCCATTTCATCAACAACATCTCAATATTTTTCAACAATAGCAATCATCTCAAGTTCTCAACATTAATCCACAGTTTCATTTAAATTCAAAATCAACTAAAATTTCTTGAAGTTATTCTCAAATTATATTAATTAACAAAATCTTTACAAAATATGTACATCAACATATCATTACATAAGTTTACATGAGTTCATAGCTCACAAATCTCAAACTACTACCTATTTCAAAATGCAAAAAATATAATCTCAAAAGGGACCTAAAGGTCCTACCACTGATGCACTGTAGATGAGAGGTGACTCTGACGCTAGGCAGATCTATGACCTCACCCAGTCTGTGCTCTGCTGGGCTCTCTGTCTATCTCTCCAGAACCTACGCGTGGCAAAAAGTGACGCGCTAAGCAATAATGCTTAGTGGTGCCAATAATAAAATAAAAAGAACTAAAAGGAAATAAATATGCAGTGAGTGTATTGATGTCTCATGCAGTCAAATTTTTTATAATTATTGGTTGTCTTATTTATTTGGTACTTGTTATATTCATTGTTTCATTAAATTTATTCACTTTCATTTTTTGGTTGCCCAAGTAACCTATACTGGATGACTGGACTGGATAAATGGGTAAACTGGCACTGGGTATCAAGTACCTCGGGCCGTCACACCATCGGTCACATATGTATCTCCCGGTGTGCAATAGAACAGCTAATAAGCTGCAATAACATTAGGCACAAGGCCAAGTATCAACATAATATCAGAATGGCTAAAAGCTATGAAATCACAGAATGGCATAATGCCATGTGCAGTACTGCTAACTGAACCCTATTGGCATGCCAACCTATCCAAACCAATCTTGCTAGGTGTACTAGGGCATGTTATACTTTTAAATTTCACAATTCTTAAAATTGAAGTTTAAGTATTACTATTCATTTCATTAGTCAACTAAAATGTTGACTTTTGCATTGACAATAGGTATATTGGTTTAAATATCATCAACATACCACATTTTGCATTTTAAATTTGTTGGTATTGGTTGCCAATACCAATTCTAAGCGTAAAGTTAATTGGATAGAATTTTTAGTTTTCAAGCTTTGGGTTTACTGTTCCATTGGTCATTTTTGCAGTGGGAATTTGGAAAAATGATCAACATGAAAGTTGTTCCTTATTTTGTCTAGTTGAATTTCTTTTTTTGAATCACTCCATTTAGAGTTTTGTAGGTCAAGTTATGGCCCAAAGACCACAACTGGCCGGATTGAAATTTTGTCCAGAATTTCTGGACTGACCAAATCTACAGTGTTATGAACAGTGACTGCAACTCACTTTTTGATTATGTTCTGGTCATAATTTAGGTTAGGTTTCTTCATGAAAGTTGTTGGTCTATATCTCAGCTTGTTTCTGGTAAAATTTCAGGTCAATTGGACCTTTCTACACTGAGTTATGGCCAAATGACCAAACACTGTTTATTTAGTTATTTTGCCCAGGCAGACTGCAGGTCACCCAGATTAGGGCAAGCTTTTGGTCCACTTAGTTTGGTTTTATACGCATGGTGTCTTCACCAAAGTTGTGCCATTATGTGTCTAATTTCATATCCAATTGGCTTTGCACTAATTAAACCTATACAATTCAAGTTATGGCTGCCCAAACCTGCTGGACTCATAATCAGTCCTGCAGTTCAGCCAAGGCAGCTCACCTAAACTCAAATCCAACATCCTTACTCACTTCAATTCCTTCTCATACACATTCAAATGGTCACTAATTGACCATTACAAGGTTAATAAACCATTACATGAGTAAACCCTATTGTTGTTAAGTGTCCACATTTTCCATGTTCATACATGCCTAAACTTTGTATTTCACTTACACAACTAGGTTCAATCACTCATTTAATACAAAGGGCAGCCCATGAACCACTTTACTTCAAGCAAACTCATCAACCCTAATCAACCCTAAGCTGCCAAAATTATAGGAAATAAATACACATAATTTTTATTTTGTTTTTCTTACATTTTCTTCTTATCTCATGGCATTAAGCATGAATTAAGTAAAAATAGTAAGAGTTTGGACACTAACCTCTTTTGACCACTTTCTTGGCTTGTTAAAACTTCAATATCTCTTCAATTTTCTGCTACTTAAAGCTTCCTCAAGGTTTAGGGATAATTTTTTGTGAAGGAAGTTTAGGGTTTTGGGGTGGAAAGCTTTGGGAAAATAAAGCTTGAGCAACAGCTTTCATGGAGGTCTTTTTTTTTCTCTCTTTCTCTTTCTCTCTTGGTTCAGCCCGTATGAAGAAGAAACTGCTGGTTTCTTTTGTTTTTTTATCTCATTTTAAGTTCATTTTTATCTCTTTTTATTAGTTTGTCAAATGGTGATTGGGTAGGGGTATGTTAATGACATCATGTGATGCCATAATTCCTAATTTCTTTCATTTTTCTTTTCTACTCAATTTCAATTCAATTTTTAACAATATTTATTCACATTTTGTGTCATAATAATTATTTACTTAACTAGAAAAGTTAGCAAAAAATCATCTCTGAAGACGAAATGACCAAAATGCCCTCCATTTGGCTTAACAGACTAAAATTGTCTGTACCGATTGAAAAAATTTTCTAAACATTTTCTTGGCATTCTAATGCCATAGGAACCTCAATGACCCTTCTCTGGAGTCCCAAAAATTATTTTATGAATTTTCCCCTGGGTCTAGGGCTCCTAGTTGCGAAAACCGCAACTTCCTACTAGGTTACCCATCGCTAGGGCACCGGCTCATTTAACTTGATTGTATTTTATTTCTAAAATTTTTTCTAAATTTTTCGTATTAATATTTGAGTTAATTATGGTTCCTCACTTTAGTTTAAATATTTTTCCAGACGTTCTAGCTGTTCGGACCCACACTGGTCACCAGAACAGTAGAATGTACGGAGTTGCTACAGGGAGGGTGTTACAACTCTTCCCCTCTCATTTAAATTTCGTCCTCGAAACTTACCTGATGCAAACAGTTGAGAGAACTGTTGTCTCATCGTCTCTTCACTTTCCCAAGTTGCCTCCTCGGTGTTGTGGTGCCTCCAAAGCACTTTCACTGGTGGAATCTGCTTATTCCTCGACTCTTTCACTTCCCGAGCCAGGATCCGTATGGGTTCTTCTTCATCTGTCAAATCCGATTGTACTTCAATTTCTTCCATGGAGATGACATGTGAAGGATCTGAGCAGTATCTTCTTAGCATAGATACGTGGAACACATTGTGGATCTTGTCCAGCTCTGATGGTAAAGCTAGCCTGTAGGCCACTGGACCCACACGTTCAATGACTTCATATGGGCTAATGAACCTAGGGCTTAACTTACCTTTTCTTCCAAACCTTAGTACCTTCTTCCACGGTGACACCTAGAGGAACACTTTGTCGCTAACCGCATACTCTATTTCTTTTCTTTTCAGGTCGGCATAGGATTTTTGTCTGTCTGGGGCAACTTTCTGATTGGCTTTGATTAATTTTACTTTCTCCTCAGTCTGTTTCACCAGGTCTGGCCCTACTAGTTTGTCTTCGCCCAATTCAGTCCAGCACACTGGAGTTCTACATTTCCTCCCATACAGTGCTTCATACGGGGCCATTTGGATGCTAGCTTGGTAGCTATTGTTATATGCAAATTCTATCAGTGGAAGGTATCTATCCCAACTTCCCTCAAACTCAATAACACAACTCCTCAGCATATCCTCAAGGACCTGAGATATATTTCATGTTATTATTATCATTTCAGTTCAATATTTGCATTAGTTCAATTGGTTTCAATTGTTTACCTGGATTACTCTTTCTGATTGCCCATCCGTCTGAGGATGGAAAGCTGTGCTGAAGTGGAGTTGTGTACCCAAGGATTCATGCAACTTCTTCCAGAATCTTGATGTAAACCTTGGGTCTCGATCAGATATGATGGAAAGTGGAATTCCATGCAGTCTAACTATCTCACTGATATACAATTCTGCTAACTTCTCCAATGAGTAGTCAGTCCTTACTAGTAGAAAGTGTGCTGACTTCGTCAATCTATCTACTATCACCCATACTGCATCATACTTCTTCTGGGTGAGAGGTAGACCACTTACAAAATCCATGGTGACCCGATCCCATTTCCATTCAGGTATGCGTATAGGCTGTAGCAAACCCGATGGAACTTGATGTTCTGCCTTGACTTACTGACATGTCAAGCATTTAGTCACATAGTCAGCTATGTCCTTCTTCATACCAGGCCACCAATAATGAAGCTTCAGATCATGATACATTTTTTTACTTCTTGCATGCATAGCATAAACACTGGTGTGTGCCTCTTTCAGGATATTGGCTTTCAATTCCCCATCATCTGGTACACATACTCTTCCTTTGTAGTACAGATACCCATCTGCTTTCACCTCATAATCAGTTGCTTTCCCCTCTGAGATTTTACTCACAGTAGTCATTAATTTCTCATTTACCTTTTGCCCATCTAAAATCTGCTGTAGCAGGTTTGGCCTCACTTGTAACTCAGCCAAAATAGCTCCATCTCGAGTCAAGGATAGACGGGCATTCAATGATCTCAAAGCTGTGATGGATTTTCTGCTTAAAGCATCAGCAACTACATTTGCCTTCCCAGGATGGTAGTCAATCACACAATCATAGTCCTTCAGGAATTCAATCCATCGCATCTGTCTAAGGTTGAGCTCCTTTTGGGTTGGCAAGTATTTTAGGCTTTTGTGGTCTGTGTAAATGTAGCACTTTTCACCATACAAGTAGTGCCTCCATATCTTCAGTGCGAAGATAATTGCTGCAAGTTCTAGATCATGGGTAGGGTAATTCTGTTCATGTGGCTTAGCTGCCTAGATGCATAAGCGACCACCTTCCCCTCTTACATCAATACACACCCTAACCCATTATGAGAGGCATCACTGTAGACCACAAAGTCCTTTCCTAGCACTGGCTGTGTTAACACTGGTGCCTCTGTCAACATAGCCTTCAACTTCTCAAAACTGATCTGACACTTATCATTCCAGTCTAATCTGACATTCTTGTGTAACAACTTGGTCATTGGAGCAGCTATTAAGGAAAATCCCTTCACAAATCTTCTGTAATACCCAGCTAGCCCCAAGAAACTTCTGACCTCAGTTGTATTCTTGGGAGGCTTCCATTCCATCACTGCTTCTATCTTCTTGGGATCCACTCTAATCCCATCAGCTGACACTATGTGTCCAAGGAATGCAATCTCATTCAACCAGAAGTCACACTTGGACAACTTAGCATACAGCTTCTTTTCTCTCAGGGTTTGCAAAACAATCCTCAAATGCTCATCATGTTCTTCCCTGGTCTTAGAATACACCAAAATATCATCAATAAAGACCACTATGAACCGATCTAGGTATGAATGGAAGATACGGTTCATAAGGTCCATGAATGCCACTGGTGCATTTGTTAGGCCAAAGGGCATTACCAAGAACTCATAATGCCCATACCGGGTCCTGAATGCAGTCTTTGGCACATCTGCATCCTTCACCCTTAACTAATGATAGCCTGATCTGAGATTAATTTTGGAAAATACTCCTGCTCCCTTCAACTGATCAAACAGATCATCAATTCTAGGCAATAGATATTTATTCTTCACAGTCACTTTATTCAACTGCCGGTAATCGATGCATAACCTCAAAGTCCCATCCTTCTTCTTTACAAACAGCACTAGAGCTCCCCATGGTGACACACTGGGGCATATGAACCCCTTATCCAGTAACTCCTGTAACTAGATTTTCAGTTCTTTCAATTCTATGGGTGCCATCCTATATGGAGCAATAGAGATTGGTGTTGTACCCGGCAGTATCTCAATAGCAAATTCAACTTCCCTTTCTGGTGGCAAGCCAGGCAATTCTTTAGGGAACACATTTGGGAAGTCTCTTACTATGGGTATGTCACACAGATCTGACTTAGCCTGCCTAGTATCCACCACATGTGCTAGGAGACTTCACAGCCTTTTCTCATCAGTTTTCTTGCAACTGTGGCTGAGATGACATTGCACAAGAAATCTGTCATTTCCCCCACAACTGTGATCTCATTACCCTCAAGAGTTTTCAAAGAAATTCTTTTCAATTTACAATCAACCATTGCTTGATGACGTGACAACCAGTCCATTCCCAAAATCACGTCAAACTCATGGAAAGGCAACTCAATCAGGTCTGCCAAGAATTCATACCCCTGAATCCTTAACGGGCAACCCTTGTATACTTTGTTCACCAATACACTGTGGCCCAATGGATTAGTGACCAGAATGTCTTGGTCACTCTCCCCTACTAATATCCCCCTTTCTACAGGTAGGTTGATGCAGATGTATGAATGAGTGGATCCTGGATCCACCAATGCATGCACAGATGTATTATAGAGGGAGAACGTACCCCTTATGACGTTTGGGGCATCTTGCTCCTCCTGAGCTCTCATGGAATAGGCTCTGGTAGGTGGTTTGCCCTCAGGCCTCTCTGTTGGCTCAGATGCAGGCCTCTGTGATGGTCCCACTGCCTCAGATTTTCCAGATTTCCTACCCCTTTGTGGTGCAGGAGCAGGTCTATCTGCTTGTGTTGGAGCAGCTGTAGCAGTTCTGCGTGGACAGTTCCTCAACTGATGCTCTGTCGACTCATACCTTAAGCAGGCATCAGTCACTCTCCAACACTCCCCCTTATGCCACTTTAGGCAATGTGGAAATGCAGAAGATGCTGGGGCTGGTCCCCTGAACCCCATCCCTAGAGAGCTGCCCACTGATGGTGTGGACTGACCTCTCCTAGGGGTGAACTGTGGCCTGGGCCCTTGAGACTGACCCTGACCTTGTGGTTGACCTAAACTCTGTCCAGGTGGACCCTTGAACTTCTTTCCTGGTGCAAGAGATGAGCTAGACTGACCCAAGCCCCTCTTCTACTGTCTCTCCCTTCTAGTCTGCTCACTTATTCTTGCTTTTTCAACTTTTATTGCAGCTTCCACTAACTTGGTGAAGTCTGTGATTCCCAAGGCAGTAATCATGATCTTTATGTTGTCATTTAATCCCTCTTCAAAACTTTTACACCTCTCGACTTCATTAGGGACTATCTCCCTTCCATAACGGCTTAGTCTGACAAATTCCTTTTCATACTCGGCCACTGTCAGCTGTCTCTGCCTCAGGTTAATGAACTCTCTTCTTCTCTCTTCCAGGTATACACTACCAACATATTTTTTCTTGAATTCTGAGAGAAAGAAGTCCCAAGTTATTACTTATGGCTGTACTTCACTAGACACCGTATCCCACCATTCATATGCATCATCTTACAATAGAGATACAGCAGCTTCTAGATTTTGCTCTGGAGTGCAGTGGAGTTGTTTTAAAACCCTTCCTGTTCTGTTCAGCCAATTTTCAGCTGCAACAGAATCATCTTCTCTCTTGCCAAAGAAATCCACTGCTCCAAATGTTCTCAGTCTTTCCAGGTGTGATTTCTGCTGTGGAGGTGGTGGTGGTGGTGGCATTACCCCAGCCATTTGTCTGAAGAATTCGGCCATTTGCTGGTACATGGCCTGTGGAGGCTGAGCAGGCTCTGCTTGAGCTAGTGGAGCAGGTTCTCCCCTACCCCCAGTCTCAGCTGCTGCAGGTAGAGCATGACTCTCCACTTCCTCCTCAACTGCCCTCTGAGATGTGGGGTCCATATCCTAATCAAAATAACAAAGACAAACAGATATGCATTAGTGTCACCTCGACTCTTACAAATGCAATGAATGGTATGGACTCAATCTAGGCCCAGAAATGCCTAAACCGTGCTCTAATACCACTAAATGTGACACCCCTTACCCGTCTACAGTATAGTCGAGTAAGATAAGTCACACAGTGTACCGAAACACCCTATTTTATTTCAATCATTTTTATCCTTCCCATTTATTTTTTTCAAAGTTATGAAGTACAATTTGTGAAATATAATTCATTTAATTCATTTATTGAAATTATAATTTATTTGAGGTTCCGCAAATTTTATAAAAAATCCGACAGAGTGCCGGCTAAAAATAGAGAAAACAGTTCTTTGAACCTGTGAAAAACACTTCTAAAATTTTCAATCAATCCCAAAGTCCATTTCATCAACAACATCTCAATATTTTTCAACAATAGCAATCATCTCAAGTTCTCAACATTAATCCACAATTTCATTTAAATTCAAAATCAACTAAAATTTCTTGAAGTTATTCTCAAATTATATTAATTAACAAAATCTTTACAAAATATGTACATCAACATATCATTACATAAGTTTACATGAGTTCATAGCTCACAAATCTCAAACTACTACCTATTACAAAATGCAAAAAATATAATCTCAAAAGGGACCTAAAGGTCCTACCACTGATGCACTGTAGATGAAAGGTGACTCTGACGCTAGGCAGATCTGTGACCTCACCTAGTCTGTGGTCTGCTGGGCTCTCTGTCTGTCTCTCTAGAACCTACGCATGGCAAAAAGCGACGCGCTAAGCAATAATGCTTAGTGGTGCCAATAATAAAATAAAAGAAACTAAAAGGAAATATATATGCAGTGAGTGTATTGATGTCTCATGCAGTCAAATTTTTTATAATTATTGGTAGTCTTATTTATTTGGTACTTGTTTTATTCATTATTTCATTAAATTTATTCACTTTCATTTTTTGATTGCCCAAGTAACCTATACTGGATGACTGGACTGAATATACGGGTAAACTAGCACCGGGTATCAAGTACCTTGGGCCATCACACCATCGGTCACATATGTATCTCCCGGTGTGCAATAGAACAGCTAATAAGCTGTAATAACATTAGGCACAAGGCCAAGTATCAACATAATATCAGAATGGCTAAAAGCCATAAAATCACAGAATGGCATAATGCCATGTGCAGTACTGCTAACTGAACCCTATTGGCATGCCAACCTATCCAAACCAATCTTGCTAGGTGTACTAGGGCATGTTACACTTTTAAATTTCACAATTCTTAAAATGGAAGTTTAAGTATTACTATTCATTTCATTAGTCAACTAAAATGTTGACTTTTGCATTGACAATAGATATATTGGTTTAAATATCATCAACATACCACATTTTGCATTTTAAATTTGTTAGTATTGGTTGCCAATACCAATTCTAAGCTTAAAGTTAATTGGATAGAATTTTCAGTTTTCAAGCTTTGGGTTTACTGTTCCATTGGTCATTTTTGTAGTGAGAATTTGGAAAAATGATCAACATGAAAGTTGTTTCTTATTTTGTCTAGTTGAATTTCTTTTTTTGAATCACTCCATTTGGAGTTTTGTAGCTCAAGTTATGACCCAAAGACCACAACTGGCCGGATTTAAAGTTTGTCCAGAATTTCTGGACTGACCAAATCTACAGTGCTATAAACAGTGATTGCAACTCACTTTTTGATTATGTTCTGGTCATAATTTAGGTTAGGTTTCTTCATAAAAGTTGTTGGTATATATCTCAGCTTGTTGCTGGTAAAAGTTCACATCAATTGGACCTTTCTACACTGAGTTATGGCCAAATGACCAAACACTGTTTATTTGGTCATTTTGCCCAGGCAGACTGTAGGTCACCCGGATTAGGGCAAGATTTTGGTCCACTTAGTTTAGTTTTATAGGCATGGTTTCTTCACCAAAGTTGTGCCATTATGTGTCTAGTTTCATGTCCAATTAGCCTTGCACCAATTGAACCTCTATAATTCAAGTTATGGCTGCCCAAACCTGCTGGACGCATACTCAGTCCTACAGGTCAGCCAAGGCAGCTCACCTAAACTCAAATCCAACATCCTTACTCACTTCAATTCCTTCTCACACACATTCCAATGGTCACTAATTGACCATTAAAACGTTAATAAACCATTACATAAGCAAACCCTATTGTTGTTAAGTGTCCACATTTTCCATGTTCATACATGCCTAAACTTTGTATTTCACTTACACAACTAGGTTCAATCACTCATTTAATACCAAGGGCAGCCCATGAACCACTTTACTTCAAGCAAACTCATCAAACCTAATCAAACCTAAGCTGCCAAAATTATAAGAAATAAATACACATAATTTTTATTTTGTTTTTCTTACATTTTCTACTATCTCATGGCATTAAGCATGAATTAAGTAAAAATAGTAAGAGTTTGGACACTAACCTCTTTTGACCACTTTCTTGGATTGTTAAAACTTCAATCTCTCTTCAATTTTCTGCTACTTAAAGCTTCCTCAAGGTTTAGGGATAATTTTTTGTGAAGGAAGTTTAGGATTTTGGGGTGGAAAGCTTAGGGAAAATAAAGCTTGAGCAACAGCTTTCATGGAGGTCTTTTTTTTTCTCTCTTTCTCTTTCTCTCTTGGTTCACCCCGTATGAAGAAGAAACTGCTGGTTTCTTTTTTTTTTATCTCATTTTAAGTTCATTTTTATCTCTTTTTATTAGTTTGTCAAATGGTAATTGGGTAGGGGTATGTTAATGACATCATGTGATGTCATAATTCCTAATTTCTTTCATTTTTCTTTTCTACTCAATTTCAATTCAATTTTTAACAATATTTATTCACATTTTGTATCATAATAATTATTTACTTAACTGGGCAAGTCAACCAAAAATCATCTCTGAAGATGAAATGACCAAAATGCCCTCCATTTGGCTTAACAGACTAAAATTGTCTGTACCGATTGAAAAATTTTTCTAAACATTTTCTTGGCATTCTAATGCTATAGGAACCTCAATGACCCTTGTCTGGAGTCCCAAAAATTATTTTATGAATTTTCTCCTGGGTCTAAGGCTCCTAGTTGCGAGAACCGCAACTTCCCACTAGGTTACCCATCGCTAGGGCACCGGCTCATTTAACTTGGTTGTATTTTATTTCTAAAATTTTTTCTAAATTTTTCATATTAATATTTGAGTTAATTATGGTTCCTTACTTTGGTTTAAATATTTTTCCGAACGTTCTAGCTATTCGGACCCACACTGGTCACTGAAACAGTAGAATGTACGGAGTTGCTACAGCGTGTTACAGTCATACTGCCTAAAATTGACCCTTCTCTAATCTAAATTGCATTGCACTTCTAATCACTTCAACACATCTCAATTGGTCACAATTGACCATTTCTAACCTCAATTAGGGTCAATTGTATCAATTGTATCAATTGACCATTTCTTTCAATTTTTCTCCCATTTTCTAAAGCTCAAGAACCCTAATTTTTGAAATTGTCCAATTAATGCAATTAAAGTAAATATTCAACATCTACACACTTAATTACACTTCCATACCACTTTAATTTCATCAACCTCAAACAATTTCAACTTCCCTAAATGTTGGCCGAATTTCAAATATAGTCCACACTCTAGATTTGTTTCAATTATTTGTTAATTCCTAGTGTAATTTAGCTACTTAAACATGAATTAAAAGAGAGAATTAAGAAATAACACTAACCTCTTTCTTTGGACTCCAATTCTCTAATTCTCTCACTTTCTTCCTTTCTTTTCTCCTTCAATCTTCTTGTCTAGTTGCAAAAGCAAGGATTATCAAGATATTTGAGGAATTTTATGGTTAATTTTGGGGGTTTGGAAAAGCTTGAAATCAAGCTTTCATGGAGTTTAAAGAGAGAGATAAGTGAGAGAGTGAGGAACAGCAATGAGGGATGAGGAAGACTAATTTTTCTTTTTTCAATTTTTATGTGTTTTATGTTAATTGGACTTAGTCAAAATTTTTAACAAATTAAAAATCCATTTATGATGTCATGGGTGAGGTAACCTTGATGATGTCTTAAATCATTTTTCTTTTCTTTTTCCTTTTTCTTTTATTTTTCCATTCTTCTTTAATTTAATTCTATATTCCAAAATTTTTATTTCTCCAATTTTATTGGACACTTAGGTCATGAGTCACCTCTAGGGGTGAATTGACCAATTTGCTCCTTGTCGGTCTGATCCGGTTTGCAATTAATTTGGTATTTCTTCCAGAACTCTGACCTAATTATTTGACCTACTTATCAACTCTTTTCTGTGATTTTCTCTTTTTCACTAGGTTTGCACTACTTCTTAGGACTGCGGTGTCACAATTTTCCATTCAAAATTAGGGTTAGAACTGACCTCGCAGTCACTTCCCGGTAAGGTCACGCATCGCCGTGACCCCCTGTTCATTTAACCTTTTATGCTTTTTTTTTCTTATTTATATTTTACTATCTGGTACTCACTATTTATTTCCATTCAGAACTTTTCTAGGTATCTTAAACATGATTCTAATATTCTTAATTGTCCGGACCGACACCGGTCATCGGAATAGTGCATTACACATAGCTATGCATATAGGGGTGTTACAGGACGTTTGGATGAGAAAAAAATGTTCAAATAAGATGAATGTTCGAATAAGATAAGGATGTTCGGACGAGATAAAGATGTTCGGATAAGATAAGAGTGTTCAAATAGAACATAGGCTGTTAAGGTAAGATACAGAGTGTTCCAATAAAATGAACTATCTTAGAGAATGGGCACATGCTGTTAAGATATGCTATATTTCCGTAAAAATATAGCTATATGGCAGATATCATTTCCGTGACATACGGAGGAAATTAATTAGATATGAGCTAGCAAAATCCCAATTGTGATGGAAAAAGTATTATTCCTAACCCTATAAATACGGCTCATGACACCTATCAAGGTACGCAATTCAATTCTCTTATTACTTTTCAGTATTTGTTCTTTCCTTTAGTACTTACTAACTTGAGCATCGGAGTGACCCTACTTAAGCCAGCGACTTCACTTACTTTCATTATTGCAAGTAGTACTAGGACCATCCACTGACCCAAGAATATTAGGCGACATCACCTATAAATAGGCAATAGTTCAACTTTCTCTTGTATTCAAATTCCTAAAGTGTAATTTAAAACTTGCAGTTTTGAGGAAATTTTTAAGATAGAATTTTTGTGGGTTTTTACGAATTGTTTTAAAAAGGAGAATGACAAAATAGTATGGAAATTATTATGGATTTTCGGAAACACTTTGAGAGCCATTATTTTTTAGTAAATCTCATTTGCAAAGGCTCTCTTTGCACCTTGTATTTTTAATAGTAAAAAAATTATTTGCAATTTAACTTATAATGGTTTAAAATTAAGGATCAACCACGTTAAAATTTTGTTTCCATTTTATTAATTATTCCTGTAGAATTTAATTTCTTTTGATTAAACTGTAACACCCCAAAATTTTAAACTTTATTATTTTATGAGTATTATTGACATTTTAATTTTATTAAATTTTAAGAAATTATTTGAGATTTTTCGGATTTTAAAAATCGGGTTCGAATTTCTGAAAATATAAACTTTGATGATTTTTAAAAATTTATTTAAAGACTACGTGGCAAAACTAAAAGCATATTTGGAATCTACGAATTTTTCTGAGTTTTCTGAAATTTTTTCGAAATTTTTGGACCTCGCTTTTGGTCCCGAGGCAGAGTAAAAATTCAAATTTTGTATTCCGAATTGAACCGGCCGAATAGAACCGGACCGGATCGGACCGATCGAATCGGACCGGCTCCCTCCCCTTCTTCTTTTTCTCCCGCGCGCGTCCCCTCCTCCTTCTATCTTTCTCCTGTTTTCTCTCTCCTCCCACCCCAGCCCGCCGGCCAGCCACCTCCCTCGCCACCCCAGCTCATTGGCGCGCCGCCACACCTCTTTCCCCCGGCTGGCCGCCGCCCCAAACGGTCGAAAAACGCGCGCGACTTTTTGACTTCCCGGCCAAAATCCGATCGATCCGGCCACCAATCGGACCGAGTCTTGTGTCTAAACTCATCTACTCGTCGAAAGCTTTCCATAGACACCAAGAACACCGAAATCCATCGAGCGGTTTGTCCAATTTTTGCCCGGGAAGTTTTAGCCCATTTTGACTTTCAGGCTAGATTTCTCGCAAACCGTGAATCCCACGAGAAAACCGAGGGTACCAAAGCGCTCCACTCGTCGAGAGCTTCGCGGCGACATAAATTTTGAATTTTTCTGACACCGTTTTTCGGTGGTTCCCATAGAACTTTGCAGTGTCTTTCCGAGCATTAAATGAGCTTAGAAAATTCTGAAAATTTTATATACTAACCCCCGTGTTGTGGGCTTCGTGTAGGTATCCTCAATTCGCGGAAATTCGATAGTTGACTGGGTTTGTGAATTTCCAGCCAGACAGACTCGTTACCGGAAAAGTCTCCGAATTGGACCGAGGTTTTGGCTACCCCCAATTGTCAGATGTCCCGAGCGCGTCCCCGGAGTCAGAATCGGCAAAGGTAAACCCGAACCTTTCTTTTTCATAATTTTCTAGTGCTTAAATAGGATTAAAAATCCATAAAATATTCGTGGTAGCTCAAAAAAATTATGATTTTTTTTACAATAGCCTAGTAATATTGCTAAGAACTGCGGGGCAAAGTTTTAGAATTTTTAGAGCTTATTTGGGTAGTTTTTGTAAAAATGATCAATTATAAGGACTAAATTGAAATTTTACATATTGTGATGGATGACTGATTTGATGGGCCTAGGAGGGTATGTGTGATGAGATTGAGTTGTGGATATATGGGTTGTGAATATAGAAGTGTGTTTTGAGCCATTTTGCAGGTTGGGTAGGTCCTAGGTATAGGGGAGACTCTGCCGAATTTTCGGCACGACTTAGGACGTATTTGGTCTTTTCTTGATTGTATTTAGTCATTTGTATTAAATAATTGTAATGTAATTATCAGGTGAGCCGGGACAGCCTTCTTCCTTCGCCCAGCCGCCACAGTAGCCATTGTCAAGTCTGTGAGTAAAATATTAATTTTAATTGTAATTTCACTATTATTATATGTTCAAGCATGCCCATGCATCACTTATATACATATATCTATGTAGATAAACTTTAGGCACGATTTATGTTGCATTCATAACTGTGAAAGTGCCATGTATGTTGCTGTGGTAATTTGGAGCAGTGTGCGTGCGTTGGCGTGCGTGTGATGTGGTGTGGACTATGGATAGGACGGGTAGTCACGGCTTGAGATCTTCCCTGGGACCCGATCCTTCGGGGGGTAGTCACGGCTTGAGTTCTTCGCTGGGACCCCCGATTTGGTTTATTAAGCGAAAGTCCGGCTTGAGTTCTTTGCTGGCACCAGGTTGGATTTAAGAGAGCTGTATAGGGGATCAGCTCCCATATATTATGATTGATATTACTGGGTGTGTGAGTGCTCCAAATTACCTTTATGATGTTATGATGTGAAAATATTGTTGATATTGCATTTCACTCTACAGGGTGCATTAGTTTTAGTTAGTTATAGAGATTATGGTTAAAATTGATATTTTACTCTCTGAGTTGAACGCTCACTCCTATTCAATATTTTTTCAGGCCACAGGAGGATATTTTTTAGATTAACCTGCTTTCTTCCTCGCAGGTCGATTATTAACGTTTGTATAAACTTGTTAAATCTTAGAATTTTTGCATGTGTTAGAAATGTTTATTTGATATGGGTTTGTAAACTAAATTATTATTTTGGACCTGTAAACTTAATATTCTATGCATGTTTGATGGATTGGATGAGGGAGCTGAGCTCCCATTTATTTTTATGCTGATGAGTATGTGGAGGGTGAGCTGAGCTCCCCAATTGAGTATTTATTGTGTTTACAGGTCGGGTGAGTCAAAAACTCCCCGTTGAAAGGTCCATTTTATGGCCGGACTCTGTCCGGTTGATTTCTTGAAATTGGGCCCAAATGGGCCTTAGAGTTGGGTTAGTGAATAGTTAGGCTTACTACGGGTCTCGGGGGCTTTAGGTTGGCCCAGGTCCTAGTGCCGGTCCGGCCCATAGGTTGGGTCGTGACAAATGTGGTATCAGAGCTTAGGCTCCAGATTCTTAGGGAATGTTTGTCTAAAGTGTTGAGAAGAGTCCACTAGGAGTCAAATGCAGAAAAATAGGGTCCATATTCGTCTTGCATTGTCATCTTTGCTTCTAGTTTCTGCTTTATATATTGTGTGTAAACATGAGTCTATAGAGCTATGTAATGTGCAGTTTTGAATTTTGTGGGCTAATGCTGCTGAATTTCAGGAAAATGCGTAGAAGCAGAAGAGCTGCCACTGCACCAGAACCAGATGTGCCTGATGAGGTGTCAGCACAGGATGAGGCGCCTGCCCCGAGGAGGCAGGGTAGAAGGCCTAGAGCTGCTCAAGTGGAAGAGCAGCTGCCACCAGTTCAGGATCAGTAGTTTATGGCACAGGGTCCCATGGACCCCATAGCGCATTCTCTGGTAGATTCTGAGAACCATCGATATGATGGCGCAGTATATGGTCCACCCTCCACAGCAGCAGCAGTCCACCGCACCAAGAGGGGAACCTTACAAACAGATCATAAATTTCAAGAAGTTGGTGCCTGGTACTTATGATGTGTCAGATGATGCATATCGATTTTTGGATTTCTGTAGACAGGTAGGAACAGAATTGCAGTTGACTAATAGAAGACTAATAGAGTGTATGCAGCATGTCATGGGGCCTATGTCTAGACAATGGATGAATTACTACATATTACCTCGGATGAAGGGTTTGTCGTGGACTCAGTTTGTGGAACTGTTCATCAATCGGTTTGTGCCAGAAAGCTTCAGGGATCAAAAGCAGTGGGCCTTTGAGGCCTTAAGATAGAATGGCAGGTCTGTAAATGAATATGCTACAAAATTTCTTGAGTTGAGCAGGTATGCCCCTACAGCAGTTGCTACGGAAACTATGAAGGTGAAGAGGTTCCTAAAGGGGCTGGACAGGAGGTATGCAAACCTAGCCATGATGTCGGATCAGTCGTTTGATGTGGTAGTTGATCGAGCCAGACAGATAGAGATTAGCTATGCTGCGGATGACAGTGGAAGAGCAAAGAAAAACAGAGCAGAGGGTTCTTCAGGTGTTCCCCATATGGGTGCTCCAGATAGTGGTGGCCAGAGTAATTTCAGAGGAAGAAGTAGGAACAAGAAGAGTGGTTTTAGACACAAATCCCGAGGGTTCAGACCAGGGTACGGATCCAGCAGTGGTCACAGTTCAGGGTACAGCAGTTCTGGGTCTGGTTCAGGATCCTCCTTGGCACCTTGTGCACAGTGTGGAAGAGGACATTCAGGACCTTGTATGATGGGTTCAGGAGTATGCTTCAAGTGTGGCCAACCAGGTCACTTTGCTAGGGAATGCCCCGTGTTCAGTGAGCCACAGATGGGGTCACAGGGTTCTGTTGCAAATGTTCCTCGCCAGTTGTATCCGGGTGCTTCCAGCATGGCAGGCAGTCAGTTCAGTGGCCAACAGGGCCGAGGATAAGGGGGACATGGATTTGGAGGCAGATCAAGAGGTAGAAGTCAGTATCAGGGTTCTGCCACTCAGGGTCGGGGTCAAACTCGGGTTTTCACCCTGACCCATCAGGATGCTCAGGCTTTAAATGCAGTTGTGGCAGGTATTATTCTGGTCTGTTCCTATGAGGCTCGTGTTTTAATAGATCTGGGTGCTACGCACTCATTTGTCTCCCCTGTGCTTGCCATGAGGTTGGGTAGAAACCCTACAACCTTAGAATGTCCTTTGTCAGTAGCTACCCCACTTAGTGACAACATAGATGTAGATATGGTTTTTCCGGGTAGCCCAGTAGTAGTGGATGGAAAGATTCTCCCAGCAGACTTAGTTCCTCTACCAGTAATGGATTTCGATGTAATCTTGGGGATGGATTGGTTGGCAACTCATTATGCCACTTTAGACTGCAGGAACAAAAAGGTGTATTTCCACATACCCGGTGTGGAAGAGTTTAGCTTTGATGGTGACAGGAGCATGGCTCCATATAACTTGGTGTCAGCAATTAGTGCTAGAAAAATGTTGAGGCGTGGATGCCAAGGGTATTTAGCATTGGTGAGAGATACATCTGTAGAAGGTGTTAACATGGAAAATGTTCCTGTTGTTAGAGAATTCATGGATGTCTTCCCTGATGAGCTTCCAGGGTTGCCACCAGAAAGGGGAATAGAGTTCTGCATTGATGTTGTTTCGGGTACAAACCCCATATCAATGCCACCTTACAGGATGGCCCCAGCAGAATTGAAAGAGTTAAAGGAGCAACTACAGGAGCTGTTGGACAAAGGTTTCATACGTCCGAGCACTTCACCTTGGGGCGCTCCTGTTCTATTCATGAGAAAGAAGGATGGGTCATTAAGGTTGTGTATTGACTACAGACAGCTAAACAAGGTGACTGTGAAGAACAAGTATCCACTTCCTCGGATCGATGATCTGTTTGATCAGCTTCAAGGGGCTAGATTCTTTTCCAAGATAGACCTGCGATCAGGCTACCATCAGTTGAGAATCAGGAATGAGGACGTGTCCAAAACGGCATTCAGGATAAGATATGGTCATTATTAGTTCTTGGTGATGTCTTTTGGACTCACTAATGCACCAGCAGCCTTCATGGACTTGATGAACCGGGTGTTCAAGCCATTTTGGACCGTTTTGTCATCGTATTTATAGATGACATTTTGGTATACTCTCAGACCGAGGAAGAACACGTGTGGCACTTGAGGATGGTGTTGCAGACGTTGAGGGAGCACCAGCTATATGCCAAATTTTCAAAATATGAATTTTGGCTGGAAAGCATCTCATTCTTGGGACACATGGTTTCTAGTGACGGTATTCAAGTGGATCCCAAGAAAATTGAAGTTGTAACTGATTGGCTTAGGCCTACAATAGTCACTGAGGTGTGAAGTTTTCTGGGCCTAGCTGGCTACTATAGGAGTTTTGTGCAAGATTTTTCCAAGATAGCGGCTCCCTTAACTAAGTTAACTCGGAAGAATGTTCCATTCATTTGGACAGATGACTGTGAGAAGAGCTTCTAGAAGCTTAAGGAGTGTCTAACCACCCGCCCCTGTGTTGACACTACCTATGAGTGGTGAAGGATACGCCGTGTACTGTGACGCCTCCAGAGTTGGCCTAGGGTGTGTTTTGATGCAAAATGGGAAAGTAGTGGCTTATGCTTCAAGACAGCTGAAGAGGCATGAGCAGAACTACCCCACCCATGATTTGGAAATGGCGGCTGTAGTCTTTACACTAAAAATCTGGAGACACTACCTGTATGGTGAAGTGTGCGAGATATACACCGACCACAAGAGTTTGAAGTACATCTTCCAACAGAGGGATTTAAACTTGAGACAGAGGAGATGGATGGAGCTTCTGAAAGACTATGATTGCACTATCCAGTACCACCCTGGGAAGGCCAATGTAGTAGCAGATGCTTTGAGCAGAAAATCTTCTGGCAGTTTGGCGCACATTTCAGCAGAGAAAAGACCATTGATTCGGGAAGTACATGAGTTAATGGATCAAGGTTTAATCCTAGATCTTTCAGATGAGGGGGTATTGTTGGCTCATTTTTCAGTGAGGCCAGACTTGTGAGACAGAGTTAGAGTTTCTCAGCACAGAGACCAACAATTGATGAAGATCATAGAAAGAGTCCAGCAAGGTGAAGGTGGTGAGTTCGGGTTTGCCAACGATGGCGCCCTTATGCAAGGTTCTAGGATATGTGTGCCCGACGTGGGCAATCTCAGAAATGAAATCATGCAAGAGGCACACTATACACTGTACAATGTCCACCCAGGTTCCACCAAGATGTACCATGATGTGAAGGATAGCTATTGGTGGAATGGCATAAAGAGAGACATAGCAGACTTCGTGTCCAAGTGCTTGACTTGTCAGAAGGTGAAGTTTGAACACCAGAGACCATCAGGGAAGCTGCAAGAGTTCCCTATCCCAGAATGGAAGTGGGAAATGATCACTATGGATTTTGTGACTGGGTTGCCTCGTACCACGCGAGGATATGACTCGATATGGGTAATTGTAGACCGTCTAACCAAATCAGCTCACTTCTTGCCTGTGAAGACTACATATTCTGTGGCACAGTACGCCCGACTCTATATTCGAGAAATAGTCAGATTGCATGGAGTTTCAGCTTCCATAATATCTGACAGAGGGCCCCAGTTCACTTCTCGGTTTTGGAGAAAGTTGCAAGAGGCACTTGGCACACAGTTGAACTTTAGTACGGCTTTCCACCCTCAGACAGACAGGCAGTCCAAAAGGACAATCCAAACACTGGAAGACATGCTTCGCATGAGTTTTTTGGATTTTGGAGGTCAATGGGATGATCAGCTAGCTTTGGTGGAGTTTGCCTACAACAACAGTTACCATTCCAGCATAGGAGTAGCACCCTATGAGGCACTATAAGGAAGAAAGTGTAGGTCTCCTTTGTGTTGGACGAAAATGGGAGAAGCGAAGGTGCATGATGTAGATCTAGTGCAGTACACTTCAGAGGTAGTTCCTTTAATCAGGGAACGACTGAAAACAGCTTTCAGTAGGCAGAAGAGTTATGCAGACCCCAGACGGAGGGATGTGGAGTTTGCAGTAGGCGACTATGTATTCCTGAAGGTTTCTCCGATGAAGGGAGTGATGAGATTTGGAAAGAAGGGCAAGTTGGCACCTCGGTACATTGGACCTTTCGAGGTTACTGATAGAGTTGGAGCAGTTGCCTATCGGTTGGAGCTACCACCCAACCTTTCTCATGTTCATCCTGTGTTTCACATTTCCATGCTCAGGAAATACATTCCAGATCCTTCTCATGTACTACAGCCGGATGTAATAGAGCTAAAAGAGAACTTGACTTTTGAGGAGCAACCTGTAGCCATAGTGGACTACCAAGTGAGACAACTAAGATCAAAACAGATCCCTATGGTTAAGGTTTTGTGGAGGAGTCAGTCAGTGGAAGAGTGCACCTGGGAGTCAGAACGGGACATGCGTAGCAAGTACCCTTATCTGATCAATGTGTAATCTTGTACTTTATTCTGCCTTGTGTAAAATTCGAGGACGAATTTTCTGTAAGGGGAGAAGAATGTAACACCCCAAAATTTTAAACTTTATTATTTTATGAGTATTATTGACATTTTAATTTTATTAAATTTTAAGAAATTATTTGAGATTTTTCGGATTTTAAAAATCGGGTTCGATTTTTCGAAAATATAAACTTTGATAATTTTTAAAAATTTATTTAAAGACCACGTGGCAAAACTAAAAGCATATTTGGAGTCTACAAATTTTTCTGAGTTTTCTGGAATTTTTTTGAAATTTTTGGACCTCGTTTTTGATCTCGAGACAGAGTAAAAATTCAAATTTTGTATTCCGAATCGAACCGGCCGAATAGAACCGGACCGGATCGGACCGGTCAAATTGGACCGGCTTCCTCCCCTTCTTCTTTTTCTCCCGCGTGCGTCCCCTCCTCCTTCTTTTTTTCTCCCATTTTCTCTCTCCTCCCGCCCCAGCCCGCCCACCAGCCACCTCCCTCGCCACCCCAGCTCACCGGTGCGCCGCCCCACCTCTTTCCCCCGGCTGGCCGCCGCCCCAAAAGGTTGGAAAACGCGCGCGACTTTTCGACTTCCCGATCAAAATCCGGCTGATCCGGCCACCAATCGGATCGGGTCTTGTGTCTAAACTCATCTACTCGTCGAGAGCTTTCCATAGACACCAAGAACATCGAAATCCATCGAGCGGTTTGTCCAATTTTTGCCCGGAAAGTTTTAGCCCATTTTGACTTTCAGGCTAGATTTCTCGTAAACCGTGAATCCCACGAGAAAACCGAGAGTACCAGAGCGCTCCACTCGTCGAGAGATTCGCGGCGACATAAATTTCAAATTTTTCCAACACCGTTTTTCGGTGGTTCCCATGGAACTTCGCAGTGTCTTTCTGAGCATTAAATGAGCTTAGAAAATTCTGAAAAATTTATGTACTAACCCCCGTGTTGTGGGCTTCGTGTAGGTATCCTCAATTCGCAGAAATTAGACAATTGACCAGGTCTGTGAATTTCCGGCCAGACAGACCTGTTACCAAAAAAGTCTCCGAATTGGACCGAGGTTTTGGCTACCCCGAATTGTCAGATGTCCCGAGCGCATCCCCAGAGTCGGAATCGGCAAAGGTAAACCCGAACCTTGCTTTTTCATAATTTTCTAGTGCTTAAATAGGATTAAAAATCCATAAAATATTCGTGATAGCTCAAAAAAATTATGATTTTTTTTGCAATAGCCTAGTAATATTGCTAAGAACCGCGGGGCAAAGATTTAGAATTTTTAGAGCTTATTTGGGCAGTTTTTGCAAAAATGATCAATTATAAGGACTAAATTGAAATTTTACATATTGTGATGGATGACTGATTCGATGGGCCCAGGAGAGGCTGTGTGATGATATTGAGTTGTGGATATATGGGTTGTGAATATAGAAGTGTGTTTTGAGCCATTTTGCAGGTTGGGTAGGTCCTAGGTATAGGGGAGACTCTGCCGGATTTTCGGCACGACTTAGGACGTATTTGATATTTTCTTGATTGTATTGAGTCATTTGTATTAAATAATTGTAATGTAATTGTCAGGTGAGCCGGGATAGCCTTCTTCCTCCGCCCAGCCGCCACAGTAACCGTTGTTAAGTCTGTGAGTAAAATATTAATTTTAATTGTAATTTCACTATTATTATATGTTCAAGCATGCCCATGCATCACTTTTATGCATATATCTATGTAGATAAACTTTAGGCACGATTTATGTTGCATTCATAACTGTGAAAGTGCCATGTATGTTGCTGTGGTAATTTGGAGCAGTGTGCGTGCGTTGGCGTGCGTGTGATGTGGTGTGGACTATGGATAGGACGGGTAGTCACGGCTTGAGATCTTCGCTGGGAGCCGATCCTTCAGGGGGTAGTCACGGCTTGAGTTCTTCGCTGGAAACCCCGATTTGGTTTATTAAGCGAAAGTCCAGCTTGAGTTCTTCGCTGGCACCAGGTTGGATTTAAGATAGCTATATAGGGGATCAGCTCCCATATATTATGATTGATATTACTGGGTGTGTGAGTGCTCCAAATTACCTTTATGATGTTATGATGTGAAAATGTTGTTGATGTTGCATTTCACTCTACAGGGTGCATTAGTTTTAGATAGTTATAGATATTATGGTTAAAATTGATATTTTACTCTCTAAGTCGAACGCTCACTCCTGTTCAATATTTTTTCAGGCCACAAGAGGATATTTTTGAGATTAACATGCTTTCTTCCTCGCAGGTCGATTATTAACGTTTGTATAAACTTGTTAAATCTTAGAATTTCCGCATGTGTTAGAAATGTTTATTTGATATGGGTCTGTAAACTAAATTATTATTTTGGACCTATAAACTTAATATTCTATGCATGTTTAATGGATTGGATGAGGGAGCTGAGCTCACATTTATTTTTATGCTGATGAGTATCTGGAGGGTGAGCTGAACTCCCCAATTGAGTATTTATTGTGTGTTACAGGTCGGGTGAGTCAAAAACTCCCCGTTGAAAGGTCCATTTTATGGCCGGACTCTGTCCGGTTGATTTCTTGAAATTGGGCCCAAATGGGTCTTAGAGTTGGGTTGGTAAATAGTTAGGCTTACTACGGGCCTCGGGGGCTTTAGGCTGGCCCAGGTCCTAGTGTCGGTCCGGCCCATAGGTTGGGTCATGACATAAACAGTGGTGATTCCCCAACACACACCAAAGGACGTTGGTTTCAAAGTATTCCCGTGAAATGGGTCTCATTTTGTTGTTGATCACACCCTTTTTGGCCTACAAAATAATATTTTATCTTGCAAGTATCTGATCAAGGAAGTTGTTGTAGTATTACCAATCTCTACAAATGTATTTTATTTGAACGTAAAAGATGGATTGAATTTAGTGATATTCACGCTTTGCAAAGCCGAAGAAACTCTGAGGGCTGTCGTTGAAAGGATGAAAGAGAAACCAATGAGACATTGATCCTCTAATTCTCTTGTTGGAATAAATAGAATTTGCTCTAACTATGCCTGTGAAAAGTAACCATGTTGTGAAAACAGATATATGCTTTATTTTGGCGTTGACGCCTGGCATAAGGTTGTATTTCACGTGTTTATAATTAGATTTATTTAAATTTTAAATTAATTTAAAAAAAAGGTATCTTATTACAGAAAATATTACACGCTTACAAACTTTAAAGAAAGTTAATATATGTGTTACCTCTATAAAAAAAAATTGTTTTTATAATTTAAATCCTTGACTTTAAGAAGAAAATGAGATACCTCTATTTTTACAAAGAAATTATTTTTATTGAAATTTCAAAAGTCAAAGTGGTTGAATTAAACCGTTAATGCAAGTTTGACTTTATGTTAAAAAAAGAAAATTATCATTTAATTCTAGCATATTAACAAAATTAATTATTTAATTTATATATTTTATAAACTATATTATTTAGTCCTTATATTTTATTTTCGTCAAACTGTTTAGTCTTGTTGTCAAAATTTATGTTAATTAATACATGTTAAATTATTATTTAATCCTTTTATTTTAGTAAATCGAATTAATTAGTCTCTATATTTTAAAAAAAAATATTACTATTTAGCTCCTCTGTTTTATTGAAACTAATTAATTAATTCATATAATTTCAAAATATAATATTTTGAAAACATATTCTTAGATGAAAATGAAAACTTTGCTAGATGAAGATAGATATGAATTTACATTTTTATTGTTTAAGTGTTTTCATTTAATTACTTAGGTATCATTTTTGTGTTTTCTTTATTGAAAAATAAAATTTTTAAATTATCGTCTTAATTACTTAAAAATCTAAGAAATTAATTAACTTTTTTACGCATATAATTTGCACCAATTTCTATCAAAAGATAGAAAATTGATAGAGAACGAGGGCCAGGAGAAGAGCGTGGGTGCAGGAACAAAGCTAAGAAATTTTTTTGGGGGGCCAACCATAATACATCGATCATATATATATATATATATATATATATATATATATATATATATATATATATATATATATATATATATATATATATATATGTGGGGGGCCAACCATAATACATCGATCATATATATATATATATATATATATATATATATATATATATATATATATATATATAATTTATGTTATACCAAAGAAATAAATATAAATCCCATATAACTAGCTATATGTATTAAAATACATAATAATCATTAAAATTAAAGAGACATAAAAAAATTAAATATTAATAGAACAATAAAATAAACATTTTGCTTATACAACAAACAAAATAAATATATTAATTAAAAATAAATGTATATTTAAGTTAATTCATTTAAAATATGTATAAAAATTGAGACTGCTAATTTAATTTATATAAACAAAATAATTTTTTTAATTTTAATGAAATAAATAATAGAAAGTTAAATGAGAGGGAATATAAAGAAATATATATATATATATATATATATATATATATATATATATATATATATATATATATATATATATATATATTGTACCCATAAAATGAGGGTAAAGCAAAACTAAAAAAAATTAAAAATTCAATCTGATTTTAGATTATGTGATATTAAATTATTAAATAAGCTTGAATTTAATTTTTAATAACAACTACTAATCAAATTTTAATTTGTAAGTATAAAAGTTTAAATAATTATTAACTTTTATATTTATTTAACACAATTAAATTTCAATTTAAATCATAATATATAAATTATAAATTATCAGAATTCAATAGAAAATTTAAGGGGTAATCGATGAAAAATAAAATTTATTATACATATTTAAGATTTTTTTAATACATTAAGAGACTAATAATAAATTTTGAGAAATCAAGTAATTAAAAAAATTAAATTTTAATATATCTATTAAATAGTTTTAAATATAATTGAGGAGGCCAATACTACCCCTAGTCTCCCTTATGTACCTCCTCAATTAAATATTATATATATACATTAGAAAAAATATATGAAGTTTAGGCAGGGCCAAGGGCTAACCCCCTATCCCCGACCCGCCTCATTGTGCGGGTCAAAAGGAAAGAGATATGAGGCGATATAAAAAAAAAAAAAAAGGAAAAAAAAGAAGAGAGGATCAAAGTAGTTTGAAAATAAAAAAAAATAAATAAATAATTAAAAAGTTAATTAAATTAAAATATATAAATTAATTAATATATTTTTTAAAATATAAAAATTAATTAATTAATTTTATTAAAATATTATAATTAAATAATAATTTGATAAATATTAAATCTTTTGATTAATAAAAAATTTAGTGAAGAAATTAAATAATTTAATGAAAATAAAATATAGAAATTAAATAAAATATTTGTTGATATATATAAAAATTAAATAATTAATTTTATTAAAAATAGAGATTAAATAATAATTTTAAAAAAATTATTTAAGCAAGTGTCTGTACACTTGAGAGGAGCGCGTGGAGCAGTATTTTAGTAGCGGAGGAATTGAAGTACTGTAGCCCGCAACTTAAATGTGACGATGAGCATGTGAATCTTAACGAAGAAAAAGTGGAAGTCCATGTAACCGGAAATCAGATCAATTAAAAAAACAAAAAAAAAATTATCCTGTGTGTCTCAGTCTCACAATTAACTATCATTTGACGAGCCAGCACTGACACGTGGTCCTATCAACAATAATCTCAGCTTCTCTCAACCAATATGCTTACCTACTTGATAATTTTCCATCAATGTTCCTTGTTATGACTTCCTACTTCAATTATTGTTTTTTTATAGCAAACCAATTTTACAGGTCCACCAATCGGAAATTAAATTAAATTAAAAAAAAAAATAAATCAGCGCTTCAATGGTCAATTTCAGATGGGAAGGTTACGTCTACCTTGAGGAAAATTGAGAATTATGGCCAAATTATGTATTATTTAATTGCCCTATTTATTTTTACGAAAAATTATTTTAAAAACTATTACTTTTACTCTATTTATAGTAAATAAAAATATAATATAAATGATAAGACCTAAATGAAAAATAAATGAAAATCCATGACATTTATATTTTCTTTTAAGAAAAATATAAAAATTAACACAGGGATAGTAAAAATTCTAAGAATCCAATCTGTCCCGTTACAAATCCAATCAATTTTTTTTATCCTTTCTCTATTCCAATTTGTGTGGGGTGAGGACAGGAAGACTTTCTCTCTCATATGGTAATATATTTCTATTTTTTATTAAAAATTAATTTATTTTATATATTTAAATATTATAACTTTAGTAAAAAAATATAAATATATTGTTAAAATAATTTAAAAACCTGTATTTTTAATTATATTTTATTTTTAATAAATAAATTTATATTATACACTAATGACTTAAAATAAAAAAATAAAAAAAATAATAAAAAAACTCCTCGCAGGAAACTTGCCCTGCCCCCTCTCCTCGGTAGAGAAGTCCTCACCTTGACTCCGAACCCCATTACCATCCATAAAATATCATTTAGTTTCACACTTTGACATATCATGAATCATGGTTTAATTTTTATCAATTAGACATTCTACATTTTTCTCCGTTAATAAATATGATCCAAACCGTTAATTACCTTTAAATGCTGCTGATTGAGGAACATGTGGAGCTGACAAGGCTACACATGACAGATATGAAGCTTATGTTATAAACATGTAGCATTGACGTATCATTTATGTATCACCATATTAGCACCATACGATTACCATGTTAACATCATTTAATAGTAATTAATAATTTATATTTATATTTATTAATAAAGAAAAATACAGAATATTAAATTAATAAAAATTAAATTATCATTTCTGATATGTTAAAGTATAAAATTCACAGAGTATTTTTTTTTTTTACTTTTCCGTTACTTTTTTAAGTTAGTGAACTATTCATGAGTTATCAAATAATAAAATTATTAGGTGAGGTGAAATAAGGGAAGTTAAAAGAGTTATTTATGTATATAATTTAAATTTACAAAGCTGTTTTCACTGGCACAATTCATTAATTATTAATAGTTTTCTATTAAAATATTAGAGGCTCATTAAATTAGTATCTTAATTGGTGGTATCTAACTCACAATATAGAAATAAGGTAAATCCAACCCATTACCAAATATCTTAAATTAAAATTATAATAATAATTAAATAGGATTAAACAATTAGGTTTGTTTCTTAAAAAAGGAAAGTTATCCTACCCTTTCATTATTGTATACACTTCCTAAAGCAAAATAATAATTATGATAAAATCATTAGCTGGAAGTTAGAGTTTAATACTTAAAAACAAATGGGTGAGAATTGGTTGATGCAATAGTTGATGAAATTATGAATTATATTGGCAATTGTGTCATTAAAATTTTAGCTAACGATACACTCATCATCAAGCAAGCTAGCGAAGCAACCTAGGAATATACATAAAAGCAAGATGAGCTGTATGTAAAACTTTGATTTAGATTTTTTTTTTTTTCTGAATTGTTAATTAATAATAGCAAAATCTTTGACAATAAAATGCATCATCCTCCTCCTCCATTAAATTTTACAATGGAAATTTTATTATTTAACTTATTTATTTTAACAAATTAAATATTTAATTTTAGTATTTTAAAAAATATATTAACTAATTTTTATATTTTTATTTATTTTACTTTTTCATTTTATAATATTTTAAGTATTAATTTTAAATTTTTTAATAACTACATAATCATTTTATTTTTTAAGTTTTAAATTATTTAATTCTATAATATTAATTTTTCTCTTTTTTAAATATATTGATTAACAAGAAACTTAATTTAAAATGAATGGAAAAATTAAAAAATAGATGAAACAAAAATATATAAATAAAAAAAATTAAATAATTAATTTAATTAAAGTAGAGGATTAAATTATAATTTTTTCTTAAAAAAAAAAAAATCTCAAGTCTAGCTTGATAGATCTCTAAGCTTTGCTTTGCCAATTGTCATGTGAGCTAAAAGCTACAAGCTCAAGAAACCCAACTCATCAGCTAGCTCTCTTAGATGGAAAGTTGCTGTCCCACAATCTCTCTCTCTCTCTCTCTCTCTCTCTCTCTCTCTCTCTCTCTCTCTCTCTCTCTCTCATTAGTTTTTAACAACACCCACGTTGTTTTCTTTAACAATCCAAGAATAAAAGAATCCAACGACCTCTCTCTCTCTCTCTCTCTCTCCTTGCCATACACGCCTTCATGTTCTTTTTTTCCTCCATAAATAGATACAAAGCTTGACACACCACCCATTTTACTCTTCTTCCTCTTCTTCCACGCTTTCCTCTCGTCTGTTTTTTTTTTTTTTTCACCATGTCTACCGATCTTCAATTACGTCAAGATTTGCCAAGAATTCAAGTTCCACCCATCAAGATTCAAACCCTAGGATCTTGCAGCGCCACCACGGAGGATCATGGAGACGTAATTCAACAAGAAAACATCGACGAATGTCGAACGCCGACATCTGAAGAACACAGGATTCCTGCCGTGTTAAGGTGTCCGCCGGCGCCACGGAAACCCAGGAGGAGGACGGTTTCATATAAAAGAAAGTTATCAGAGTTTGAATTCTTTGAGATCCTGAACCGGCAAGAAGTGGAATCTTTCTTTCTGTCAAGTTTTGAGGCTGTTGCTGCAGCAAAGAAGCGATGCCCTTATAAATGAAACGCGGCGTATTTGTGCCACAAACTCACGTTTCTCTTCTTCTTCTTTTTATATTGATTTAAGGTTCATGGTTGAAAGAAATGTATTTATTACACGCTTAAATCCCATTTATAGGTATGTAATTCTACATCATATATTCATATGATCGATTTGTTTTCTTTTGATTATTATTGAAAAAATTTCCAGACCCTGCAAATGGATCTGAATTGTTGTTTTATTTATTTATATGAATTTAATTTTAGAATTCAATGAAATTATTCGTAAATTTGTTAGGATGTTTAATTATATATGGCGAATCCAATCATAAAAGATATGAAGTTAATCAATTGATACGTTTATATTAGTTGTTTTTTGGGTTGCAATTATATATATCTCATAGGCTAATGTCTATAAAATGGGAAATAGGTGTTTGATACGAATGATTTAGTACTTTTATCTTTTAAGTAAAGTCAAATTTTTATTTTTCATGGATGAAGACGATACTCGTTGGAAGCACTTCATCCCTTAATTGGCTAGCTTAATATGAATAAAATTAATATTATTCAATGAATTAAAAATTTCTATATAATATAAAAATTATTAAATTTTTTTTAATACAATAAAATTTTAAATTTAAGTTTTAATCAGAATTAATATTGTATATTAAAAAAGTACAATTTGCTGAGAAGAGGGGATACGGTAGATGAGATTAGTTGGATTGTTTAGGATAAAAGAATGAGGTTAATTAGAGTGTTTAAACAATTTGATATGTGATTAAGGTTTATTAGTTGTTAATGAGTAGGTAGTTAAGATGGTTGATTTGTTAAAGGGATAGTTTTGACATGTTAGGTTTGAGTGCTTGACACGGCTTCGGGATTGATAAACAATAAACATGATTTTTCTTCACGGGGAAAGAGAGAGAGAAAACTTTGTAGTTATCAATGTGCACAAAATTAGACAATGTGGTATGTCGTGGCTTCTAATATTGAATGTGTGATGTGGTTTTGTCTTTTTCATGATTTTACAGAATTTATATTATATATTACATATACTACCCGCATTTTTTTTAAGGAAAAGAAAATATGGAAAACCCTTCTAGAAAATGAGTTTGTTATTAAATTCATTAATTCTCAAATTTGAAATACCTCAAATTGAAAATTGTTAACTATACTTTGAGATTATTCTATTTTCGTCTTCAATTTAGCGTTAGTGGTAAGCAGAAGTCGATTTAAATTAAAAATAAATAATTAAATTTATTTAATTAAATTTTTTTTTTAAATTTCATTTGAGTTTTTTTTCTTACTTTTAAAAAATTTCATCTATTTGATTCAATTTAATTTTATGAAAAAATTTAATAGAATTGAACTAAATTAAATAGTATTTTTTAATTAATTGTTAATAGGTCTCAAATTAAAGTTAAAAACAAAAATAATTGAAACTGATTTCAAAATAAGTCCAAAATAAGCTCAAAAAGTCTAAGATAAAGTCCGACCAATAAATCAAATTGAATCAAATCAAATTGATTTAATATAATTCTATTTTCTTCATAATTTGGTTTAATTCGATTTAATCAATTAAAATTTTAATTTATTCAATTTTTTATTTTTAAATTGAATCGATTTGAATTGACTCATGCTCACCCATCTACCACCAAATTTCCACTTTGCCAATCTACCACCAAATTTCCACTTTGCCAATCATAATTTGCCTTACTGTTTAAAATACTTCATTTTTACTATGTAGTCTCATTTTTATGCTAATATGGTTGGAAGTCTAATATATGTTATGATGTGTGTAAAAACTAATATTTACTATGTAGTTGATATGGTAAGCAGATATTAATTTGACTCAAGACAAGCACACTAGAAAGAAATGAAGATGATACTAATGTATCTCAAATGCACAATTAACTACTCGATATGTTGTCAAGGGAATAATATGAGATTAAGATGTTATATTGATGTTGATCAGGGAGGAGATTTAAACAAGAGAAAATCTAGCTCTAGATTTGCCTTCTTACTAATGATGGAGCCATATCATGGAGTAGTAATGTCACGACCCAACCTATGGGCCGGATCAGCACTAGGACCTGAGCTGGCCTAAAGCCTCTGAGGCCCATAGTAAGCCTAACTATTCCTTAACCCAATCCTAAGGTCCATTTTAGGCCCAATTCAATAATTCAACCGGATAAAGTCTGACTATAATATGGACCATACAACAAGGAGTTTTTTACTCGCCCTACCTATAAAAACAATATATAATAGTTTGGGGAGCTCAGCTCACCCTCCACATAATCATAATGCCATAAAAATAAAAGGGAGTTCTGCTCCCTCATCCAGTCTAACCATACATGCATTTAATAAGTTTATAGGTCCAACATGATAATTATAATACAAACCCAAATCAAATAAGTATTTCTAACACATGCAGAATTATAAGAGTTAACAAAATTATACAAAACATTACAAACATTAATAGAAGACCTGTAAAGGAGAGAGGCAGGTTAGAACTCAACAAGAAATCTCCTGTATCCTGGAAAAATAAGTTGAACAGGAGTGAGCATTCGACTCAGAGAGTAAAATACCAAATTTTACTACAATTTCTATAGCTATTTAAAGCTAATGCATCCTAAGGAGTGAAATGCAATATCATCATAATTTTCATACAAATCACATCACAACAACAAAAAGGGTAATTTGGAGCACTCACACACCCAATAATATTTAAATAATACATGTATGGGAGCTGATCCCCTATACAACCCTCTTAATCTAACCTCTGCCAGAGAGTGTCTCTCAAGCCAAACTTTCGCTTAATAAACCAAATACGGGGGCCAGCGAGCGTCTCTCAAGCTGTGTCTACCTCGACTTATCCATAAAAGATCGGGTCCCAGCGAGTATCTCTCAAGCGCCGTCTACCCGTCCCATCCATATCCAATGCCACACACCACACACACGCTAACACACGCACACTGCTTCAAATTACCGTAAACAACATCCATGGCATTTCATTAAGTACAAATGTAATAAAACATATGCCTAGTGTTTATCTATATAGATACATATTTATAAGTGATGCATGGCATGCCTGAACATATAATAATATTGAAATTATAATTAAAATTAATATTTTACTCACAGACTTTAACCGAGGTCACTGTGGCAGCTGGGCGAAGGAGGAAGGCTGTCTCGGCTCACTTGATAATTTCATTACAATTATTTAATATATTTGACTCGATACAAGTTTAGAAAAGACCAAAGACACCATAAGTCGTGCTGAAAATCTGACAGAGTCTTCCCTATACTTAGTACCTACCCAACCTGCAAAAGGGTTCAAAATACACTTCTATATCCACAACTCACACATCCACAACTCAATCACATCACATGGCCCCTCCTAGGCCCATCCAAACAGTCAACAACCACAATTTGAAAAATTATAATTTAGTCCCTACAACTAACCCTTTTACAAAAACTACCCAAATGAGCTCTAAAAATTCTAAAACTTTGCCCTACGGTCCTTAGTAATGTTACTAAGCTAATACAAAAGGAATTATAATTTTCTAACTACCCATAAATATTTTATGGATTTTTTAATCTAAACCCGAAACTAGATAATTAAGGAAACTTGGAGTTTGGGCTTATCTACATCAATTATGATACTGGAAACGTATCCGGGACATCCAAAACTGGTGGGGTAGCCTATAATCTTGACCCGGTTCTAAAATGGTTCCAGCAGCTTATCTGCTCGACCCGAAATTGCAGATCCGGGCGACGATCGAATTTTCACGACACAAAGTACCTACGCGAAGTCCACAATACCAGGGTTAGAATAAAATATTTGCATATAAAATAATTATTTGATAATTAGGAGTGTTACAAGTAAGAAGTAATCATGCATAGCTTTATCCACAATAAAAGTAGAATTAGCAAAATTTTTTGCTATTGTGCAAAAAGCTATTTAGTTAAAGTGATTCTTTGTTCATCTGAAAGTGTTGGATATTGTGTAGAACCTATAACAGTATAGATAGTCAAGCAGCAATAACTTGCACGAAAGATCCTAAGTACTATGGAAAGACCAAGCACATTGACATAAGACCTTGTTTGGTTCAATTCTATGATAAAATTCATTTCATTTGCAAATGAATTTCATGATACAATTCATTTACAAATGAATTTCTTTATTTGGTATATTTTGTATTAAATATAAAATTTATTTCAAATGAAACGAATTTTATCTTTGCAATAAATAAAATAAAATAAAATGATATATAATAAGAATATAATTTTACCACTTAAAATATATATAATTTTAAGTTTAGAATTCATTTGTAAATACTATAAATTTTGATGGAATTTGATTTAGTTATTGATACTACACTAGCAAAATAAGGTCAAACAATCAACGCTTAGAGATAAAAATCCAATGTGGCAATCAAAGTGTTAACACTCGGTTAAAGTCAAAACTAAGCTAAAGATCCTCAAACCATCTAAAACTGAGCTAGGTCAAACTGAGTAAAAGATAGTTCCGTCTGGCCCAAACTGAACAACAATAAGAGAACGAAGTAATGATATCCCTTAGGAAACAACCTATGCAAAATCTATTCTGAGCAATAGTAACGTCAAGCAAAGGGCAAGCTGGATTTCTAGGAGGAAATCACGGGATATCAACCCAAGATTGACTCTGAGAAATAAGCAACAACTATTTTTCCTAAATGCCTATAAATATCAAAGAAGAACCAGAAATCAGGTATGCATACATTCTATCTAAATCAATACAAAACTACTCTATTTTTTTCTCCTTCTCAGATCACTGTTGCTACCTTGAGCGTCGGAGTGGCTAGCTAGAAAGATACTGACCTTACTTTTTCTCTGTTTTACAAGTTTACATAGCAATAGGACTGGATCCTTGAAGCTCATGGCAGCATCAATAGCACCATCTATGGGGAACTCAAATTACTGGCTGATACCCCACATTTGAAATCATTCTTCTTCTTTTTCACATTTTCTGTGTTATCTGTCATGATCCAACTCTATGGGTCAGATTGGCACTAGGACTTGGGCTAGCATAAAGCTCCCAAAGCCTGTAGTAAGCCTTACTGCTCCTAAACCCATGACTAGCCGAAATTCAAGGCCCAACATACAGAACAAAATAAAATAAACTATTATAAATCAATATGGGCTAACTCAACACAATAACTATTTGAAATACACAATTAGGAGAGTCTAGCTCCACCCTGATAGCGGACATGCATAAACTATATAATATCATTAATTTCCATTAATTAATACAATATATATATATATATATATATATATATATATATATATATATATATATATATATATATATATATAATAGTGTCATAGTGGAGCTCTAAGAATAAAATAAATAATTAAATAAATTAATAAATAAAAAAATTTCTAATTAACAATATTGTACCCTATGGGGAAAAATGCCAGTTAGACTCTGAAGAAAATTACTCCTCTTGCAACTTGGGAAAAAAATTTGAATAGAAGTGAGCATTTGATTTAGTGAGTTTAGATGTTGATTACAGATACAATTTCTACAACTATCTAAAACTAATGCAATTTTACCATGAAATGCACAAATAACATAAACAACAAACAATTCACCAATACTCATATGAGAAGATAATTTGGAGCTATTTACTCACCCAATGTATCACATAAATGCATAAATATGGGAGTTAATATCCTATACATCTCTTTCAATCCAAATCCCGTCAGCGAGCTCAACTCAAGCCAAACTTTTGCTTAAATTGATGTGCAGGGGCCAGCAATATCAACTCAAAGCCGTGCCTCACCCTGACTTTTCATATCCATAAGGACTTGGTTCTAGTGAGACTAGCTCAAACTACGACTACCCATCCAATCCACATTCATCATATACCATATATAACACACACAAAGCTTCAAATTATCCTTAAGGCAGCAAACAAAAGTAATTATCAACAAATAAATATGAAACGATAAAAATGCTCCTAATTTATTGAAGTAAGTATGTGAATATATATTTATAAAATGCATAAGTATGCCAAAGCTTTAAATAATATTGAAATTGCAAAAATAATTAATATCTAACTCACAAACTGGTCGACTCGATTATAGCTGGTCTAGTTGGAAAGAAGAAAGGCTAGCCGGCACAAATCACCTATACAAACATACTAACCTCTATTAATTTACTAACAGAATTAACTAATTAATTTAATTTAAAGAAGTAAGAATCGTTTCTAAGGCCTTACTGAAATTTCGGCAAAGTCTCTCCTATAACTGGACCTAAGCCACCTATAAGAAAACTTATAAAAAAAGCAACACACAAGGCCTCAGACCCCACAACAACAACATCACATGCCCATCCAAGTTGCCTATAAGAATCTAATCTGAGTTTAATTATCCAAACTCCAACTTGGATCTCTAACTCCTCTACAATCTAAAAAATTATTTTCAGCACTTTAAAAATTATAAAAATATTTTTGGAGGTCCTTTACCTCATCCTTGTATTGATAAACTTCATTTTACTTAATTTACTCAACTAAAAATATTTTACAGATTTAACCAACTAGCTTAATCCAGGCAAAAACTACACAACTTGAGTTAGGGACTATCTTTATAAATTTTGCTACCTAGAATGTGTCTGGAATATCTGAAAACCTTAAGATCAACTATAAGCATGACCCCCTTTTGGAACAGCCCACTAAGCATCCGGACTGAGTTAAAAACTTGGTCCCGAGTGTCGGTGAGTCATCATCAATTCGATCATACCTAAATAAAGCCCATAAATTATTAATAATTATCACAAAATTATATTTAATTTATGGAAATTGAAAAGGCTAAAAAATCTCACTAAGAGATCTAGACCATTTGATGATCGCCTTTTTCGAACAGTATCTGATCAGAGCGGGGTTGGTCTCATCCTGAAGGTTTCAACACGCTGAGTTCATCAGTGGTCTCGGATCGCCGATCCGATAGTTAGATCATCTAGGATCTGATTGAAAAGGTTCAAATCTATCCATATTCTCTCTCCTTGATTCTCATAATTTCAGCCACCAAACTCGTTGCCACTGGTCAGAAAATGAAAGTAAAAGGTAGAGGAGTTGTTTGCCACTGATGACAGGTCCAACCATCATTGGTAGCCATCAGAATCGGCCTTGGAAAATGATGCTTCGCGTCACTCTCTCTCCTCCAAGATCGTGTCGAATTTTCACCGGATGGGGTGCTGCAGTTGCCTGAATGGCCACCATTGCCTGGGTGGGTCATCGAAATGATGGGTGCCAAAGAAAGGAAGAAGATGGGGGAGGAGGGAGTAATGGGGAGAGAGATGAAGGGAGGGGGGGGGGGGGAGGTTTATGCATTTTGAAATCTGTTTTCTCTTCTTTTTTTTTTTTACTTTTAGTTACATAATAAATACCTAAACTTTTCTAATCTTTTCAATTAAATCCTATTTCTTCTTTCAATTTAGTCCAACTCCAAATAACTTTATCAAAATAAAGTTTAAGTAATAAAAATAATTAATTTAAACTTGATTAAAATATCTCAAATAACAAATGCTAAAATAATATTTTTTTCTATATTTTATAATAAATTTAAATTCTAAAAACTAATAATAAAAATAATATTTTAAATGAAATTTATTGTAACACCCCTAATTTTTAAATTTATTATTTTATGGGTAAATATTAGTATTTTATTTTATTAAAAATTTTGGAAAATTATTTGAAATTTTTTGAATTTTAGAAATCGGGTTTGATTTTTCAAAATTAATAAACTTTGTTAATTTTTACGAATTAATTTAAAGACCACGTGACAAAACTAAAAATATATTTAGACTCTATAAATTTTTTTGAGTTTTCTGAAATTTTTTCAAAATTTTTGGGCCTCATTTTTGGTCCCAAGGCAAAGAAAAAAAATTCAATTTCAGATATTCTGAATCAGACCGATCGAATCGAACTGAAATGGGTCAGACCGATCGAATCGGACCGGTCCTCTTCCTTTTCTCCTCTTCTTCCCAATGCATCTCGACTACTTTTCTTCCCTCTCCATTTTCTCTCTCATCTCTCCTTCTCACTGTCGGCTACCGCTACCCAGCCCTCCCCCTCACGCCAGCGACCACCCTGGCACCCTCCCCATTGTTGGTTGCTACTTGAAATAGCCAGAAAATGGACCCCAAAACTCCCCTTCGCACAGCTCCCCATTCTAACTTCCTGGGCCGATTTCGGCCAATCTGACTACCAATTAGATCAGGTCTTGTCCCAAAATCCTTCTACACCTCAAGAGCTTTCCATAGACACTAAGAACACAAAAATCCATCAAGCGGTTTGTCCAATTTGTATCCGGAAAGTTTTAGTCCATTTTGATTTTTGGGCTAGATTTCTCACAAACCGTGAACCTCACGAAAAATCAGAGAGTACCAAAGTACTCCCCTCAACGAGAGCTTCGCGGCAATACCCATTTCGAATTTTTCTGATACCGTTTTTCAGTGGGTCCCACGAAACTTTATAGTATTTTTCTGGGCATTAAATGAGCTTAATAAATTTCTTAAAAATTATGTACTAACCCCTGTGTTATGGGCTTCGTGTAGGTATGCTCGTTTCTCGGAAATTCGATAGTTGCTCGGATCTGTAATTTCAGGCTAGACAGGCAGACTACCGTAAAAGCTTCAGAATCGGGTCAAGATTTTTATCTACCCCATCATTTTTAGAGGCCCCGGACGCATCTCAAGGGCCAGAATTGGCATAGGTGAACTCGAACCCTAATTTTTCTTAATTGTCTAGTGCCTAATTTCGATTAAAAATCTATAAAATATTCGTGATTGGTTAGAAAATTGTG
The DNA here is from genome assembly GCF_030052815.1 of Hevea brasiliensis. Taxonomy (NCBI): domain Eukaryota; kingdom Viridiplantae; phylum Streptophyta; class Magnoliopsida; order Malpighiales; family Euphorbiaceae; genus Hevea; species Hevea brasiliensis. The sequence goes on from NC_079500.1 coordinate 87,167,285, forward strand.
ATTCCTTTTGTATTAGCTTATTAATATTGCTAAGGACCCCAGGGCAAAATTTTAGAATTTTTAGAGCTCATTTGGGCAGTTTTGCAAAAGGGTTAATTGTAGGGACTAAGTGGTAATTTTCTAAATTGTGGTTGTTGACTGTTTGGATGGGCCCAGGAGGGGCCATGTGATGTGATTAAGTTATGATTGTGTGACTTGTGAATATATAAGTGTATTTTGAATCCTTTTGCAGGTTGGGTAGGTCCTAAATATAGGGGAGACTTTGCCAGATTTTCAACACGACTTAGAGTGTTTTTTATTCTTTTTTTAAACTTGTATTGAGTCAACTATATTAAATAATTGTAATGAAATTGTCAGGTGAGCCTGGACAGCCTTCTTCCTCCACCCAGTTGCCGCAGTGACCTCGGTTCACGTCTGTAAGTAAAATATTGATTTTAATTATAATTTCAATATTATTATATGTTCAAGTATGCCCATGCAATACTTATAAATATATATCTATGTAGTTAAACACTAGGCACATTTTATATTACATTCTTAATTGATGAAGTGCCATGGATGTTATTTTATGATAATTTGGGGCAGTGTGCATGTGTTGGCTTGCGTGTGGTGTGTGGCGTTGGATATGGACAGGATGAGTAGACGCGGTTGAAGCTTGACTCATTGGGACTCGATCCTTTTATGGATAAGTCGGGCTAGGCACGGCTCGAGATGATCTCGCTGGTCCTTGCATTTGGTCTATTAAGTGAAAGTCCAGCTTGAGATGTACTCGCTGGCAAATGTTGGATTAAGAGAGCAGTAAAGGGGATCAGCTCCCATATATGTATTGTTTGAATATTATTGGGCGTGTGAGTGCTCCAAATTACCTTTTTACTGTTATGATGTGTTTTGTATAAAAATTATAATGGTGCTGCATTCCACTCTTTAGGATGTACTAGCTTTAGATAGCTATAGAAATTGTAGTTAAAATTGATATTTTACTCTCTGAGTCGAATGTTCACTCCTATTCACCTTATTTTTCTAGGATACAGGAGATTTCTTATTGAGTTCTAACCTGCCTCTCTCCCTCACAGGTCATCTATTAATGTCTGTGATGTTTCGTATAATTTTGCTAACTTTTAGAATTTCGCATGTGTTAGAAATATTTTATTTGAATTGAGTCTGTAATGTAATGTCATGTTAGATCTGTAAAATTATTAGATGCATGTATGATTGGATCGGATGAGGCAACTGAGCTCTCATTTGAGTTTATGACATTATGAGTATATGGAGGGTGAGCTAAGCTCCCCAAATTATTATATATTGTGCTTACAGGTCGGGAGAGTTAAAAACTCTCCATTGCATGGTTCATGTTATGGCCAGACTCTGTGCGGTTATTTTCTTGAAATTGGGCTTAATATGGGCCTTAGTATTGGGTTAAGGAATATTTAGGCCTACTACGGGCCTCCGGGGCTTTAGGCTAGCCTAGGTCTGGCCCATAGGTTGCGTCGTGGCAAATATGGTATCAGAGCTTAGGCTCCAGATTCATATGGAATATATGTCTAAAGTTTTGGGAAGAGTCTAACAGGAGTCACATGTGAAGAATAGGGTCCACATTCATCCTTACTTCTAGTTTTTGCTTCATATAATTGTGTATAAATATGGGTCTATAGAGTTGTGTAACATGCTGTTTTGAATTTTATGGGCTAATGCTGTTGAATTTCAGAAAAATGCGTAGAAGCAGAAGGGCTGCCACTGCACTTGAACGGGATGTGCCAGACGAGGTGTTAGCATAGGATGAGGCATCTGCCCAGAGGAGGCGGGGCAAGAGACCTAGAGCTACTCAAGTAGAAGAGCAGCCGCCACCAGTTCAGGAACAGTCTTTTGTGGCCCAGGGTCCTATGGACCCAATGGCAGCTACCCTAATCGGATTGCAGAGAACCATCGATATGATGGCATAATATATGGTCCACCATCCACAATAGCAGCAGCCCACCACAGCAAAAAGGGAACCTTACAAACAAATAATTAATTTTAAGAAGTTGGTGCCTGGTATCTATGATGTAACTGATGATGCTTTCTGATTTTTGGACTCCTACAAATAGGCAGGGGTGGAACTGCAGTTAACTGATAGGAGATTGGTAGAGTGTGTGTAGCATGTATTGGGGCCAGTGCCAAGGTAGTGGATGACAGACTACGTACTACCTAGCATTGAGGGATTATCTTGGACCAAGTTTGTGGAACTATTCGTCAATAGGTTTGTACCAGAAAGCTTCGAAAACCAAAAGCAGTAGGCCTTTGAGGCCTTAAGGCAGAATGGCAGATCCGTAGATGAATATGCTACAAAATTTTTGGAACTGAGTAGGTATACCTCTACAGCAGTGGCTACAAAAAGTATGAAGGTAAAAAGTTCCTAAAGGGGCTAGACAGGAAGTATGCAAGCCTAGCCATGTTGTCTGATCAATCTTTTGATGTAGTAGTTGATCGAGCCTGACAGATTGAAATCAGTTATATAAGAGATAACAACGGAAGGGCAAAGAAGAATAGAGCATAAGGTTCTTCAAGTGTTCCCCACATGAGTACTATGGATAGTGGCGGCCACAGTCATTACAGAGGAAGAAGTAGAAACAACAAAAACGGTGGTTTTAAACATAGATCGTGAGGATTCAGACCAAGGTACGGATCTAGCAGTGATCACAGTTCGAGCTACAGCAGTTCAGGGTCTAGTTCAGGATCCTCATTGGCACCTTGCATACAGTGTGAAAGAGGAAATTCAAGACCTTGTATGATGCATTCAGGAGGATGTTTTTAGTGTGGCCAGCAGGGTCACTTCATTAGAGAATGTCCCATGTTTAAAGAGCCACAGATGGGGTCATAAGGTTCTATTGTAAACGTCCCTCGTCAATTGTATCCTGGTGCTTCCAGCATGGCAGGCAGTCAGTTCAGTGGCCAACAGGGCCAAGGACAAGGAGGACGTGGATTTGGAGGCAGGTCAGGAGGTAGAAGTCAACTCCAGGGTTCTGCAATGTAAGGTAGGGGTCAGGCTTGGGTTTTCACCTTGACCTACCAAGATGCTCAGGCTTCCAATGCAGTTGTGGCAGGTATTCTTCTAGCCTGTTCCTATGAGGCTCATGTTTTGATAGATCCGGGTGGTACGCACTCATTTGTCTCCTCCATTTTTAGCATAAGATTGGGTAAGAACCTACAACTTTAGAATGCCCCTTGTCTGTAACTACCCCTCTTAGTGATAACATAGACATAGATATGGTTTTTCCAAGTAGCCCAGTGGTAGTGGATGGGAGGATCCTCCTAGCAGATTTGGTTCCTCTACCAGTAATGGATTTTGATGTAATTTTGGGAATGGATTGGCTGGCAACTCATTATGCCACTTTAGATTGCAGGAACAAAAAGGTGTACTTTCATATACCTGGTGTGGAAGAGTTTAGCTTTGATGGTTATAGGAGCATGGCTCCATATAACTTGGTGTCAGTAATTAGTGCTAGAAAAATGTTGAGGCGCGGATGTCAGGGGTACTTAACATTAGTGAGAGATACATCTGTGGGAGGTGTTGACATCGAGAATGTTCCTGTTGTCAGAGAATTTATAATGTCTTCCCTGAGAAGCTTCCAGGGTTGCCCCCAGAAAGGGAAATAGAATTCTACATAGATATTGTGCTGGGTACAAACTCTATTTCTATGCCACCTTACAGGATGGCACCAGCAGAATTGAAGGAGCTGAAGGAGCAGCTACAGGAGCGTCTAGACAAGGGTTTCATACGTTTAAGCACTTCACCTTGGAGTGCTCCTGTTCTATTTATGAGAAAGAAAGATGGGTCCTTAAGGTTGTGTATTGATTATAGACAGCTGAATAAGGTGACTGTGAAGAACAAATACTCACTTCCTCAGATTGATGATCTGTTTAATCAGCTCCATGGGGCTAGATTCTTTTCCAAACTAGATCTACGGTCAGGTTACCATCAGTTGAGAATCAGGAATGAGGATGCACCCAAAACAGCGTTCAGGACAAGATATGGTTATTATGAGTTTTTGGTGATGTCTTTTGGACTCACTAATGCACCAGTGGCCTTCATGGACTTTATGAACAGGGTGTTCAGTCCGTTCCTGGATCGTTTTGTCATCGTATTCATAGATGACATTTTGGTATATTCTCGAACCAAGAAAGAATATGTGTGACATTTGAGGATGGTGTTGCAAACTTTGAGGGAGCACCAACTATATGCCAAACTTTCAAAATGTGAATTTTGGCTAGAAAGCATCTCATTCTTGGGACACACGATTTCTAGTGAAGGCATTTAAGTGGATCCCAAGAAAATTGAGGCTATAACTAATTGGCTTAGGCCTACAATAGTCACTGAGGTGCGAAGTTTTCTGGGCCTAGCTAGCAACTATAGGCGTTTTGTACAGAATTTCTCCAGGATAACAACTCCCCTAACTAAGTTAACTCGGAAGAATGTTCTGTTCATTTGGACAAATGATTGTGAGCAGAGCTTCCAGTAGCTTAAGAAAAGTCTAACTACAGCCCCTGTGTTGACATTATAGATGAGTATTGAAGGATATACGGTGTACTGTGATGCCTCTAGAGTTGGTTTAGGGTGTGCTTTGATGCAGCATAGAAAAGTAGTGGCTTATGTTTCAAGGCAACTAAAGAGATATGAGCAGAACTACCCCACTCATGATTTAGAAATAGTGGCTGTAGTCTTTACATTAAAGATCTAGAGACACTACTTGTATGGCGAAGTGTGTAAGATATATATCGACCATAAAAGTTTAAAGTACATATTCCAACAGAGGAATTTAAACTTAAGGCAAAGGATATGGATGGAGCTTCTGAAGGACTACGATTGTGCCATCCAGTATCATCCTGGGAAGGCTAATGTAGTAGTAGTTGCTCTGAGCAGAAAATCTTCTGGCAGCTGAGTGCACATATCAACGAAGGGGAGACCGTTGATTCAGGAAATACATGAGTTGATGGATCAAGGTTTAATCTTAGATATTTTAGACGAGTGGGTGTTATTGGCCCATTTTTCAATAAGACCAGACCTATGAGACAGAATCAGAGTTACCCAGCATAGGGGCCCACAATTTATGAAGATTATAGAAAGAGTACAGCAGGGTGAAAGATGTGAATTTGGATTTGCAAATAATGGCGCTCTTATACAAGGTTCCAAGATATGTTTTCCCGACGTGGACAACCTCAGGAATGAGATCATGCAAGAGGCACACTATACACCTTACAATGTCCACCCAAGCTCCACCAAGATGTACCATGATGTGAAGGATAGCTACTGGTGGAATGGCATGAAGAGGGACATAGCAGACTTTGTGTCCAAGTGCTTAACTTGTTAGAAAGTGAAGTTTGAAGACTAGAGGCCATCAGGGAAGTTGCAAGAGCTCCCTATCCCGGAATGAAAGTGGGAAATGATCACGATAGATTTTGTAACTGGGTTGCCTCATACCACTTAGGGATATGATTCAATATGGGTAATTATAGATCATTTGACTAAATCAGCTCATTTCTTGCCTGTGTGAACCCCCTATTCTATTGCACAATATGCCAGGCTCTATATTTGAGAAATAGTCAGATTGCATGGAGTTCTTGCTTCCATAATATCTGACAGAGGGCCCCAGTTCACTTTTCGATTTTGGAGAAAGCTACAGGAGGCACTTGGCACGCAGCTAAACTTTAGTACCGCCTTCCACTCTCAAACAGACAGTAATCCAAAAGGACAATTAAGACACTAGAAGATATGTTTTGTATGTGTGTCCTGGATTTTAGAGGTCAATGGGATGATCAGCTGCCATTGGTGGAGTTTGCCTATAACAATAGTTATCATTCCAGTATCGCGATGGCACCCCATGAGGCGCTGTATGGCAGAAAGTGTAGGTCTCCTCTATGCTGGACGGAAATGGGAAAAGCAAACGTGCATGATGTAGACTTAGTGCAATACACTTCTGAGATGGTTCCTTTAATCAGGGAACGATTAAGAATGGCTTTTAGTAAACAGAAGAGTTATACTAATCCCAGACGGAGGGATGTAGAGTTTGAAGTAGGCGATTGCATATTCATGAAGGTTTCTCCGATGAAGGGAGTTATGAGATTTAGAAAGAAGGGCAAGTTGGAACCTCGATATATTGGACCTTTTGAGGTTACAGACAGAGTCGGAGCAGTTGCCTATTAGTTGGAGTTACCACCCAGCCTTTCTCTTGTTCATCCTGTGTTTCACATCTTAATACTCAACAAATATATATCTGATCCTTCTCATGTGCTGCAACCGGATACAGTAGAGTTGAATGAAAACTTGACGTTTGAAGAACAGCCAATAGCCATAGTGGATTACCAAGTGAGGCAACTAAGATCCAAATAGATCCCTATGGTTAAGGTTTTATGGAGGAGTCAGTCAGTAGAAGAATGCACCTGAAAGTCAGAGCGGGACATGCATAGCAAGTACCTTATTTGTTTAATATGTAATTCTGTTCTTTTATTCTACCTTGTGTAAAATTCAAAAACAAATTTTCTGTAAGGGGGAAAGAATGTAACACCCCTAATTTTTAAATTTATTATTTTATGGGTAAATATTAGTATTTTATTTTATCAAAAATTTTAGAAAATTATTTGAAATTTTTTGAATTTTAGAAATCGAGTTTGATTTTTTAAAATCAATAAACTTTATTAATTTTTACGAATTAATTTAAAGACCATGTGATAAAACTAAAAATATATTTAGACTCTACGAATTTTTCTGAGTTTTTTGAAATTTTTTTGGAATTTTTGGGCCTCGTTTTTTATCCCGAGACAGAGTAAAAAATTTAATTTCTGGTATCCTGAATCACACCGGCCGAATCGAATTGAATTGAGTCAGACCGATCAAATCAAACTGGCCTTATTCCTTTTCTCCTCTTCTTCCCCACGTGTCTCGACTGCCTCTCTTCCCTCTCTATTTTTTCTCTCCTCTCTCCTCCCCACTGTTGACCGCCGCCACCCAGCCCTCCCCCTCACGCCGACGACCACCCTGGCACCCTCCACCTTATCGGCCGCCGCCTGAAATCACCAGAAAATGTGCCCCAAAACTCCCCTTCTACACCTCAAGAGCTTTCCATGGGCACCAAGAACACAAAAATCCATCGAGCGGTTTGTCTAATTTTTGTTCGGAAAGTTTTATCCCATTTTGACTTTTGGGCTAGATTTCTCACAAATCGTAAATCCCACTAAAAATCCGAGAGCACCGGAGTGCTCCTCTCGATGAGAGCTTCGCGGCAATACCCATTTCGAATTTTTTCGACATCGTTTTTCGATGAGTCCCACAGAACTTCGCAGTATTTTTTTGGGCATTAAATGAGCTTAAAAAATTTTGTAAAAATTACGTACTAACCCCTGTGTTGTGGGCTTCGCGTAGGTATGCTCGTTTCATAGAAATTCAACAGTTGTTTGGGTTTGCAATTTTGGACCGAACAGGTAGGCTACCGGGAAAGTTTCAAAAGTAGGTCGAGATTTTTGGCTACCCCACTATTTTTAGACGCCTCGAACGCATCTCAAGGGCCAGAATTGGCATAGGTAAACCCAAACCCTAATTTTTCTTAATTATCTAGTGCTTGATTTCGATTAAAAATGTATAAAATATTTGTGGTAGGTTAGAAAATTATGATTCCTTTTGCATTAGCTTAATAATATTGCTAAGGATCCCGAGGCAAAATTTTAGAATTTTTAGAGCTCATTTGGGTAGTTTTTGTAAAAGGGTTAGTTGTAAGGACTAAATAGTAATTTTTCAAATTGTAGTTGTTGACTTTTTGGATGGGCCCAATAGAGGCTATATAATGTGATTGAGTTGTGGTTGTGTGACTTGTGGATATAGAAGTGTATTTTAAACTCTTTTACAAGTTGGGTAGGTCCTAGGTATAGGGGAGACTCTGCCGGATTTTCGGCACGACTTAGGGGGTTTTTGGTTCTTTTTTTTTTTTAACTTGTATTGAGTTAACTATATTAAATAATTGTAATGAAATTGTCAGGTGAGCCGGAACAGCCTTCCTTCTCCGCCCAACCGCCAAAGTGACCTCGATTCACGTCCGTGAGTAAAATATTAATTTTAATTATAATTTCAATATTATTATATGTTCAGGCATGCCTATGCGTGACTTATAAAGATATATCTATGTAGTTAAGCACTAGGTACGTTTTATATTGCATTCTTAATTGATGAAGTGCCATGTAATTGATGAAGTCTCATGGATATTGTTTTATAATAATTTAGAGCAGTGTGCGTGTGTTGGCGTGCATATAGTGTGTGATGTTGGATATGGACAGGATGGGTAGACGCAGCTGGAGCTTGATTCGCTGGGACCCGATCATTTTATGGATAAGTCGGGGTAGGGACGACTTTAAATGATCTCGCTAGCCCCCGCCGACCCCCCCCCCCCCCCCCCCCAATTTAGTCTATTAAGAGAAAGTCCGACTTGAGATATATTCGCTAGCAGATATTGGATTAAGAGAGCGGTATAGGGAATCAGCTCCTATATATGTACTGTTTGAATATTATTAGGTGTGTGAGTGCTCCAAATTACCTTTTTACTGTTATGATGTGATTTGTATGAAAATTATAATGGTGCTGCATTCCACTCTTTAGGATGAGCTAGCTTTAGATAGTTATAGAAATTATAGTTAACATTGGTATTTTACTCTCTGAGTTGAACGCTCACTCCTATTTACCTTATTTTTGTAGGATACATGAGATTTCTTATTGAGTTCTAACCTGCCTCTCTCCCTCACAGGTCATCTATTTATGTCTATGATATTTTGTATAATTTTACTAACTTTTAGAATTTCGCATGTGTTAGAAATATTTTATTTGAATTGGGTCTGTAATATAATGTCATGTTGGATCTGTAAAATTATTAGATGTATGTATGATTGGATCGGATGAGGGAGCTGAGCTCCCATTTGAGCTTATGACATTATGAGTATGTGGAGGGTGAGTTGAGCTCCCCAAATTATTATATATTGTGCTTACAGGTTGGGCAAGTAAAAAACTTCCCGTTGTATAGTCCATGTTATGGTCGGACTCTGTCCGATTGTTTTCTTGATATTGGGCTTAATATGGGCCTTAAGATTGGGTTAAAGAATAATTAGACTTACTACGGGCTTCAGGAGCTTTAGGCTAGCCCAAGTCCTAGTGCCGATCCGGCCCATAGGTTGGGTCGTGACATTTGTAATATACTTAAAATATTTACACAATAAAATTTATAATACATTTTAAATTTGTCTCTAATTTAATAATAATAATAATAATAATAATAATAATAATAATAATAATAATAATAAAATTTTTTCTAAATAAATGACAACAAAATAAAATAATATTGTCTCCAAAATTGTAAATTAAATACATCCAGGAGTAAATTAAATTAAAATTTCAATAATACTAAAACAAGGTTAATATTTATAAAATTTATAATAATAAAAACAATTCAGGGTATTACACTATCAGTGAGTTTTGATCTCTAGTCCTAATTAATTTTCATTTTTTGTGGTTTTTTGTTATCTTAATGGATGCAGATTTGAGAACTCCTAGCGAAAACATCATCTAAATTACTCCCACACTAGGAGGAGATCCGCTGGTGGTCACAATGACCCAGAACCTGACCATACCCACCATTCCATCCAGAAGTCAGATTCCACCACATAGCATTGTCATGCTAGTTGTTGGGCCAGATCAATAAGGTCCATTCCAAGGAATGATATCAGAGCAAGTCTACTAACACATTAGGGAAATGGATACACAAATCATTTTCCTCAAGGGATTGATCCTAGGAACCAATACACCACCAGGGACACTTGCCCCAAGAGCAGGACTTTTCCTAAGGGCACCTTCCAGAGAAGTAGATCTAGCCCATACTAAAGAAGCCAGACATAAGATTACTCAATCGATAAATAATTTATGGAAGAAACCCGAACAAACCATGGTGGATGAGCAAGAGGAACTGTCTGAATCACCATGACCAAAGGCAAATTAGGGGCTAGTGAAAGTCATGTAGAGGTACCAAAAATAGGTAAAGGAAGAAAACTTTGGGATCAAGGATGAGTCTCTACTATCCGAACTAATCCTGTCCAAACAGTTCCCATCAAAGTTCAAACTACCTGTCCTGGACAAAATTGTTGGAACAACAGACCCGAGGAGCCATTTGGCGAATTTTTGAACAGCAATGATGCTTCGAAATGTGAATGATTACCACTTATGTTGGGTATTTCCAACAATGCTAATCGAGTTGGCTCAAAAATAGTACCAACGCCTAGGGTTCAGATTGATCCAAAATTTTCATCAACTCACCACCGAGTTCAATAACAAGTTCATCTTCTATAGCCCGCCAAAGAAGTTGTCTTCAAACCTTCAAAAAATAAAACAATAAGAGGGTGAGTCTCTGAGGGAGTATGTTGCTAGGTTTAATGCCAAAGCAATACAAGTTGAGAACTTGAATCATGAGACTGCATGTAAGGCTTTGAAAAAGGGAACGGCAACATAAAGTTTTCTGATTTATTGATAAAAAAAACTCTACAGTGGACTACTACTTACTGATGGAAAGGGCCCAAAAGCACATTAGGCTGGATGATGAGCTATAGGCTCTAAGAGAAGAAAGGAAATTTGGATAAAACAATGAGAGGGGGAAAAATAAGAAAAATTAGCTTGGATCAGAGGGTGTATAGTTCGAACAGAAATGCCAAGCGGGGTAAAGAAAGGTTCCATAACTACACAACATTGAATGAAACAAAATAAAAATCTTGATGTGGATATAGAAGAATGGCAAGTAGGTTAAATGGCCAAAGAGACTCAACCCAAATATTTCAGGAAAAAGGGACAAGAGTAAGTTTTACAGGTTCCATGAGGACCACATTCACACCAATGATGAATGCAGGTAGCTCAAGGATGAGATAGAGCAATTAATAAGGGATAGTCAGCTCAGAAGGTTTACCAGAGGTAGCCAGGATGATAGGCATTGAAAGAGAAGAAGACTTACCTCCAAAAGCAAAGACATCACCATCAAAGAAAAGGATGAACGCCCAATTAGAGTGATCAACGTGATCACAAGTGAACCAAACGCAGGAAAAACAAGAAATAAGAGGCCAGCTAAGGTGAGTAACAATAGCAGCTAAATAATCTTCTCGATCAATAAAAATGAACTAAGTATAGAGATCATCACTTTCGATCCAAATGACCATGAGGTAAAACAATCACATTCTGACCCATTGGTTATGTTTGTGTAGATGACCACTTACACAATACAATGGGTGCTAATAAAATAGGCAGCTCGGTGAACCTCATGACAAAAGAGGTCTTGGAGAAGCTTGGGCATAAACAAAATAGCCTAGCAAAGGTTATATACCCATTGGTTGGCCTTGGTGACAAAATAGTCCTCATGCTTAGAACCATTAACCTAGTAGTGGTCTTAGGTAATGAAGGATACAAGCAGGAGATCTACATAGAATTTGTGGTGGTTGACATTCCCCTATCATACAATGTTATCCTCGATGGATCGATATTGAAAAGAAATGACATAGCGATCAACATGCAGTGGTTGCGTATGAAGTTACTTGCCCCAGGTGGCATAATAATAGTACGAAGAAGCCAAAAATCAGCACAGGAGTGTTACAAGAAGTTAACAAAGATAGTCATAAAAGTGAATCTACCAATCAAACTATTGGAAAAACCTACAAGTCAAATATCACTTGAACTAGTAGATTTGGTAAGTGAGGTAGAATTAGAAAAAAGGAAGAAAGTTTGCCTTATCACTGCACTAAGTGGGCCTAATAGGGAAGCAGTGATCCAAACATTAAAAGACATATGACAACATTTTCCTGGAAGGCAAAATATATAAAGGAAATAGACCCAGCCATAATCACCCACAAGTTGAGTGCGGACCCAGAAGTAAAACTAGTTCAACAAAAGAAGAGATGATTCGTACCTGAGCACCAGTGGGTGATTGAAGAAGAAATTAAGAAATTATTGGATGCAGGATTGATCTGGGAAGTCAGATACCCAACCTAGGTAGCCAACATCATCTTGGTCAAGAAAACAAATAGAAAATGGTGGATGTGTGTTAACTACACAGACCTCAACAAAGCATGCCCAGAGGATCATTACTCATTACCAAACATTGACAAACTAATGGATGCAATAGCCAAACTTACAGTGATATCTTTAGCTGATGCCATGTCAGGATACCACCAAATAAGGATGGATCCGGAAAATGAGGAGAAGACTACTTTCATGATCGATTTTGGAGTTTTTTGTTATAAGGTCATGCCGTTCAGTCCCAAAAATGTCAAGGCTACTTATCAAAGGCTGGTGGATCAAATTCTTAGATTAGAAGGGCAAAATAGTTAAAGTATACATCGATGACATGATCATCAAGTCTAGGAGGCTAGAGGACCACGCTAAAGAAATAGCTAAAGTGTTTGATGTACTGGACAGAACAGGGATGAAGCAAAACCTGGACAAGTGTACTTTCGGGGTAAAAGTTGGCAAGATCCTCGGCTTCATGATATTCGAGTGAGGGATAGAGGCAAAACCAAAAAAGATCCAAGCAATCCTGGATGTTCAACCATTGAGCAATATAAAGGAAGTTCAATCACTTAATGGATGGATCACTGCCCTTGGAAGGTTCATGAGTTGCTCGGCTAGAAAATGCTTACCTTCTTCCGGCATTAAAAGTAAGAAAAAACTTTAAGTGGGTAGAAGAATGCCAAATAGCCTTTGAACACTTAAAACATTTTTTATCATCTCCACCATTACTTTACTCACCAAAACCGGGCGAGGTATTGTTTTTTCTATCTTGCAGTAACAAAAGAGATAGTTAGCTTAGTCTTCATCAGGAAAAAAGAAGGCAAGCAATGACCGGTGTATTATACAAGTCAAATGCTAAAGGGATTCGAACTTAACTATCCAATCTTGGAAAAGCTTGCAAATTCCACTTTCAAATTAGAAAGGGATTCAATTACATTTCTAATCCGTTTCTAAATTGTCAAAAATGAAAGACAACCTAAAAATTTAGAAACAGATTCTAAAATCTGTTTTTAAATTTAGAAGCCTAAAAATTTAGAAATGGATTCTAAAATCTGTTTCTAAATTTAGAAACGGATTCTAAATTTCATTTCTAATCCATTTCTAAATTGTAAAGAATGAAAGGAAGCTTAAAAATTTAGAAATGGATCCTAGATTTCCTTTCTAAATTTAGAAACGGATTCCAAATTCCGTTTTTAAATTCGAAAGAGTTTCAACTCAGTTTCTAAATTGTAGAGATTGAAAATTATGGAGGGAAATAATGCACTTTTTCTTAAAAAATAATAAAGTTAGGAATAGATTTTAGAATTCGTTTATAAATTGTGGACCTTAAAATTAGTGGCAAGAATTATTCCACCTTTTTTAAAATTTAGAAATGAACATGAAACCTTTCTAGTTCGTATCAAATTTAAAAATCCGTTTCTAATTTTTGAAGGGAAAAATCCCATCATTTTTCAATTAGAAACAGATTTTGCAATCCATTTCTAGATCTCTTATAAAAAAAATTTTCTCCTTCCTTATTTCACTCATTCTTTCATTTTCTTTTCTCTCATTTCACTCTTTCTTCCACTTCTTTTCATTTCTCTTTCTTCCATTTCTTTTTATTTCTTCCTCGTTCTCTTCATTTTATCTTTCATATCATTTTTCTCTTTTTTTTTTCCTTTCTATTTATACCTTTTCTTCCATTTTATTTTCTCTCTTTTCATTTTTTTCTTCCATGTTATTTCATTTGCTTTCTCATTTTCTTCCTTTCATCTTTTATTTCATTTTTCTATTATTTTTATTAATAATTTTTATTTCATTTTTCTCTCATTTTTCTTATATTTTCATTTTCTTTCATTTTCTTTTATTTTATTTTTCTCGTATCTTTTTTTTTTCATAACTCTTTCTCCCATTTTAATTTTATCAGTAATTTAATTTTTAGTAATTTTTACTACAATATAGTTATGGTACTTTTTTGTTTAATTTTTTTATTTGTAATTTTTTATTAATATTTTTATATTGTTTTTAGTATTAATGTATTTTTATTAGTAATATATTAATAAAGTTTTTAGTAATATATTTTTTAATATTTTTATTATAACATATTAATGATAATTTTCCATTTGTATTTTTTATTAGTAATTTTTTTTGATATTTTTATATTTATTATATAATATTAATAATAGTATTCATACTGTATTTTCAAGTAGTAATTTATTATTTTTAAAAATTTTTGTTTTAAAATGACTTCAAAATAAATAATTTAACAATAAATTACTATTTTTCACTTTTATTAATTAGAAATGAAAAAAAAAATCATTTCTAAATTTTTTTAAAAAAATTTTATTTACTAGAAACCGAATTCCATTTCGAAATAGAAACAAATTACGAACGGATACGAATTCGTTTCTAATTCAAAATTGTTTTATCTATTTTTCTGAGTTAGAAGTTTCTAATCTGTTGTAAACTAGAAATAGATTAAAAATGAAAAAAAAAAGTAGAAATGGATTGGAAACAGAATTTTTTCTGTTTCTAATTTATTTAGAAATGAAATATTATCAACTTCTAATTTTGAAACACATAAAAATTTCTGTTTTTACTGTCATTAGCAACGAGCTAATTAAAAACAAAATTTTTCTACTTTTAAATTAAATTAAAAACAGAAATCTTAAATTTAGAAATGAAAAACTTCAATTTAGAAACGAAAAATTCTGTTTTTTAAATTACTTTTTTCTTATAGTGACTAAAAGAGTTACATTTAGATTGTGAAAATTTTATACGGATCATTTTATATATATATATATATATATATATATATATATATATATATATATATAATTATTTAAAAAATATATTTATAAAATTGATTTTTTATTTGATTATGGTTGGATATGAGTTTAGTATGATATCGATAGAGTTATTAGTGACAAATCAGAATTAAATTAAAATAATAAGATAAATTTAATTTGGTATAGCTATTATTGATTTAATATAATTTTTTAGTCCGATTTGACATTTAAAACGAAAAAATCTTACACCACTCTTAGAGCAAGAGAGTAGAATGGACAAAGAGAGACTACGTAGAATGGACAAGGAGAGAGAATATAATGATTTTTTTAAGAAACTTTATTTACAAGTGCATTCCACAATCTAATTAAAAATAATTTTTAATTAAAAAATGTCACCATATCATTAATAAGTATTTAAATCTTCTTGGATGCCCATTTATTCAATCACAGTATCAACTTAAAAGTGGCCCAAACTATATCGTACTCTTGTATATACTTTTTCCAATATACATACATTATTTATGTAAATTAATTAATTAGTAATTATTAATTTTTGCGTCTAATATTTAATAAAAACAAAATTCGTTTAATTTTTGATATATTTATATTTATTTGTTTACTAAAGAGTGAATATTTTGTGAAAAAGAGAAAAATATGCTTTTTTTTATCTAATATTTTACTGATAAAAATTGCCCCATTAGTAAAAAATTTTAGCTTCATAACTACAATTAAGCTATCAAATGTAATATAATCAATTATATAATAAAATAAATATTATAATATAATTATTTTTTATTTTATAATAAAAATATAAGTAATTTAATTAATATAATAATAATTTTTATTTTAATATTTTATTTTATTTGTAGTGATAACAATAAAAGAGTGACGACAACTATTGTGACTGCTATTCTTTAAAAATATCTATAAAAAAAAAAAAGAAATAGGAAATATACAATTGTATAATGTGGAAGATTAACTAAAATTACATATATGATGCCTATTTGGGATGGATATGTGTCATTTGCTAAAGATCAGTACTCACTAAATTTGGTGATAATTGATTAATGGGCCATATGACAGCAATGATGGCTAGACAAAATTAATAATTATAGAACAAAAATGGTACAATATCATATAAAATATGTCTGCTTTTGGGCTAAATTATTCTCTACCAATCGATAATGACTTGACGACTTAATTCAAATGGCCAAGAAATCGTAGGTTCAAAGCTTAGAATAATGACTAGCTATATTTAGTTACTCAATTTAGAAGCTAGCTACTTTCATCTTTACGTGTTGTCATATCATCTCCTGTGAAAATCATGCAAGGTTAGACTAAAACATTAAGATTAAATTAATTAATTGATTATTCACATTTCCCTATAATAAATATTAAATCTGGTAATATTCGTTTTTGAAATTTAATGATAAAATTGTTAATACTTAATTAAAAAAAAATTAATTTAATTTTTTAATTTCCTCCAAATTTGTTTTGGGATAAAACTTAATTTTACTCCTAAATTTTTAATCCATATTTAAATAAAGGAAAATTTACAATTTCATCCCTGGGTTTTGCCACTAATAATGATTTGGTCTTGCAGTTTTGGAAATTCAACTATTTAGTCCCCGATAAATGCTTCTGTTAAAATCCAAAGTCCTTCCATATATAAAAATTCTTATTAGCCGTTAGTTAAAAAATAAATCCCATGGTCTTTGGAAAGAGACATTTTTTTATGACCAGAATACCCTTATAGCTATATACATAAAACGCACTTAGAATTTCTTCCTTCCCAAACCCATTGCCTACACAATCTCTCCCATTTTCTACCTGATGAAAGTGATGGTCCTATTTAGCTTCAACGAAAGTCTCCACCTTGTCATTTTATCATCTCTTCTTCTCATCTTCTATCTCCATTTCTATTTGTGTTAAGCTATTATTAGGTTATTTGGGTTCAAGAATGGCTACGTCAAGTGGATCAATTGGTGTTTAGAATGGGAGATTGAGGAATGTCAACTACATATGTGGTAAGAGGGCCAGCATAAGAATTTCAAAATCACTAGAAAACCCTAACAACTCCTATTACTATTGTATAGATAATAGATGTGGCACATTTCATGGGTGGTGTGAGCTGGTGACTTCTTTGACTGCCACTTCTACTAGTGAAAGCCATAATACTAAGTTAAGGGTGTCCAATAATGTGAGATTGCTAGAGGAACTAAGGCTTGAAATTTCGAAGCAAAAGGAAGATTAAAGACTGATGCAATGTAAGCTGGAGAGAATTGAAGTAATTTTAAGCTATTTAAAAATGGTAATTATTATTGTTGTCCCTTGTAACAACCCAAGAGGGGAGGTGAATTGGGTTCTAATTGCAAAATTAAAGACTAAAAGAAATTTAAACACAAAGAAGAGTAGAGGAAGAATGATGACACAAGAAAGTTATAGAGGTTCGGCTATCCCAAGCCCACGTCCTTTCTTTAAGGCCCTCCTTGAGAGTTAACTCCACTAAAATTCTTCTTTGGGTGAAGAATAAACCCCTTACAATCACTATAAGAGCAAACTCTTACTCTTTTACAAATCCCTTTACACTCAAGAGCTATTTAAAGTTTTATCGCACTCAAAATTATAATAAGTGCTCATAACAACCTTGAATGAACTCTCAGAACAAAGAATTTACAACTCAAATATCAAGTTCTCAATATTAACTATGGTAGCTCAAGTTCTAGAGAGAGAAAATGAAGAAAATCTTTAGAACACAATAAATTTCCAAAAGATTATTATTGTCTAAACTTATTTCTAGTCATAAATAGTGCCTATTTATAGTTTTTACAAGAAAATAGCTGTTGGAGATGCATTAAATACAAAACTAGCTGTTCAACCACCCAAAGCTCTGTTTTATCGAGTTGCAAAAACCCAGGTTTGGCTACCGAAGGTTGGAGCGCCAAAAATTAGCTTTTGAAAAGTCATTTTTGGCTGCTGAAGTTTCCACTTTCGGTTGTTGAAGTTTTCACTTTCGACTGTCGGAGTGCTCTCTAAACAAAATGGCTTTTAACGCTCAAAAACCATGATTTAAAGAGTGAACTTCGATAGTCGAACTTCCCACTTTTGGCTGCCGAAGTACTCTCTAGACAGAAAGTGTCAAAAGGGCACTTAGGCTTCGGAAATGCGTAACTTTTTTATCGGAACTCGAATTTTCGATCCGTTTGAACCATTGAAAAGCTAATTTGATAAATTTTTCAATGAAAACACTTTCAAAAATAAAATTGCATTTCTCAAATGTAAAAATTCCATTTTAGTCCTCATTGGTTAAAAAAAAGTTACAAGTAAAGACACTAAGAGATTAAGAGTTTAGAAAACTCATAACTTTTTAATCCGAACTCGAATTTTTGATCTGTTTGAACCATTGGAAAACTAATTCAATGTATTTTGAAACTAAAATACTTTTCAAAGTTAATTTTGTATTTTTGAAAAATTTATTTAATTTTCCCTTGATAAAAAATTAGGTGAAAACTAAGTTGAACAAGATATTCTTAGTACTACCTAGACTTGAGCCAACACAATTAATTAAATAAGATTTACAAGATATAAAATAAAGAAAAGTTACATTGTAGGGTCCCATAAATATTTGCTTCCTTATTTTGCTCTTCCTTAACCTTGATTTGAAGCAATTTGTCAATTTAGAGTCTAGGGCCTACAAACTCAACACAAACACTTTCAAAGTATATTAGTAGCACACTAATTGTTTATTATCATCAAAACATGGCTTAAGACACCTAGGTTTAACAATCTCCCCCTTTTTGATAATGATAAACAATTAGTGGATAAGGAAAATTAAGCACAAGTGAAGTGTGTGTTTTTCAGAAATTCTCCCCCTTAATGTACTCTCCCTTTCAAAAACAGTTTGTGCCTTACAAAATAGAATTTGGAGAGTACATAAGAAAGGCTTTAACTCAATGAATACAATGCCATGAGTCCTAGGTAAATGATGATGCAAAGTTGTTGTTATATCAAAAATAATTCAGAATATGTATCAAAGGATTACCAAGAAGCATCACATAAGTATACCCAAACCATGTATCCCACTAAATCATCATTTATATATCATGTTTAAAGCTTAAAATTTGGAATTATTCATCCACTTAGCTAATTCATCCACTAGCTATATATCTCCCCCTTTTGGCATCATCAAAATGCACTCTAAAAGGAAAGACATACAAAAATTATAGCATCATTCAAAGGATTACCGCTGTGCCAAAAGCTTAAGCTTTTAGTGAAGAAGCAGAAGCATAAAAATTATTAGTTTAGAACATTGAATTCAAAAATTTTCTTCTAGGGTCTCATGTATCATTCAAGATTCATTATTTACCTAATTCATTTCAATATTCAATAGAATATTAAAACACTTTTAATATGTTTTTGGATCTACATTTGCCATTTAAGATTTTAGAATTAATAGATTAATTCATTAGAACCCTAGATTAATACAAGAACATGTGCACTAACCTTTTGATGCACTGTTGATGTGTTTGTTACCTTTGGGAAGCACCTAGAACACCAGATGTTGTCTCTCTAGCTTGTCCACACCAAGATCACCAATTGTAGCCCCTTGAACAGCTTCTCAAGCCTTTCTAATCAATTAGAAATTGAGGTTTTGCCTTTTAGAGAGGTTGCAGATGTATATTGGACACTAGAAACGATTTCTAGCAATTTTAATTCAAGAGAATGTTGGCAATTCTTTTTGAATTGATGAGAGATGAAGAAGAAGAGAGGAAGAAGACAACAAGGGTGGTGGCACCTCTTTGAGAAAATCATATTGCTTATTTTGTTCTTTCATCCTTTGTAACACCCCTTACCCGATTACAGTGTAGCTGAGCAAGGCGTGCTACAATCGGTGCCGGAGCACCCTAACTTATCTTACTTTATTTTTTTAATAATTTTGAATTCGTTTAATTTAATATCAATTATTTTTCGATGGAAAAACTAACGGAGTTTTCCCTATTTTATTATCGTTTGACGTGTTTTACTATTCACCTGTTTGAAAATTTCAATAATATTTTATAATAAAAATCCCATCAATTATTTTCATAACCATCTCATAATTCACATCTCATTCATATATCTCAATTTCATATTCAGTTCCATGCATTATCTATATATTTTAAATCAGTCTTCAAATCCATACAATCTCATTCATGCTCAAATCACATAAGTAAAATTTTCAAATTTCATTAGTTTACATAATTTCATAATTTATATGATATATAAATTAATTACATATGAAAAAGATTATTAATTAATTTATATCGCATTCCTATTAATTACCTGTTCATAATATACATTACAATACAATATCTAAGCATTTTATACAAAATATAAAATATAATCTATATGGCTCCTATCTACATGCATTGCTGAGGAGGTGACAACCTTGAATACTTCAGATACTTCTACAGATCAGAACTCCAAAATCTCTGTTTAATATTTTTATTTGGGCTTTACCTTCAGTACCTGCGCGAGGAAATAATTCCATCGCGCTAAGCATTGCTGCTTAGTGGTGCAATAATATAACAAGGAAATAATATACAAATAAAGATAGAAATAAAACATAATTTAAATAATTAAGATTTATTTATACTTCACATGCAGTTTCTAAAATTTAATATGCTTTATCCTAATTTAGTCTTCTTTGGAAATGTTTATTTTGCCAATGTACAGTAATAATGTACATAGAAAAAAAATGATCTAAAAATAATAAATTTATGCTTATATTATTATGTAAGCCACATTTGCAATATTTATGTATGTTATAATTTTCTTTGCTAATCTTTTAGCATTTTCTCAATACTTTCTAGGTTGTCTCAGATTATTTCATAATAAGTAAATTTTAATATCGGTCCAGTTCATTTCGATTCTTTCTAATAAATAACTATTTTAATTTATTTTAGGTCATCTTACTCATTTATTTAATTTCTAATATTTTTAATTATTAATATTCTTAACTTATTTCAATAAATTTCACTACCCAAGTAACCTATGACAGGCTTACTAAACTGGATAACGGGTCGTTGGCACTGGACACCGCGGTGCCTTGGGCCGTCATACCATGGGACGCAGAACGTCCACCACGTATGCAGTCAGTATGGCTAAAAAGCCATGAATGTTGGCATAATGCCATGAATGCGGGCATAAAGCCATGAATACGGGCACAAAGCCATGAATACGGGCACAAAGCCATGAATACAGGCTTAAAGCCTTTCGCAGTACTGCTAAAACAATACCCTATTGGCATGCCAATCTATCCAATCTGACACACGTGTCTAGGCAATACAAGGGCACATAATATCATCAAATATTAATATATTGTGTTTTATGACTTCATCATTTCATGATAAATTTCAATTATAATTCTTACATTCATTTGATCATTTATATGATCACAATTCTAAATAATGGTTCACATGTACCATTGTATTCAAAACATTTTTCCTTTCTCATTTATACATTCAAGAATCTACTTATGTAATTACAAATTTTATATTTCAAGCTGAGTTACTAATATTATATGAATTCCATTTGTGATGGGCATATAAGCCCTAACTATCTATTCACATCAATTAGGTGACTTATTTTTTATGTTTCAAGTAATCCATGAACATTTCATGGATTTCAAATTTACGGTCTTAATTTCCTTTTAACAATTTTGACTAAGATGCATAGTCCACATTTGTCATACAATTCTAAGCATTTAAGCTTAGAATTGGTTCTAAGTCTTTATCTTAGTTTGCTAATCATTTTGATTACTATTCACCTTACTAGTCAATCAAAATGTTGACTTTTTCATACTTAATGGATATGTTAATTCTAATTACAACAAGATCCCACATTTTGAGTTTTACATTTGCTAGTATTAATTGCCAATTGCAATTTAAAGTCCCCTAGATGCATTTCTAAATTTTCAGTTTTTATTACCTAAGTTTACTATTTCATTGGACAATTTTAGAGTGGAAACTGGGCTAACCTTTCTTCATCAAAGTTGTTCCTTATTGTGTCTTCTTTAATTCCCTTTTTGAATCACTCCATTTGGAGTTTTGTAACTCAAGTTATGGTCATTTTACCATAACTGGCCGGATTGACCTGTACCCAGATTTTCTAGGCAATTTGGTTCTGCCAGATTTGGTGACCTAAGTTTGGTTGGCAATTTGACTAGTTTATGGTCAGAATTTGAATTTGTGTTCTTCATGAAAGTTTTAGGTCTATGTCTCATCTTTCTGCTGGTAAAATTTCAGGTCAATTGGACCTTTCTACTCTGAGTTATGACCAAATAACTAAATACTGTTCATTTGGTATCACATGGTACCACATGTCACCCTGTGAAATGACCAAATTACCCTTGTGTCTTAATTTTGAGTTCTCAACCCAAAATAATTATTTCTCTTCTTCTAATCAATTTATATCAAATATAAATTAATTAATTAATCTCTATTAATTAATTTCTCATAATTAAATTCATATTTAAACACTTTAAATATAAATTTAACTTATACTATACATCCAATAACCTAGATTTGGTTTCAAGCTATGCTAGGGACTTTGCAATCTTATTGCAAACAAAATCTATTTAATTAATCAATTAAACTCTTTAACTAATTAATTAAATCACATTTAACTTGGTAATTACTTGTGTATGTGTGTGACTCACTAGGCTCATCACTAATTGGCAATGAGATATGATATCAACTCTTAATATCATTAGAACTCTTTCTTACCATAAATGATTTCTCTAAATCATTTTAGGCAGCTCATAGACTATGGTTAACACCTAGCATAGCATGCCACAGCCACCCAATTAGTAATAAGGTTTACCTTAAATGAACCTATAATCATATGTTACCATGCACTAGAATCTCTCTGTTACAAAATCCCAATTCAAGTTAGAGTCATGGTTTATGTCAAACTCCATTTGCTATGAATATTATGTTCTCTTTTAATTCTAGTTCTTAATTAAAAAGATTTTCTCATCAAAAACTCTTTTCTGATTAAATCTATCTGTCCTGGCTAGGAACTTGAAACATCAAGAACAATTAAATGAACATAGGATTTTATCCCTATTTACTTAGGGTAACAGATTCCATCTTGATCAATACCTATCTCCATATATAACTGGTAGGAGCCAACACATGCCCATATATCCATACACAGTACAAGTATGAAAGCAGCATCAAACTCAAACCACCTATATACAAGATAACTGTGCTATCTCAGGTCTAAAGATTATATGCACTGATATGATTTATGACAATGCATTGACAAGAGTAAACTCCATGTGCTTGTCATAAATGTCACTGGTTCGACCTACTTATCATGCATAAGTGCCTATCATATTTGTTATATGGCATGAGACTCACCATTCAATCTTATTTACATGTCATATAAATAACTTAGGAACAAACATGATTACAATATTTTTGGATAAGTTATGTCCTTATTGTGAAGTACCCTCGATTGTGAACCAATTTATGATACTTTGTGCTAGAAATACTGTCACTCATATTCTTAACAACTTAAGAATAGAATTTTCAATAAAATATCAATGCACCTTTTCTATTACACATAAATATATTATGTAAATGAAAAAGTAAAAATCTCTTTTATTAATAAAATATGTACAAGATACATATTAAATGATATGCTCTATGGCATACTACTAACATTTAGCATCATTGTCAATTCAGTAAACATTTAAAGGATAACTCTGGTTAGAAGGTTTACATTTGAGCACAAAAAGTGATACCATTAAGGTGGTTATATGGTAGCTAAGTAAATGTGCATAACTAACTTGATTTGAAACTGAACATGAGTATAATTATGTCATTAAGACACTTAGAGTACATATATAGTATATGCTCAATCTAGAGGTAACATAAACAACTATTCTCAAGAATAGCTAACAAAAAGCCAAGAAGACTACAATACAAATTTACTAATTTCATTTGCATAGGACTTGTAAAACCATCAAGAAGTCTATTCAAAGCAATAATAGAATTTTGGCAAATAATCTTCATAGAATAATCAAGGAGAACAATCTAAATTAATAAGGAATGGTGTTATGTTCATATGGCAGCAAAAAATAGGAAACTAATACTTTGTTCATGTGAACAGTCATGTGAACAGTAATGTGAACAGTAAATGATAATCTCAAGCATCAAGGTTGTCAAGCATACCTAATTCTCTCTTAATGAAATTAAACCTCTATAGAGCTTTTCATCAACCGGTTTTCGTTTTTCATCCTTGTCAAGTTTGGTGTTTGTGCTCAATGGAGTTCTACTTGGCTTGCTATTCAGCATTCCAAATCTCTTGATCAATTCTTTGGTGTACTTGGCTTGGTTGATGAAGATGCCATCCTTAGCTTGTTTGATTTGAAACCCAAGGAAGAACTTGAGTTCTCCCATCATGCTCATCTCAAACTCACTCTTCATGGTATTAGCAAACTCTTCACACAAACACTTATTAGTAGCACCAAATATAATATCATCAACATATATTTGTACTACAAGGATGTCATTTACATGATTTTTAACAAAAAGAGTTGTATCAACTTTTCCTTTTGAAAAATCATTTTGCAAAAGAAAGTTACTAAGCCTTTCATACCAAGCTCTAGGAGCTTATTTCAAATCATACAAGGCTTTAGTCAATTTAAAAACGTGGTTTGGAAACTCATGATCTTCAAAACTAGGAGGTTGCTCAACATATATCTCCTCATCAATAAAACCATTTAGAAAAGCCCTTTTGACATCCATTTGGAAAAGCTTAAAATTCATGTATGATGCATATGCAAGCAAGATTCTAATGGCTTCTAATCTAGCTACGGGGGCAAAGGTTTCATCATAGTCAATGCCCTCCTCTTGGATATAGCCTTTGGCTACTAGCCTAGCTTTATTCCTAGTTATGTTTTCATCCTCATCTAATTTGTTTTTAAACACCCATTTGGTGCCTATGGATGGATGGTCCTTTGGCCTAGGAACTAAGGTCCAAACCTTATTCCTTTCAAACTGATTGAGCTCCTCTTGCATTGCAAGTACCCAACTCTCATCATTAATGGCCTCATCTATGCTCTTAGGTTCTATTTGAGAAATGAATATAAGGTTATTACATATATTTCTAAGAGAGGATCTAGTTGTTACCCTTTTTGATGTATCACCAATAATTAGGTCTTTAGGATAATCCTTCTTGAATGTCCAATTTTTGGGTAGATCTTGTTGAACTTCTTTATATGGAACTGGTTGACCTTGTTGCTCTTGAGGCTCAACTTGTTCAACTCCCAAGTCCTTCAAGGGATCTTCCATGTGTTGATCTTGAATTCCACTAGATTGAGGATCTTCAAGAGTTAACTCATCAAGATTACCTACAACATCATCATCATAAGAAATATCCTTTCTAGGACCAAAGGGGTTAGCTTCATCAAATACAACATGCATTGACTTCTCAACAACTAAGGTTCTCTTATTGATGTCTCTATATGCTTTACTAGATGCAGAGTACCCCAAGAAGATACCTTCATTAGTTTTAGAGCTTAATTTATCTAAATTATCTTTAGTATTCAAAATGAAGCATTTGCAACCAAAAACTCTAAAATAACTTATTTTAGGTTTCTTGCCATTCCATAGCTCATAAGGGGTTTTCTTTAAAATATGTCTAATCAAAACTCTATTTGAAATATAACTAGCCATATTAATGGATTCCGCCTAAAAATAAGTAGGCAAATTATATTCATTTAACATAATCCTCCCCATGTCTAAAAGAGTTCTATTTTTTTTCTTAATAACACCATTTTGTTAGGGAGTCCTAAGAGAAGAAAAATTATGAGTGATCCCTAGTGAGTTACAAAGCTGATCAAATTTCTCATTTTCAAATTCTCTACCATGATCATTCCTAATAGAAGATATTTGAAAACCCTTTTCATTTTGAACCCTTTTTGAAAATCTCTCAAAAATATCAAAACATTCATCCTTATGAGCAAGGAATGCAACCCAAGTATACCTAAAGTAGTCATCAACAATCACCAAGGCATAATATGCACCACCTAAGCTAGCTACTCTAGTAGGACCAAACAAATCCATATGCAACAGTTGAAGGGGTCTAGAAGTAGATACCTTATGAATAGATTTAAAAGAGCTATTGACTTGCTTACCCATTTGGCATGCTTTATACACCTTATCCTTTTGAAACTTGATATTTGACAGCCCATTAACTAGCTCATCCTTTTTCAAGTTTGCAAGAAGGTCCATGCTCGCATATGCAAGCCTCCTTCTATGCCAAGTCCAAGAGTCTTTGCTAATAGAAACAAAACACTTGACATCTTTGTTAGACAAAGCATGCAAATTGATAACATAAATATTTTTAATTCTTTCACCAATAAACAACATTTTGTTATCACTCATCCTAGACACAAAGCAAGATTTGGACTCAAAAATAAGTTACAACCCTTATCACATAATTGACTAACACTAAGCAAATTATGTTTTAAACCATCAACCAAAAGCACTTTGTCAAGAATAGGGGAGTTTCCTTTACCAACCTTACCTATTCCCATAATTTTACCTTTACCATTATCACCAAAAGTCACTTGCCCAACTTCATCTTTCTTTTTAAGTGAAAGGAACAAATTGGTATTGCCGGTCATGTGTCTTAAACATCCAGTATCCAAGTACCACTTGCTTCCAAGCTTTGAGGATTTCAAGCACACCTACACATGATAATTCAATTTACTTTAGGTACCCAAATTGTATTTGGGTCCTTGGGGGTTAGTAGTTCCATCATTAAAATCAAATATTTTACCATATCCAAGATGGATTTTTCTAATGGCACACCTATAGTTGGTGTGATCAAACTTGCCACAATAGTGACAATGTCCATTGAACCTTCTATGTGTATGAGGGTGAGCAAATGGTCTCATATGACCAATCTTTTTATGTTCATTATGTGAATGTGAGCATGAGGCATGGTGAGTGTGATGATAGTTATGAGTCCTAGTAGCATTTCCCCTACGAAGGTTTAACCTAGATGCAACTCTCCTAGATGTATATGTCCTATTTACATTTTGTCTAAGAGCATGTTGATGAAATAAAGTCTTTCTAAATTCATTACCATAAGATTTCTTTAGCTCTTGTCCTTTAGGATTAGACACTGGACTAGGCACTTGGGGATTAGGCTCATTAGAACTAGATGCTTTAAGAAAGATGGTCTTGGAAGGAGGTGCTTGGACAAATTTACTATAGCCAAGTCCATACTTGATGCTAGGAGTCCTTTGAGAGTCCAAAATTGCATCAAGTTTGTCCTTTCCTTTAGCAAAATTTAGAAAGACAAGTTTTTAGCTCAATAATTTCATTTTTCAATTTCTTATTTTCTAAAGAGAGCTCATCTAAGGATTTTTGCATATCATCCCCCAAAGGTTTATCATCCTTAGTTAAGATCTCATTTTCCTTCCTCAAACCAACTAGTTCTTTTTTCAAGAGCTTGTTTTTCTTATGACTCAATTCAAGTTCATCATTCATAACTTTAAGTGCATTAACTAGTTCATCATAAGAAAATTCAACAACATCATCATTTAAAGTTACCTCATTAGAGCTTTCCTCCATTGCCATGAAGCACATGTTGGCAACTTCATCATTAATCTCTTCAACTTCACATCTTGTGGATATTGAACATTCCATGCTTCTTATTCTTCTTGATTCTTTTTCGTCATCTTCCAAAGCAATTAAGCACATGCCAATCATGGAGTGTTCTTTGAAGCTTTGTTCATGAGGGTTATCCACTTGCGGCATTTGCTCCATTTGTTGATATGAGGAATAGTTTTTGGTGTACTCAACTTCATCAACTTGACAATAATGGTTAGAATTATACATAGAATCAAGAGAATCCCATATATCTTTAGCGTTGGAGCATTTAGAAATTTTAGAATCAAGAGAATCCCATATATCTTTAGCGTTGGAGCATTTAGAAATTTTAGCATAAGAAAAATCATTTAAAGAAATTCTCAACAAATGCATAGCTCTTATATTCAAAGAAAACATATACTTATCATGCTTATACCATTCACCCTTTATCTTTGGCACATGCTCACCATCTACCACTTTGATAGGAATGAAAGGACCATTTTCAATTATATCCCATAAATCCACTCCTTCTGATTTAAGGAAGTAATACATCTTATTCTTCCAACAGAGAAAATCATGTCTATCAAAGAAAGGGGGTTTTACAATCGATTGACCTTCTTGTGCATTGAGGGTTGCCATTGATCTTTGCTCCCAGAAGATTAAGTCTTTGAATGGAGACCAGCTCTGATACCACTTGTTGTCCCTTATAGCAATCCAAGAGGGGGGGTGAATTGGGTTCTAATTGTAAAATTAAAGACTAAAAGAAATTTAAACACAAACAAGAGTAGAGGAAGAATGATGACACAAGAAATTTATAGAGGTTCAGCTATCCCAAGCCTACGTCCTATTCTTAAGACCCTCCTTGAGAGTTAACTCTATTAAAATTCTTCTTTAGGTGAAGAATAAACCCCTTATAATCACCACAAGAGCAAACTCTTGCTCTTTTATAAATCCCTTTACACTCAAGAGCTATTTAAACCTCTATCACGCTCAAGATTACAATAAGTGCTCACAACAACCTTGAATGAAATCTCAGAACAAAGAATTTACAACTCAAATATCAAGTTCTCAACATTAACTAGGGTAGGTCAAGTTTTAGAGAGAGAAAATGAAGAAAATCTTTAGAACACAATAAATTTCCAAAAGATTGTTGTTGTCTAAACTTATTTCTAGTCATAAATAGTGCCTATTTATAGTTTTTGCAAGAAAATAGCCGTTGGAGTTGCATTAAATGCAAAAATAGCCGTTCAATCACCCAAAGCTCTATTTTGTCAAGTTGCAAAAACCCTGGTTCAGCTGCCGAAGTTATTTTCTTCGGTTGCTAAACGTTAGAGCGCCAAAAATTAGCTTTTGAAAAGTCACTTTCGGCTGCCGAAGTTCCCACTTTCGCTAGAGTGCTCTCTGGAAAAAATGGCTTTTAACCCTCCAAAACCATGATTTAAAGAGTGAACTTTGATACTCAAACTTAGCACTTTCAGCTGCCGAAGTGCTCTCTAGACAGAAAGTGTCAAAAGGGCACTTAGGCTTTGAAAATGCGTAACTTTTTAAACAGAACTTGGATTTTCAATCCGTTTCAACTGTTGAAAAGCTAATTTGATAAATTTTTCAATGAAAACACTTTTAAAAACAAATTTTTATTTCTCAAATGTCAAAATTTCATTTTAGTCTCCCTTGGTTAAGAAAAAGTTATAAGTAAAGACATTAAAAAATTAAGAGTTTAAAAAACTCATAACTTTTTTATCCGAACTCGGATTTTTGATCCGTTTGAACCATTGGAAAGCTAATTCAATGTATTTTGCAACTAAAATACTTTTCAAAGTTAATTTTGTATTTTTAAAAAATTTATTTAATTTTCCCTTGATAAAAAATTAGGTGAAAACTAAGTTGAACAAGATATTCTTAGTACTATTTAGACTTGAGCCAACACAATTAATTAAATGAGATTTACAAGATATAAAATAAAGAAAAGTTACATTGTAGGGTTCCATAAATGTTTGCTTCCTTATCTTGCTCTTTCTTAATCTTGATTTGAAGCAATTTGGCAATTTTGAGTCTAGGGTCTACAAACTCAACACAAATACTTCCAAAGTATATTAGTAGCATACTAATTGTTTATTATTATTAACACATGGGTTAAGACACCTAGGTCCAATAGTTATGTTGATCCTTGTAATGGTGATAGTTGGATTGAAGGGTATTTAAGGTTGTATTTGTACATTTTTATTTGTAATAGTGATGGTAAATGTGGGATTTTGGTTGAAAATGGGTGGTGCTAAAGTTTATGTATGCTTTGCAGGAATGTTGAATTGTAATGAACTGTTGTTTATGGTAAACCCAATTGTGTTTGATAAAAATACAAGAATGTAATTGTTCAATAACTTAAAGTGTGAAGGATTAAATTAGTGTAATAATTTGAATGACGAGGATGTAATAGTATATATGTTTGAAATCTGAGGGACTAAACAGTATAAAAAAAATACAATAATTTGATAGAGTTTAGCCACAATTGCAAATATAACCTGTGAACCTTTTAACAAGTTTGATTCCTAAATGGCCACAAATTGGTAAATAAACAATCAAAATGACAGTAAACTAACAAATTATATTAAGCAACTTTTAAATTTCATTGATAAATATCCAAAATAAATACATAATTCCTTGATCATGTAAATGAATGTAACAACACACTCATTCTAATGATCAAGTTCTAATAAGCCCATTTGCAACCACAATTGTAAATATATCCACAACCATAAACAATTTACAACCAATATAATCCCAAAGGATTGCACAAAATAGAAAAAATAACCTATTGGTTGCACATCCATCTAACCCAAAAGGTAACCCAAATGGATGCACACATAAACATAAAAAGAACCTATTGGCTGCATGTGACACCCTTACCCGTCTACAGTATAGCCGAGTAAGATATGTCACATAGTGTACCGGAACATCCTATTTTATCTCTGTCGCAAGGTGTTTTGCAGTAGCCTGAACGAACCCTCACCGAAGTGGAAAAGAATGAGGAGTCGCCACTTTAGTTTTGAGGGAAACTAAAGAAAACCATTTGTGAAGATAAATTGAAATAAAACCACTTCAAAACAGAGATTCTAAGTTCGCGGTCCGTAAACGGGTGGGGAAGGTGTTAGGCACCCCACCTCGTCCCTTAATTAGGGTAAGTAGATTTAACTTCGCACTCTTTATCAATTAGTTAGGAGGACTTGAATGGAAATGTTAATCCTTTTGACAAAAGGAATATTTGATTTTTCACTAATTCGGATTACCCAGATACATAAGTAAATGAGACAACCTTAGTGAGTTACTGTTGTATGTTAGTTTTGTTTGAAGGGCTATTTTATTAGAATCCAATTTTTGAAATTGGATGAGAACTCTCCTCCGATCTCTTTTAAATATTTATTTAAATTTTAGATTGAGAACCGGATAAGAACTCTCCTCCGATCTCTTTTAATATTCATTTAAATTTTAGGTTGAGAACCGGATAAGAACTCTCCTCCGATCTCTTTTAATATTCATTTAAATTTTAGGTTGAGAACCGGATAAGAACTCTCCTCCGATCTCTTTTAATATTTATTCAAATTTTTGGATTGAGAATCGGATAAGAACTCTCCTCCGATCTCTTTTAATATTTATTAAAATTTTTAAGCTTGAGAACCGGATAAGAACCCTCATCCGATCTCTTTTAATATTTATTAAAATTTTTAAGCTTGAGAACCAAATAAGAACTCTCCTCCGATCTCCTTTAAAATATTTGTTAAAATTTTAGATTGAGAATCGGATAAGAACTCTCCTCCGATCTCTTTTAATATTTATTAAAATTTTTAAGCTTGAGAACCGGATAAGAACTCTCCTCTGATCTCTTTTAATATTTATTAAAATTTTTAAGCTTGAGAACCGGATAAGAACCCTCCTCCGATCTCTTTTAATATTTATTAAAATTTTTAAGGTTGAGAACCGGATAAGAACTCTCCTCCGATCTCCTTTAAAATATTTGTTAAAATTTTAGATTGAGAATCGGATAAGAACCCTCCTCCGACCTCTTTTAATTAAATGGTAGTTGGATAAGGATTTTTTTGATCTCTCTAAATTTTACCTATCGAGAGGGCCTAAGGCTAAGGTTTCTGACGTTCAAAGGTGTCAGGGGGTCTGCGCAAGACTTCTTTAACTTATTGGTACCTTATGACTGGGCAGAGGATGCCAAACCGAATCCTCCGACCTTCCTATATGGTCGCCTCACCAGCATTTTTGGTAGCCGATCTATTCCATTTAGTTATCCAGGGTTTGGTTTTACTCTGTCTTATAACGTCTTGCCGTATGACCTACTGAGTCATTCTAGTGACTCAGCTTTACCATTTTCCAGGCTTATTATTCAGACCTTTCATTATTTCAAAAGGACTCTTAAGTTGCCGTTACCCACATCTCATCTAACCACTTATGTATCGCTTGGAACTAGATGACTTACGCTCAGAAATAATAAAGATTAACAAAGGTATCGACACGGAAATAAACTAGAGCACAACCTTTCTCTGTATCTTTCTAGCGTGATATGAACTTAAAGAAAATAACATACGTAAAGAAAGAAGAATGGAAACTTAATAAAATGGCAACATGAATACTGACCTATAAGGAGTCGATTCTAGTGAACTAACCGAGAATCACAAAACGCAATAAGATTGCAAGTTGATAGCCGGGAGACTAAGGTTCGCCTTGGAACAAAAAGTGCTTCACTAAATGCAATCGAGTCAGAATTATACCCGAGTTTAAATGAGATTGAGCATGGGCGATGGAAGTGAAAATAAAGATAACAAGGAACTGAAAAATGTGAACGCTACGGGATAATGAACGAGCTGAAAATGGAGAGTTTCAGTGTTCAAAATCTTTTAAGAAAGCACTTCAGAAAACTGGTTCCAAAAGTTCTTTTTATGAAAGCAGAGTAACGATCTGAATTAAATTTCAGAGTTCTTCCGCTATAGTAACTTCCTCCTTTTTTTTTGTCCGTCCTTTAAATAGTTTTTCATGCAGGTATTTATAGGGACCGGGTGTTCCCCTTGAAGGGTCAGGATCTATCTTGAGGGAGATGGAGGGTCAAAATTTTAAAGGACATAATCCTAAGCTCAAGAATTAAAGAGAATCAGAATAGACGGCTGAGATCCACTTCAGAATATTTGTCTTTTTCCTCCTCTAATCTGACGGTCCCAAATTCTCTTGTCCGGGGCGATCCAAGGGCTAGGAGTGAAAGGCGCTGGTTTTGTCATCTTCTTCTTTGATCCAAGGGCCCTGGGCTCGTCCTTACAAGTTGGATCAACGTTGGAGATTGGGAGGTATAGTACTGTCATGACATATTCTGGCACCTGTCAGTAATGCGGGCGATTCTGGGGCGTGCGGTTGAGATTTTACCTGCAACGTTTTAACTACCTCGGCTCTGATCATGGCGACGGCAGTAGGCGCCTTATTCTTTTTGTTTTCTGCTCTCTCTTCCTTTCCGATCTTCTTAACATGATCCTTCTCCGATCTTTCATACCGGTCTCCCCTCTTCCGATCTCTATTATTCCAATATTTCCCTTAATCAGGCCCGGTCCGGTCAAAGCATTAATTCCCCTCGATTCCCAAAGCGTCCGCTTCATTTTCTGCTTAGCAATAAATGCCCGATTTTCCCCTAAATATACCCCTGACGGAAGAGACTTTCCTCATTCGATTTTCCTCTCTTCCTTCTTACTTTCCAGTTCTAGCTGCTCCGGCAGAAGTTCCGGCCACGATTGTGGCTTTTGATCCTTTTCCGATGGACCTCTTTATTCCCCGACTGAAAATTTATGATCCAGGCGATCGAGGAATTATGATGACCTTATCTGATGATGGTGAGAGAACTGGACTAACTAACCGATCCGGGTTGAGGACCTTGATCGTGCCGATCTCGAGCTGTTCGATCGGTATAACCGGCGAACCGATTTTGGCCGAGAAAACTGTTAATGTTCCGCCGACCCTTGGCAGTTGCCCTTCCAAGTTTATTCAGCTTCTCACCGCATTGGGTGTTCCGACAGCGACTTTCCTCCACACTGGGTGTTCCGGCGCCGCTCGATTCGAAGCGTAATACCGGTGACGATCTCTCTCATTCTCATGAGAGTCGTTGTCACCGCCATCTAAGCTGTACATCTATCCGATGTCGTCGGCCGGTCTTCTGGTCGAACACATCCTTTGGATCAGTCACAGCCTGGGCTTTGACATAGGCCCTTTAGATGGGATGTTCCGCTGATCGCTAGAGATCGGCTTTTGATGTAGTGAGGTCCTTAAATGTAATCCGATCTCTTGAAATCGCCCAAATGATGTAATCTTACTTTTGGAAATGTAATCCGATCTCTTGGGATCGCCCAAATTATGTAATCTGGCTTTTGGAAATGTAATCCGATCTCTTGGGATCGCCCAAATGATGTAATCTGGCTTTTGGAAATAAAATTTTATTTTGACAATTATCATTTTATTATTGTTGCTTCCGATCTCTGAAGTGTTTGTCCGATCTGGTTCTCAACTGAACAGTCTTTATCCGATCCATACTTCCAAACATCATTTTTAATTAGCCGATCCCTAACTATCCGGTCCCTCCTTATGGAATTTTAGAATATTCGTGAGATGTGTCAGAACAGCTGGCGAGTCTCGCTAACCGATGCAGTGCCTAGAACATCGTGAGCATTAAATGCTCGGACGAGTATAAATAGGGGTGGGGTTAGCCAATTGCTCCCGTATGTCATTTTCAGTCTCTTGCTCACAACTTCAAAATTCTATCGTTTTCTCAAGTTCTTCCGATGCCTATCAGACTCCGGTAAGGGCTTTGATATTTCTTTTAGTTTAAATTCTTTATTTCCTTTGAAAATGAGCGGTGCCGAGAGTCAGAGAGCGGCAAGCCCCCCTTCCGTTCAGGTCTCGTGGTCATCCGATGAGGTAGAGGTGGTCGGACCGAGCGTTCGGACTGAACCTGTTAGGGCCTCCGCCCCAATTCAGGGGCAGGCGACATCTTCGAAATGAACACATTCTTCAGGGAGAGAAAACCTCCCCATGGGCGAGCTACCGTCCATTCTTAAAGAAATCGACCTATAATCGTTCAGCCAAGAATACAACATTCACCCTGACTTATTCAAACTCATTAAGTGTCACGGCGATCTTCAAGCCGATCACTTCTTTGAGGGGAATGACATGATCATGGTATACGAAGAGCAGTTAAAAGCCGGGCTGCTGTTCCCTTTAGACGACTTCTTCAAAGAAGTTCTGAAATTTCACCAAGTATGCATCACCCAAGTTCACTCAAACTCGTGGCGGATCCTTGTGGCCTTCCGTGGCCTGTGCCGAGCTAAGGGAATTAGTCCTACTGCCAAGGTGTTTGCCGACCTTCATAGGTTAACTCGTCGAAAGGACAATGAGTATTGGTTTTTCCAGGTGGAACCCCACTGTCGGCTTTTTACCGATCTGCCGTCCTCCCTTAAGAATTGGAAGAACCGCTTTTTTATCCTGAGAAGCAAAATCCCAAATGGTTTTGATGGTTTCCCACGCAGTTGGCTGCACCAGGGTCCATTAATTCCGAGGCACCTTGCCCTGAATAGGGAAGAGGGCGCAATGGTGATGGATTTGAAAGAGCAGGCGAGCAGAGAGAAGTTCTCTTGCCTGGATGCGGTGACTGCCGAGCTGCACCATTGGACTATGGAATTGATCACCGGCAAAGATCGCGGGCTTCAGCTCTCTGACCTCGGCATCGGTATTTTCTACATCTCAGATCTCAGGACCTTAGCTATCTCACTGACCTCTTCTTTGTGCAGGTATGGCAAACGGCGAAGCCTCTAAGGAGAGCCAGAAGCGAAAGAGGGAGATCTCCCGGAAGGTACGGGAGATGAAGCGGGCCGAGGAGATGCAGACACCTCGTCACGAGCCCGGGGAAATACGAGAAGGCTCGTCTCAACCTTCGGGACCGCCGATCTCCGAGGTGGAAGTGATCCGATCTCCTCCTCGGAGGGAAGAGCCGCCTCCGCCTCCTCCAGTTGTTCCGGGCGCGGAAGGGGGTCCTTCCCAACAACAGGTGAGGCCCCTTTCTCGCGGTGCCCAGGTCTTGGTCCATTCACTGGAGAAAAATCACACGGTTTGGGAGAATCCTGGTTTCGCCAAGGTGCTGGCGTCCTCTATCTGCCTTCGAGAAGATCGGGATAGGCTGTCTCCGGATAGCCTTGATGATATCTTGACCAGATCTATGAGCTTGAACGTTGAGTGTTTGGTGAATCAGCACATGATCCGGGAGAAGGCGCATCGGCTGGGTAAAGAGGTCGAGAGGATAGGTCATGAAGCAGCTTCCCTCCAATCCCAACTATCATCCGCTCGGGACTACATATCTCAACTTGAGGGGCGATCGAAGTATTACGAGGACAAGCTGGCCGAGCAAGCTCATGTTCTGGCTGAGCGGGATCATGCTCTTGAGGAAGTGCAAGCGCTCCGGGCCGATGAAGCTGCTCAACTTGCTCACCTTGCTGAGGAGCTCAAGGCGAAAGAGGAAGAGATGGTGACTGGAGTAACCGGCGTTTATGTAAATGCCCACAGAGATCTCCTGGCTGAGCTCAAGAAGCGTTACCCTGAGGAGGACTTCTCCTGGATGGCCAACCTAGCTCCCGAGGATGAAGGCGAGGAGAGTGAGGAGGCTGAGGGTGGGGGGGGAGACGGACAAAATGTAGATCAGGCTGGGGGTTGATCCTCCAGCTGAATAACTTGTACAAATTTTTGAAATGAAATGAAATGGAATACCTCTTTTATTCAATGAATGGTTATGATCGGAAAATTTCTAAATTATTTAAACACTTGATTGTCTGAGTATGTTGAAATAATTGAAAGTGATTATTAACCTAAGTGTGAGAGATCGAAAAACACAATGAGCATGAGATCAGTAGGGAACCAACGCTAAACGGGACTTGATTAAAATTAGAAATTTGGCTTGAACATTTAAGATCGGGATCATCATTAAACCGGAACGGAACCTTTGATTATTCTTAAACTTTTGAAAGGGAGATCGGCAACAAAAATGGTAACAAAGATCTAGTGTCAGTTCAATTTCGTTTGTCAACAGAGATCAGGAATATACTTGACTGGTCAGGAGATTCGACAATGGGTTTGAGAGATCGGTGAGTGATTTAATAGACTGGTAAGGCTTTGACTGATGTGAGGACTTAGTATTGATTCAATTCCTTGTGAGGAGAGATCAGAAATGTGGTTATCTAGCAAAGAGAGATCGGAAATGTGGTTAGCTGTCAAAGGGAGACTTAGTACTGGGGATCGGTTTCAAAGTTTATTAATTCTGGGGATCGGCCAAAATATGCTGTCGACAGCTGCCCCTCTTTACATAATTTCTATTAAAGGGAAAAATTTTCCCGTGTAGGAATTATGTAAAAATTTAGACCCATATTTTGGACGATTAGGTGTTCGAAGTTAGGGAACTAAAGCATACCTAAGTTAGTGACCTAGAGATCGGCAACATAAGTAAAATTAAAATCAACTTGGATCAAGGAACCAGAGGTTGATAACGGGAAATGTAAATTGCAGGAAATTAAAATCAACTTAGATCAAGGAACCAGAAGTTGATAACAGGAAATGTAAATGCAGGAAATTAAAATCAACTTAAATCAAAGAACCAGAGGTTGATAACAGGAAATATAAATTGTAGGAAATTAAAATCAACTTAGATCAAGGAACCAGAGGTTGATAACAAGAAATGTAAATTGCAGGAAATTAAAATCAACTTAGATCAAGGAACCAGAGGTTGAT
Organism: Hevea brasiliensis; assembly: GCF_030052815.1. Taxonomy (NCBI): domain Eukaryota; kingdom Viridiplantae; phylum Streptophyta; class Magnoliopsida; order Malpighiales; family Euphorbiaceae; genus Hevea; species Hevea brasiliensis. Next base: position 87,204,559 of record NC_079500.1, read on the forward strand.
AACAGGAAATGTAAATTGCAGGAAATTAAAATCAACTTAGATCAAGGAACCAGAGGTTGATAACAGGAAATGTAAATTGCATGAAATTAAAATCAACTTAGATCAAGGAACTAGAGGTTGATAACAGAAAATTTAAATTGCAGGAAATTAAAATCAACTTAGATCAAGGAACCAGAGGTTGATAACAGGAAATGTAAATGCATGAAATTAAAATCTACTTAGATCAAGGAACCAGAGGTTGAAAACAGGAAATGTAAATGCATGAAATTAAAATCAACTTAGATCAAGGAACCAGAGGTTAATAACAGGAAATGTAAATTGCAGGAAATTAAAATCAACTTAGATCAAGGAACCAGAGGTTGATAACGGGAAATGTAAATTGCAGGAAATTAAAATCAACTTAGATCAAGGAACCAGAGGTTGATAACAGGAAATGTAAATTGCAGGAAATTAAAATCAACTTAGATCAAGGAACCAGAGGTTGATAACAGGAAATGTAAATTGCAGGAAATTAAAATCAACTTAGATCAAGGAACCAGAGATTGATAACAAGAAATGTAAATTCCAGGAAATTAAAATCAACTTAGATCAAGGAACCAGAGGTTGAAAACAGGAAATGTAAATGCATGAAATTAAAATCAACTTAGATCAAGGAACCAGATGTTGATAACAGGAAATGTAAATTGCAGGAAATTAAAATCAACTTAGATCAAGGAACCAGAGGTTGATAACAGGAAATGTAAATTGCAGGAAATTAAAATCAACTTAGATCAAGGAACCAGAGGTTGATAATAGGAAATGTAAATTGCAGGAAATTAAAATCAACTTAGATCAAGGAACCAGAGGTTGATAACAGGAAATGTAAATTGCACTTACAAAGCAAGCCTAATCCAGACACAAGAAGTTCTTCCCCAATGAAGTGTACTTAACAGAATCCCGAAGGCCAATGATGAATGGAAGACGAGTTGCAAGACTTGACCTATGGCCTCATTTCTTCAAATTCCCCATTTCTGTTTTTTGACTTTCTCCCGAAAAGCGCCCTTGTGGGTTTTCACTTCCCTTTCGTCTATATGACTAGAAGCGCCCTTCCGGGTTTTCACCTCTAGTTTTCTCCTTTTTTTTTTTTTTTTGCTCGCTCTTTTCAGGACGCTCTTCCGGGTTTTCATCCTTCACTCATTTTACAGAAAGCGCCCCTTTGGGGTTTTCGCCTTCTTTCACACATTTTGCTAGGAGCGCCCTTTCGGGTTTTCACTCCTACCCCCCCCCCCCCCCCCCTTTTTTCTTCCAGGCCATTTCCTGCAAATCTCATAGTAAAGTACGTGAGGTTATCAATTGTCAAATCTTAATCTTATGGCAAAAAAATTTTAACAGATTAATAGCACATTAAATGACGAGATTGCACAAAGATAATATTAAAGAGTGAGTATAAAGGGAAGATAAAAGCATAGGGAACGAAGTATGACTTTATTATAACTTTAACAAAGATAGAGTTTCAAAGGAAAAGGGTACAAGGATAGATCTCACATATTCCTTGTGGCTGGCTTTGAAATCCCTTAACTGCCATTATTTCAAGTTCTTTGAAGCCTCATATCGTGACGGTTTCTTCTCCATCCTCGGTTTCATGCCCCATTCCTTATTTCTCCATTTTGGTTCTTGGGACTCCCTTTCGGGTTTTCACCCCTAGCCCCTTTTTTTTTTAGGCTCGCTCTTTCAGGACGCCCTTTCGGGTTTTCATCCTTCACTCATTTTACAGAAAGCGCCCCTTCGGGGTTTTCGCCTTCTTTCACACATTTTGCTGGGAGTGCCCTTTCGGGTTTTCACTCCTACCCCCTTTTTTTTTTTTTTTTTTTTAGGCATAGTATCTCTTGACGGTGTCAGCATTCACAGGTCTTGGCAATTCTTCACCATCCATGTGGGTCAAGATCAAGACTCCTCCAGAAAATGCCTTTTTAACCACATAGGGTCCCTCGTAGGTTGGTGACCATTTGCCCCGGGGATCGTTTTGATTCGACAGCACTTTCTTGTAATCAGTCCCAGGTTGGAATTCGCGTGGGCGAACGCTTTTGTCAAATGCCCTAGCCATTCTCCTCTGGTATAATTGCCCATGACATGCTGCTGTTAACCTTTTCTCATCCAGCAAGTTTAACTGATCCAACCTTGACTGGATCCATTCTGACTCATCAATCCCTGATTCCTTCAGAATCCTTAGGGAAGGAATTTCAACTTCAATAGGTAAAACTGCTTCCATCCCGTAAACCAGTGAGTATGGAGTTGCCCCGGTTGAGGTTCTTATAGAAGTCCGGTATGCGTGAAGAGCGTAGGGAAGCATATCATGCCAATCCCTATATGTGACCGCCATTTTCCGGATTATCCTCTTGAGATTTTTGTTTGCGGCTTCCACCGCTCCATTCATCTGGGGACGGTATGGGGAGGAATTGGGATGTCGGATTTTGTATTGATTACACAATCTCTGAATCTTTGGACCATTGAGATTCTTGGCGTTGTCAGTGACGATTTCATTGGGGAGACCATGCTGGCAGATGATATTGTTTCTGAGGAATTTGAGAAACGTGTTCTGTGTAATATGGGCGTATGACGTGGCTTCGACCCATTTAGAAAAATAGTCGATTGCTACCAGGATAAACCTGTGCCCATTGGATGCCTTAGGGTTGATGGGACCAATCACATCGATGCCCCACATTGCGAAGGGCCATGGTGAGACAAGGTTGAACAACTTGTGAGGTGGCACATTTATCGGATCTGCATAAATCTGACACTTATGGCACTTTCGAAAATACTCGATGCAATCCTTTTCCATTGTAGTCCAAAAATACCCACGTTGCATGATTTGCTTAGCCATCATGTGCCCATTGGCATGGGTTACACAATTTCCCTCATGAGTCTCAAAAAGGATCTTCTTCGCCTCTTTTGCATCCACACATCTCAACAATTCGCCATTGGGGCTCCTCTTGTATAGGGTTTCTCCACTGGGGAAGTATTCCAATGCTAATCTCCGAATCATCCTCCTTTCGTTTTTGCTTGCCCCTGAAGGGAATCCTCTGGTTTTGCAGTAAAACAGGATGTCATGATACCAAGGTTTACCATCAGGTTCTTCTTCAATCATGAAGCAATAAGCTGGCTCATTCCTTGTCTTAATCTTTAATATCTGAGTCATCTGCCCTTCTTCGATTTGAGCCATAACAGCTAGAGTAGCTAAGGCATCAGCAAATTGATTCTTGTCTCTGCTAAGATGAGTGAAAGAGATTTCTTTGAATTTCTTAATCAGCTCCAGTAAGTATTTCTGATAAGGGATCAACTTCGGATCCTTAGTTTGCCATTCTCCCTTGACCTGATAAATAATCAGGGCTGAGTCTCCGTATACTTCCAACTTCCTAATTTTCATTTCGATGGCAGCCTGTAGACCCATCACACAAGCTTCGTATTTTGCGACGTTGTTGGTGTAGTCAAATCTCAACTTGACAGCTATCGGAAAGTGTTTTTCATCCGGGGATATCAATACGGCTCCAACTCCATTACTGGACAAATTGACAACTCCGTCAAAATACATTTCCCACACATCGGCTGGCCCCTCTTCTTCGCAGTCTACTTCATTAATATGCTCATCAAGGAACTCAAAATCCAGAGCTTCATAATCCTAGATAGGATTTTCTGCTAGGAGGTCGGTGATCACGCTACCCTTCACCGCTTTCCGGGTCATATAGACTATGTCATATTGGGAGAGTATGACCTGCCACTTGGCTATCCTGCCTGGCACGAATGAGCTTTCGAATACATATTTGATAGGATCCATCCTGGAGATGAGCCATGTCTTGTGATTCAACATGTAGTGTTTGAGGCGATTTGTCGTTCAGGCTAACACGCAGCAAGTTTTCTCTAGGAAAGAGTACCTCGACTCGCAATCATTGAACTTTTTGCTCAGATAATAAATAGTCCTCTCTTTTCGGCCAGTATCATCATGTTGTCCCAAAACACATCCCATCGAGTTCTGTTGGACTGCCATATACAGGATCAGAGGCCTCCCCGTCACGGGTGGAACCAATACGAGTGGGCTTGACAGATACTGCTTGATTGTCTCAAAAGCCTCTTGACAAACTGAATCCGATTGAGTGGTGTTGTTCTTTCGGAGCAGTCTAAAAATAGGCTCGGCCTTAGCAGTGAGATTGGAAATAAACCTTGATATGTAGTTCAATTTTCCCAGGAAACTGCGCACCTCCCTTTCTGTTCTTGGGGATGGCATTTCTTGAATAGCTCGAACCTTGTCTGGATCTACCTCTATTCCTTTCTCGCTCACTATGAATCCCAACAATTTCCCTGACCTAGCTCCGAATATGCATTTGGCAGGGTTCAGTTTCAACTGATATTTCCTGAGTCTCTCAAATACTTTCCTCATCACCTGCACGTGGCTCTCTTCTCCCCTAGATTTGATGATCATATCATCCACGTACACCTCTACTTCTTTATGCATCATATCGTGGAATAATGTGACCATAGCGCGTTGATAGGTAGCACCGGCATTCTTCAACCCGAAAGGCATGACCCGATAGCAAAATACTCCCCATTGAGTGATAAAAGTAGTTTTCTCTTTGTCTTCCTCATCCATTGGGATTTGATTGTACCCAGATGCCCCATCAATGCATGAACACCTGCCCAATCTCGCAGCATTGTCTACTAACACATCAATGTGGGGGAGAGGGAAATCATCCTTCAAGCTTGCTCTATTAAGATCCCTGTAATTAACGCACACCCTAACTCTCCCGTCCTTCTTCATTACCGGGACAACGTTAGCTATCCATTGGGGATATTTGACTACTTCAGAACCCAAAGATCATCTTGTTTCTTGACTTCATCCCGAACTTTGAGCAGTGTGTCAGGATTCATTCTTCTTAGTTTCTGCTTCACAGGGATTGTCCCCGGAATACGGGGAATTTTGTGCGTCACTATCTGGGGGTCTAAACCAACCATATCGTCATAGCTCTAGGAAAATACGCCCAGGAATTCTCTAAGCAAACTGATCATGTCTCCTGATTCTTCACTCTCCGCATCATGCCTAAGTTTATGGTGCGTGTTTTGTCTCCACAAGGCACTAGGGAAGGTTCATCCTTTTCACCTCTTTCTTCTATAAGATCTTCCTCAGATTCACTTAAAGTAATGGCAGTCATGGGGATTTCAAAATTAACCAGAGGAATTTCTGAGTCTATTGAATTATTAGGTGTTAATTGATGAATGGTCCTGAATGAATGAAAATAGAACTTATTATAAGGATGGAATTCAAAAGGAAAGAAAGAGAGAATTGGATTTAAAATGCGCTATTAATTCATTAATATTTATGCCATAAGAAAAAGGTCCATTTACAGAGTTACACTTGCCACCATGGACAAAATGATCAAGTGTAGATAACCAAAGGTACTTTACTCGAGATTGAGTATAGGGATGTCCTCTGCTGTCCAGTTGCCTAGCTCTTGCCCCTCAGCTATTGGCGAGACCAGAGCCTCATACAAGGAATCCAGGTGGACAACATCAATGGATGGTTCATCAGGTGATTCTTCCACATCTGCCGGATTTTCAATGATCGGTTTAGTGAAGATCTCTGCGATTCTCGGGACTACCTTCCTTTTTCCCATTTTCTGGTCAAATCTTTGATCCCGAAGCATTTTCCTCATCCAGAATCGCCCATCCATAAGGGCATCTTCCTCATATCCCAAACCACAACGACCTACCTTCTGGATAGCCGGTATGGGTTCCACGATTCCCTGTAATGTGGCGCCTAGGCCTTTGCCTTCTTCGTACCCACTCCTCGATATTATCATGGCTACCATAGCCATAGCCCCTTCATTTCTGGTTTCTTGTAACTCAAGGGCCTGGAAGGAGCTTTCCAACGACTCCTCAGCCGCTTCCACATAAGGGAGTGATTGTGGCTTGGTGACCAAAATGGCTTCTTCTCCTCTTACAGTGATGATTTTGCCGTCCATAATGTATTTTATCTTCTAGTGCAGAGTTGAGGGAACAGCGTTCGCAGAATGGATCCACGGCCTCCCCAGCAACATAGTGTAGGCCGGTTCAATATTCATCACCTGGAATGTGACGTTGAAGGTACATGTGCCAATTTGGAGTGGTAAATCAATATCTCCCAACACTTCTCTTCTGGTACCGTCAAAGGCTCTTACCACCATAACACTTTGACATATATCTGATTGGTCAACTGGCAATCTAGCCAAGGTAGCACTAGGCAGTACATTGAGAGCTGATCCGTTATCAATAAGTACCTTGGCTACTATACAACCCTTACATTTCACTGTTACATGCAGAGCTTTAGTGTGCCTTAAACCCGCTGGGTCTATCTCGTCTTCCGAGAAAGTAACAAAACTGGATGCCTGGATTTGTCCCACTATCTTCTCAAACTGCCCCAGAGTGATATCGGGGTTTGCAAAGGCCTGATCCAGGATTCTCTGCAAGGCTTATCGGTGCACTTCTGAGCTCAGGATCTGCGATAACAGTGAAATTCGGGCAGGTGTCTTTCTCAACCGCTCCACCACATCGTATTCACTCTGTTTCATTATTTGGAGCAGCAGTTCTTCCTCTTCTTTATGTCCGGCAGGTTCTACTTCCTCCGTTTTCTCAACCTCCTCTTCTGTATTCTTCAGTGACTCTCCCATTTTTACTTTCCCTTTTCTCTTTTCTTCCTCTTCGTTCCCGTAACACCTCCCACTTCGAGTTATGAACTCGACCTCTTTCTCAAGCGAGGAGGATTTTGTGGCAACGACGGGCTGAAGATTAACCTGGGGAGTAGTACTGGTGGTAGGTCCGGCATAAGTCATTTTAAAATGCTCATGAGGAGTAAAACATGGTTTTGGTGGTGTCGAAGGCAAGGCAAGATTAGGAGCTGATGTACTGCTTGACGCTCCTTGAGTGAAAACTTGGAAATTATAGTTCCAAGGCACAGCGTGAGTATTGGTGATAGGGAGCTGAGGCGAAGTTCGGATAACGGTTACTAGCGATGAGGCTACTGGGGGTGAGAAGGTGATTCTGGGTTTAGGAGTAGAAGCATTCCGGCTGTATCTAGTTGTGTTCACTCCCCCTTCCATCTTTGACCTTGTCTGGCATCTCAGAATTTTGAGGGATAACAAGTTCTGAACCTCTTGCTTGAATCCCTCACAGTCCCACAGCTCATTATCAGCTGCCCCTTCATGGTAAGGACATCCCGTATTCTTTACTGACCCTGATACCTGAGGGCAAAGGTAGCCTTCCTTCATTGCTACGGTAAAAATTTCCTCAAAGTGAGGAATCAGCTCGTCTACCTCTGGTGTCGACCTTTCTCCGTCAGGCTCTATCATATTTACACCATTGCCCGTATTATGGTTGGGCAATGGGTTTGATGTAACATTGGGGAGGGAACCATTTTCCTCAATTTTCAGCCACCCGTTCCGGATTAGAGCGTGTACTCTCCCCCTGAGTGCTCCGCAGTTGTCAGTTGAATGCCCTTGTGCCCCTCTATGATACTCACAACGGGCAGTGGCATCATACCACCTAGGATATGGAGGCTGAATTGGGTCTAGGGGAACTGGTACAATCTAGTTTATACCGACAAGGTATCGGTATATTTCACTGAGCGGGAGGGGAAGAGGTGGATCAGGGTTTCTTGGGGGTCTTGGGTTGTTTTGTGGTGGTCTCGGTTGAGCAGGAGGAGGAGGTGGTCTAGGTTGGTAATTTGTAGGTGGGGGATACTGTGGGCGCGGGTGTGGATAATTCGGGAAAGGAGGCGGAATGTTTGCGATGGTTTGGCCATGAGGGAAAGGATATGGCCGGTAGTTATTTTGGGGAAGTGGGGAGTAATTATTCTGCCGGGTGATGGAATGCACATCACCCTCCTTTTTCTTGCCAAAATTGGCAGTCTTCTTTGCAGGGTTCTCAGCCAACTCCTGCAGTCGTCCCATTCTTAAGTTGGCCTCTATTCTTTCACCGGCCTGGATGATGTCGGAGAAGCTGTTGGAAGTGTTTCCAACCATCAAGTTAAAGTAAGGAGCTTTTAAAGTCTCGATGAACAGAGAGCATAGCTCATTGTCGGTCACCGGGGGGTGTACTTCTGCCGCCTTTTCTCTCCATCTCTGGGCATACTCCTTGAAGCTTTCCCTGTCTTTCTGCACCAGGTTCTGGAGGTCCCTCCTTGTAGGGGCCACATCGCAATTAAATTTGTACTGTCTTAAGAAGGCATCAGCTAAATCCTTCCAGGAGCGCAGTTTGCTCCTGTCCAACTGAATGCACCACCTCAGGGCTGCCCCGGAGAGGCTCTCATGAAAGAAGTGGACTAGCAGTCTGTCATCATCTGTCAGAGTGGACATCTTGGCGATATAGGTGGCCAAGTGAATGCGAGGGTCTGAATTCCCAGTGTACTTGTCGAAATCAGGGACTTTGAACTTGGGCGGCACCACCACATCAGGAACCAATCTGAGCGATGCCACATCGACTGAACCATACATATTCAGTCCTTCGATCGCTCTCAATCTCTCTTCTAGAGCAAATAGTTTCTCGTTTTCTCTTGTCTTATTTTTTCCTCCCACTGCATGAAATGCTCCCCCAGTTGGGAGATGAGGGTTGGAGTGAACTGGCGGGATTAGAATTGAAGGGTATGGGTCGGTGTTTAAAATGGTTGGGTAATGAGAGTAAGGTAGGTCATTATTCATGGTAGCCGGATTGACAGTGATTGTCAGGTCCGGAATAGGCGACTGAAAGGTAAAAGAGTTGAAGCTTGGTGAGGATCCATTGTTATAGGAGGTGGAGGAGGTAGTGGTAAGTTAGGTTCTGAAGTAGGTTTATTCTGGGACATTTCCCTCATTAGTCTCATAAGTTCTGAGACCTGATCCTTCAATTCAGAAACTTGCCCTTGTAGGTTCTGTACTTGTTCCTGATCTTCTATTATCTTCTTTGTTCGAGATCTTGTTAAGTACACTCGCTTGGGTTGAACCGTGTGCTTGGTCAGACTTGCCTTGTTTGAAGCAATGTTGATTTTCTGTAAGGAGTCAAAAAAAGGTTTTTAATGAATTTCAAATTTTGTAAAAAAAACTAAAAGTCCTGGTCCGGACGAAGGATACAGTGGCATTTGTGAGCCAGAATGAAATCTGCGAAAGGATGATTGCATCAACTTTATCATGGCATCGTTCGATAGTCTAACTGTGAATGACTGGATTAAATGCGCATTTATGATACCTGTCCATATAGCGCATTCAATTTTTTCACATAACCCTAGTGAGGGAGTTCCTACGGGAGTCATACTATTCATTCAAAATTTTGCTAAACAGTGGTCCAAAAATCATTTTATTAACTGAATAATTTGTACACCAGATTATTTACATCGGCCTAGGCTCTGGGAGGTTCTTTATAATGAGATGACATTTTCTGAGATACTCATATAACCTTTCTTCTTGTTTGGCAAGGTCGAATGATTTCAGAGCATACTCAGATTCAGGTAATAGTTCTTGTTTTCCCTGTGCTATCGTTCTCTCCAGCTGGTCAACATTCTCTTTCAGCTCTTGATAAAGAGCAGCTTGTCTTTCTTTCTCCTTCCTTTCCTTAGCACATTCTTTCAAGATATCGTTGATGAGTAGTGCCTGTTCTTTCAATTCGAGCTTCTTCTTTTTGTTTTCTTGTTCATACTCTTCAACGAGTATTTCTTGGTATTTCATTTTTTCCTGAAGCTTACTATTTTGTATTTCTACTTCTTTTACCACAGCTTGGAGAGAGTCTTTTTCCTTTTCCCATCGTTCCTCTTGCTCTTCGAACCCTATCTTTTCGGCCCTTGCCTCTTCCCTGAGTCTTCTCACCTTTCTTTTAAGGTTCTGCTGTTGGTCCTCCAACTGTTTTATTTGTTCTTACAATTGTGAGTTCTCGGTATTTGCCTTTTGTAGTGAGTCAGCCAGACGATTATCAGCTTCTTCTAATAGGACGTTTCGGCGAGGGTCGCTATCTTCGAATTCTGCAGTTGAGTGTTCTTAGTCCCTGTCAGCCCTCCATTCAAGATAATCGCGCGTGGCACTTGGACTTTTAGGCGACCTTTCCATCAAAGAGATGTTTTCCCAATATCTGCGAGCCATTTTCAACCCTTCCTCTTCTTTGAGCTCATGGTAGAAATGACCTTGGTGGTATTTTCCAATGTTAATTCTGGACTATGTTGAGCCAAACTGCCTCATTACCAATGTCAGAGTGTAACTTGTGTATCCAGTCACTCCGATTAGGGATACCAACTGATTACCTCCCATGCTGATCAAAACGGATTGGCCTGATGCCCACAGTTTCCTCCAACAGTAATCATGGCTATTGAAACTCAAAATCCGTTCCCGCCACTGCTGTTCATTCTTCGGACTGATTACCAACCGGGTCATCTTCTTGATGGGAGGCTGGTCAAGGTACCAAGTCAATCCTTTTGTCTCCACAGGACACATGTGACTGATAATCCAGAGGTACAACAATTGAGAACAACACTTAATGGACCCTTTGCCCTGTTGTCTACAGTAGGTAAGGGTTAATAAGGTCTCCGCAAGAATTGCCGATATCGGATTAAGCTCCTGCTTTTCTACTGCCCAGAATACTTCCACCGTGCTGCAGGTTATGATTCCCGATGGTCCCGAAAACAAAATCAGGCCATAGATTCCCAAGGCGAGTGTCACTGAAGCTCGATCCCACTGTTTCTCTTGGATATATTGATCTAAGCACTTCTTGAGATGTGTCCAATACCAACCATGCGTGTTTCCTTTGACAGTTTCTTTTGACTTTACTTCTTCTGGGGAAGTACCCATCATATGTGCCAATCGTTTCCAAGCCTGCCTATGCTCGAGATGAAGGTAGATCTGATTTTGCGTCAAGTAAGGAATCTCTAGTAATGTCTGATATTCTTCCATAGTGGGAACTGTATCAATATCATTGAAAGAGAATACTCCGTACTTAGGACTCCAAACCGACAGCATGGCCTTTAATGCCGGGATTTGGACCTTGACTCGCATTAGGGTTGCAATCCTCCCGTACTTCTTCTCAAATCGTGCCTTGACCTGATCGGGAAGTGACCTCCAACCATTAGACAGACCCTCGAGGTCGTTTCATTACGACCTCAATTTTATTCAGATCCAATGAAGGTAGTAAGCTAGCATGTGCCTTGGAAACATCATTTTGCGGGGGTACTGGAGTATGAGCTGATTTGGACCAAAGTTTAGCATTCTGAACTTCTTCTGCCGACTGACTCGAGGATGCCATGATAAAAATGATGCCTATCCTTTTTACAGACTTTTGGTTTGGTGATGCCTGCCGAAAAACTCGTTAGCAGGATAAATTCAGGTAATCTTGTATTATATTGTTGGCAGATGTGGTACCTACACATTTATCAAAGTAGGAAAATGTGTAGGTTTTCTTAACAATATGATTCAAGATTACCCTTAAAAATAAGAACAAAATAAAATAAACAGAATAGGGTAAGAGTAAGTATGCCCCTTTTGTCCTAGGATAGGGAGACTCCTGATACCGGATGAGTGCTACCTAATTGGATAGTTCTATCTTATAAGGTAGCTTACTACGGCTTCCAGCTATCGTGATAGTTTAGCTCAGGATCTAGTTTTCTAAGAGCCACAGGTTCCCAAATTGCCCCTCATCAGAACAAGAGAGCCTCATTCTATCCCCATGATATTGTCGGGAAAATTCCACGGATATCACAGTGAATAGAACGAGTTTCAATTTGAGCAGAAGCCTTCACGGATACTAACGGGGTAGAACCCACGGGTACCGCTAATGACCCCCTCCTACTTTCCTAAAAGGGTAAGAAAGCTCGGGTATAGGGCTGAAGTGTGTGAGGACATCGTGTGAGTGTTCAGTGTGTGAAGGGACATCTTTACCTCTTCCCAATTCAGGGGGATTTTATTATTCCCATTTTTCTTTTTTTCCTTTTTTTTTTTTCAAACGAAGAGCACTGTAAGGAGTAAAACAAGCAAAACAAGCGGAACAGTTAGTAGGAATAAACAAAAATTAACACATAAAATATTATCGGGTGAGCCCACCTAACTATAATTTGATTGAAAAATTAAATCTACTTTTGGACCTCTAGACCGGGGTTGAGTTGAAACACATCCCCAGTGGAGTGGCCAAGCTGTCGCAAGGTGTTTTGCGGTCGCCTGAACGAACCCTCACCGAAGTGGAAAAGAATGAGGAGTCGCCACTTCAGTTTTGAGGGAAACTAAAGAAAACCATTTGTGAAGATAAATTGAAATAAAACCACTTCAAAACAGAGATTCTAAGTTCGGGGTCCGTAAACGGGTGGGGAAGGTGTTAGGCACCCCACCTCGTCCCTTAATTAGGGTAAGTAGATTTAACTCCGCACTCTTTATAAATTAGTTAGGAGGACTTGAATGGAAATGTTAATCCTTTTGACAAAAGGAATATTTAATTTTTCACTAATTCGGATTACCCAGATACATAAGTAAATGAGACAACCTTAGTGAGTTATTGTTGTATGTTAGTTTTGTTTGAAGGGCTATTTTATTAGAATCCAATTTTTAAAATTGGATGATAACTCTCCTCCGATCTCTTTTAAATATTTATTTAAATTTTAGATTGAGAACCGGATAAGAACTCTCCTCCGATCTCTTTTAATATTCATTTAAATTTTAGGTTGAGAACTGGATAAGAACTCTCCTCCGATCTCTTTTAATATTTATTAAAATTTTTGGATTGAGAATCGGATAAGAACTCTCCTCTGATCTCTTTTAATATTTATTAAAATTTTTAAGCTTGAGAACCGGATAAGAACCCTCCTCCGATCTCTTTTAATATTTATTAAAATTTTTAAGCTTGAGAACCGGATAAGAACCCTCCTCCGATCTCTTTTAATATTTATTAAATTTTTTAAGGTTGAGAACCGGATAAGAACTCTCCTCCGATCTCCTTTAAAATATTTGTTAAAATTTTAGATTGAGAATCGGATAAGAACTCTCCTCCGATCTCTTTTAATATTTATTAAAATTTTTAAGCTTGAGAACCGGATAAGAACTGTCCTCCGATCTCTTTTAATATTTATTAAAATTTTTAAGCTTGAGAACCGGATAAGAACCCTCCTCCGATCTCTTTTAATATTTATTAAAATTTTTAAGCTTGAGAACCGGATAAGAACTCTCCTCCGATCTCCTTTAAAATATTTGTTAAAATTTTAGATTGAGAATCAGATAAGAACCCTCCTTCGACCTCTTTTAATTAAATGGTAGTCGGATAAGGATTTTTTCGATCTCTCTAAATTTTACCTATCGAGAGGACCTAAGGCTAAGGGTTCTGACGTTCAAAGGTGTCAGGGGGTCTGCGCAAGACTTCTTTAACTTATTGGTACCTTAGGACTGGGCAGGGGATGCCAAACCGAATCCTCCGACCTTCATATATGGTCGCCCCACCAGCATTTTTGGTAGCCGATCTATTCCATTTAGTTATCCAGGGTTTAGTTTTACTCTGTCTTATGACGTCTTGCCCTATGACCTACTGAGTCATTCTAGTGACTCAGTTTTACCATTTTCCAGGCTTATTATTCAGACCTTTCATTATTTCAAAAGGACTCTTAAGTTGCCGTTACCCACATCTCATCCAACCACTTATGTATCGCTTGGAACTAGATGACTTACGCTCAGAAATAATAAAGATTAACAAAGGTATCGACACGGAAATAAACTAGAGCACAACCTTTCTCTATATCTTTCTAGCGTGATATGAACTTAAAGAAAATAACATACGTAAAGAAAGAAGAATGGAAATGCGTAAAACAAGAACTAAACTTAATAAAATGGCAACATGAATACTGACCTGTAAGGAGTCGATTCTAGTGAACTAACCGAGAATCACAAAATGCAATAAGATTGCAAGTTGATAGCCGGGAGACTAAGGTTCGCCTTGGAACAAAGAGTGCTTCACTAAATGCAATCGAGTCAGAATTATACCCGAGTTTAAATGAGATTGAGCATGGGCGATGGAAGTGAAAATAAAGATAACAAGGAACTGAAAAATGTGAACGCTACGGGATAATGAACGAGCTGAAAATGGAGAGTTTCAGTGTTCAAAATCTTTTAAGAAAACACTTCAGAAAACTGGTTCCAAAAGTTTTTCTTATGAAAGCAGAGTAACGATCTGAATTAAATTTCAGAGTTCTTCCGCTATAGTAACTTCCTCCTTTTTTTGTCCGTCCTTTAAACAGTTTTTCATGCAGGTATTTATAGGGACCGGGTGTTCCCCTTGAAGGGTCAGGATCTATCTTGAGGGAGATGGAGGGTCAAGATTTCAAAGGACATAATCCTAAGCTCAAGAATTAAAGAGAATCAGAATAGACGGCCGAGATCCACTTCAGAATATTTGTCTTTTTCCTCCTCTAATCTGACGGTCCCAAATTCTCTTGTCCGGGGTGATCCAAGGGCTAGGAGTAAAAGGCGCTGGTTTTGTCATCTTCTTCTTTGATCCAAGGGCCCTGGGCTCGTCCTTACAAGTTGGATCATTGGTGGAGATTGGGAGGTACAGCACTGTCATGACATATTCTGGCACCTGTCAGTAATGCGGGCGATTCTGGGGCGTGCGGTTGAGATTTTACCTGCAACGCTTTAACTACCTCGGCTCTGATCATGGCGACGGCAGTAGGCGCCTTATTCTTTTTATTTTCTGCTCTCTCTTCCTTTCAGATCTTCTTAACATGATCCTTCTCCGATCTTTCATACCGGTCTCCCCTCTTCCGATCTCTATTATTCCAATATTTCCCTTAATCAGGCCCGGTCCGGTCAAAGCATTAATTCGCCTCGATTCCCAAAGCGTCCACTTCGTTTTCTGCTTAGCAATAAATGCCCGATTTTTCCCTATATATACCCCTGACGGAAGAGACTTTCCTCATTCGATTTTCCTCTCTTCCTTCTTACTTTCCAGTTCTAGCTGCTCCGGCAGAAGTTTCGGCCACGATTGTGGCTTTTGATCCTTTTCCGATGGACCTCTTTATTCCCCGACTGAAAATTTACGATCCCGATGATCGAGGAATTATGATGACCTTATCTGATGATGGTGAGAGAACTGGACTAACTAACCGATCCGGGTCGAGGACCTTGATCGTGCCGATCTCGAGCTATTCGATCGGTATAACCGGCGAACCGATTTTGCCTGAGAAAACTGCTAATGTTCCGCCGACCCTTGGCGGTTGCCCTTCCAAGTTTATTCGGCTTCTCACCGCATTGGGTGTTCCGACAGTGACTTTCCTCCACACTGGGTGTTCCGACAGCGGCTCGGTTTCGAGCGGTAATACCGGCGACGATCTCTCTCATTTTATTATTGTTGCTTCCGATCTCTGAAGTGTTTGTCCGATCTGGTTCCCAACTGAACAGTCTTTATCCGATCCATACTTCCAAACATCATTTTTAATTAGCCGATCCCTAACTATCCGGTCCCTCCTTATGGAATTTTGGAATATTCGTGAGATGTGTCAGAATAGCTGGCGAGTCTCGCTAACCGATGCAGTGCCTGGAACATTGTGAGCATTAAATGCTCGGACGAGTACAAATAGGGGTGGGGTTAGCCAATTGCTCCCGTATGTCATTTTCAGTCTCTCGCTCACAACTTCAAAATTCTCTCGTTTTCTCAAGTTCTTCCGACACCTATCAGACTCCGGTAAGGGCTTTGATCTTTCTTTTAGTTTAAATTCTTTATTTCCTTTGAAAATGAGCGGTGCCGAGGGTCAGAGAGCGGCAAGCCCCCCTTCTGTTCAGGTCTCGTGGTCATCCGATGAGGTAGAGGTGGTCGGACCGAGCGTTCGGACTGAACCTGTTAGGGCCTCCGCCCCAATTCAGGGGCAGGCGACATCTTCGAAACGAACACATTCTTCAGGGAGAGAAAACCTCCCCATGGATGAGCTACTGTCCATTCTTAAAGAAACCGACCTACAGTCGTTCAGCCAAGAATACAACATTCACCCTGACTTATTCAAACTCATTAAGTGTCACGGCGATCTTCGAGCCGATCACTTCTTTGAGGGGAATGACATGATCATGGTGTACGAAGAGCAGTTAAAAGCCGGGCTGCGGTTCCCTTTAGACGACTTCTTCAAAGAAGTTCTGAAATTTCACCAAGTATGCATCGCCCAAGTTCACCCGAACTCGTGGCGGATCCTTGTGGCCTTCCGTGGCCTATGCCGAGCTAAGGGAATTAGTCCTACTACCAAGGTGTTCGCAGACCTTCATAGGTTAACTCGTCGAGAGGACGACGAGTATTGGTTTTTCCAAGCGAAACCCCACTGCGGGCTTTTTACCAATCTGCCGTCCTCCCTTAAGAATTGGAAGAACCGCTTTTTTATCCTGAGAAGCAAAATCCCAAACGGTTTTGAGGGTTTCCCACGCAGTTGGCTGCACCAGGGTCTATTAATTCCGAGGCACCTTGCCCTGAATAGGGAAGAGGGCGCAATGGTGATGGATTTGAAAGAGCAGGCGAGCAGAGAGAAGTTCTCTTGCCTGGATGCGGTGACTGCCGAGCTGCACCATTGGACTATGGAATTGATCACCGGCAAAGATCGCAGGCTTCAGCTCTCTGACCTCTGCATCGGTATTTTCTACATCTCAGATCTCAGGACCTTAGCGATTTCACTGACCTCTTCTTTGTGCAAGTATGGCAAGTGGCGAAGCCTCCAAGGAGAGCCGAAAGCAAAAGAGGGAGATCTCCCGGAAGGTACGGGAGATGAAGCGGGCCGAGGAGATGCAGACACCTCGTCACGAGCCCGGGGAAATATGAGAAGGCTCGTCTCAACCTTCGGGACCGCCGATCTCCGAGGTGGAAGTGATCTGATCTCCTCCTCGGAGGGAAGAGCCGCCTCCGCCTCCTCCAGTTGTTTCGGGCGCGGAAGGGGGTCCTTCCCAACAACAAGTGAGGCCCCTTTCTAGCGGTGCCCAGGTCTTGGTCCATTCACTGGAGAAAAATCGCACGGTTCGGGAGAATCCTGGTTTCGCCAAGGTGCTGGCGTCCTCTATCTGCCTTCGAGAAGATCGAGATAGGCTGTCTCCGGATAGCCTTAATGATATCTTGACCAGATCTATGAGCTTGAACGTTGAGTGTTTGGTGAATCAGCACATGATCCGGGAGAAGGCGCATCGGCTGGGTAAAGAGGTCGAGAGGATAGGTCATGAAGCAGCTTCCCTCCAATCCCAACTATCATCCACTCGGGACTACATATCTCAACTTGAGGGGTGATCGAAGTATTACAAGGATAAGCTGGCCGAGAAAGCTCATGTTCTGGCTGAGCGGGATCATGCTCTTGAGGAAGTGCAAGCGCTCCGAGCCGATGAAGCTGCTCAACTTGCTCACCTTGCTGAGGAGCTCAAGGCAAAAGAGAAAGAGATGGTGACTGGAGTGGCCGGCACTTATGTAAATGCCCACAGAGATCTCCTGGCTGAGCCCAAGAAGCGTTACCCTGAGGAGGACTTCTTCTGGATGGCCAACCTGGCTCCGAGGATGAAGGCGAGGAGAGTGAGGAGGCTGAGGGTGAGGGGGGAGACGGACAAAATGTAGATCAGGCTGGGGGTGATCCTCCAGCTGAATAACTTGTACAAATTTTTGAAATGAAATGAAATGGAATACCTCTTTTATTCGATGAATGGTTATGATCGGAAAATTTCTAAATTATTTAAACACTTGATTGTCTGAGTATGTTGAAATAACTGAAAGTGATTATTAACCTAAGTGTGAGAGATCGGAAAACACAATGAGCATGAGATCGGTAGGGAACCAACGCTAAACGGGACTTGATTAAAATTAGAAATTTGGCCTGAACATTTAAGATCGGGACCATCATTAAACCGGAACGGAACCTTTGATTATTCGTAAACTTTTGAAAGGGAGATCGGCAACAAAAATGGTAACAAAGATCTAGTGTCAGTTCAATTTCGTTTGTCAACAGAGATCAGGAATATACTTGACTGGTCAGGAGATTCGACAATGGGTTTGAGAGATCGGTGAGTGATTTAATAGACATGTAAGGCTTTGACTGATGTGAGGACTTAGTATTGATTCAATTCCTTGTGAGGAGAGATCGGAAATGTGGTTATCTAGCAAAGAGAGATCGGAAATGTGGTTAGCTGTCAAAGGGAGACTTTGTACTGGGGATCGGTTTCAAAGTTTGTTAATTCTGGGGATCGGCCAAAATATAGTGTCGACAATCTCAATCATTTTATTCTTCCTTAATTTATTTTTATCATAGTTATGAAGTATAATTTGTAAAATATAATTCATTTAAGTCATTTATTGATATTATAATTTATTTGAGGTTTCGCAAATTTTATAGAAAATCCGGCAAAATGCCTGCTAAGAATGGATAAAACAGTTCTTCGGAACCTGTGAAAAATACTTCCAAAAGTTTCTATCAATCCCAAACTCCATTTCATTAATAAAATCTCAATATTTCTCATGTATACTCGCATTTCTCATTCATTCATTTCATATGAAATTCATATAGAAGTCATAAATAAATATTCACTTGTTCATTCATAAACACAATTTTCATAATTTTCAATCAATACTAAAATACATTACATAAGTCTTAATTATACATGAGAAAATAAAAGTTAATTACAAAATACCAAAATAAAACCTAGTGTCCTACCGATGCACTGATGACGGTGAGGTGACACGGACACTATGCAGAGCTGCAGAAGATCTCACCCAGTCTGTGGTTTACTGGGCTCTCAATCGGTCTCTCAAGAACCTACACGTGGCAAAAAGCAACGCGCTAAGCAATAATGCTTAGTGGTGCCAATAATAAAATAAAAAGAAATAACAGAAAATAAATATGCAGTGCATGTTCTGATGTTTTTATGCAGACCATTTTTCAATCATTATTGGTAATCTTATATATTATGTACTTATTATATTCATAATTTTATTAAATTTATCCACTTTCATTTTTGGTTGCCCAAGTAACCTATACTGGACGACTGGACTGGATAAATGGGTAAACTGGCACTGGGTATCAAGTACCTCGGGCTGTCACACCATCGGTCATATATGTATCTCCCAGTGTGCAACAGAACAGCTAATAAGCTGTAATAACATTAGGCACAAGGCCAAGTATCAACATAATGTCAGAATGGCTAAAAGCCATGAAATCACAGAATGGCATAATGCCATATGCAGTACTACTAACTGAACCCTATTAGCATGCCAATCTATCCAAACCAATCTTGCTAGGTGTACTAGGGCATGTTACACTTTTAAATTGTACAATTCTTGAAATTTAAGTTTAGGTGTTACTATTTATTTCATTAGTCAACTAAAATGTTGACTTTTGCATAGACAATAGGTACATTGGTTCTAATACTCCCAACATACCACATTTTGCATTCTAAAATTGTTGGTATTCGTTGCCAATACCATTTCTAAGCTTAGTGCTAGTTGTTCAAAATTTTCAGATTTCAAGCCTTGTGTTTACTATTCCATTGGTCATTTTTACAGTAGGAATTTGGCAAAATTGTCTTCATAAAAGTTGTTCCTTATTTTGTCTAGTTACATTTTCTTTTTTGAATCACTCTATTTGGAGTTTTGTAGCTCAAGTTATGGCCTCAAAACCATAACTGGCCGGATTGGACAAAATCTAAAATTCTGAGCAAAACTGGTTCTGCTAGATTTGGTAACCTAAGTTTGGTTGGCAATTTGACTAGGTTATGGTCAGAATTTGGATTTGTATTCTTCATGAAAGTTGTAGGCCTATGTCTCAGCTTTCTTCTGGTAAAATTTTAGGTCAATTGGACTTTTCTACACTGAGTTATGACCAAATGAATAAACACTGTTCATTTGGTCATTTTGCCTAGGCAAAATGCAAGTCACCCGGATTATGGCAATATTTAGGTCAACTTGGTTTGGTTTTCTGGGCAAGGTTTCTATACCAAAGTTGTGCCATTATGTGTCTAGTTTCATGTCCAATTGGCCTGGCACCAATTGAACCTCTACAACTCCATTTATAACTGCCAAAACCTGCTGGACTCATGCTCAGTCCTGCAGGTCAGCCAAAGCAGCTCACCCACACTCAATTGCAAAGCCTCAACTCACTTCATTTCCTCATCATACATAACCAAATGGTCACTAATTGACCATTTAAACTTTTATTCACTAACACATGAGCAAAACCCTAGGTTTTGCCCAAACCCTAACTCCATCAACTTTAATTCTTCATATGCATGCAAGCAATGAATTAGGACATCTAATTCATATTTAATGGTAGCCATGGACAATTATAAATTAATCTAATCAATGAAATCATAACATACTCTAAGGCTACCAAAATTTTGAAGAGTGCATACTTATAGTTTTCGTTCCAATTCCTTGCAAATTTTTAAGCTCAATCAAGTCCTTAAACATATATTGAAAGAAAATAAGAGAGATTGGTCACTAACCTTTTGAGTAGAATTTTTCTTTGGCTTTCTTAGCAACCAAACACTTGCTCAAGATGTAGAGACAAATTTTGTTGAAGTGGACTTAGGGTTTCAAGTGAGATTTGGGTAGGTTATAAAGCTTGGATAAGCTTTAATGGTGGTAAGGGTTAGGAGGGCTACGGATGGAAGAAGAAAGGAAAAAAGAAAACTGATTTTTTTCTTTCATTTCTACCCATTTAACTCATTTTAAGTGAGTTATAGCCATGTGTCACCATGTGATTGGGTGGAGGCACACTAATGACATCATGTGATGTCATAATTTTTTATTTAATTCATTTTCTTTTTTTTTCTTTTCTACTCAATTTCAATTTAATTTGTAGCAATATTTATTCATATTTTATATCATAATAATTATTTACTTAACTGGACAAGTCGGCCAAAAATCATCTTTAAAGACGAAATGACCAAAATGCCCTCCGTTTGGCTTATTGAGCCAAAATCGTTTGTACCGATTGAAAAATTTTTCTAAGCATTTTCTTGGCATTCTAATGCCATAGGAACCTCAATGACCCTTCTCTGGAGTCCCAAAAATTATTTTATAAATTTTCCCCGAGGTCTAGGGCTCCTAGTTGTGAGAACTGCAACTTCCCACTAGGTTACCCATCGCTAGGGTACCAGCTCATTTAACTTGGTTGTATTTTATTTCTAAAATTTTTTCTAAAATTTTCTTATTAATATCTGAGTTAATTATGGTTTCTCACTTTAGTTTAAATATTCTTTCAGAATTATGGTTCCTCACTTTAGTTTAAATATTCTTCCAGACGTTCTAGCTGTCCGGACCGACATGAGTCACCGGAACAGTAGAATGCACAGAGTTGCTACGGGAGGGTGTTACACTGCACATTATATTCAAACCCAAAAAGTAGTTAATACTAAAAAACAAAATAAGTTTTCTTTTATCTCCCATTTCCTATGGCAGAGATTATGGAACATCAGTATCTAGTGACTGGACTTTAGGAGGAATAGTTGAGTAGGGGACATCATCTCCAATTTCTTGTGAGACACTAGTAGCATGTGACTCTGGGACACCATTTACACTTATTACCTGCTGTGACTGATTGCCTTTGCCCTTACTCTTTCTTCCACTAGCACTCTAATAAAAGGTAGAGAAATTATTAGCATAAACAAATCATATTCTTCATTGAAATAGTAAAATAATAATATTATTGTACTTACTGCTGTAGGTGCATACTGGCATGTCCTTTTGTTGTCACCCAATTAGTTGCACCTTCCACAAATAATAATAGCATTCCTTTTTCTCTTTGGAGCAACACCAGGCTCCCTTTCCTGCCTCCTTCTTGCTTGTCTAGGCCTACCAAGTTGCCTTTTCAGTCGTGGAGGATCTAAGGCTAGAAATTCATCATCTAGTTCCAAGTCCCTTTATGGAATTGGATGAATTGATACTTCATACACCTTGAGGTGATTGCTTATGTGGTAATATTCATGGCAATAATCCTCAATATTCTCTCTCTTATAGCTAATGGCACTAGTAGCATGTTTACATAGAAGTCCACTTTTATCCCACCACTCACATAAACGTGTTTTGCTCTCTAAAGACACAGCAGACTTACAAGGGCCTTCATGAACCTCAAATTCATTATTCCCACTAGGGATCAACCTAACACACCTATTTTGGCTTGTAATTTTATTCAAGCTCTTCTTGGTCCTTGGAGTGACTTTTCCCTCCCAAGTAAATGCTTTTTCATATCTTTGTGAAATTTGAACATACACTTCTGCCTGATACTCTCAATAATTGTAATTAGTTGTTGTCCCCTTAATTTCCCAATCCAACTATTAAAGCTCTTTGTTATATTAGTTGCGTAATGATTTGTTTTTGCCTCAGGCCAAAATGCATGTCTATTCCATTGTGAGAGAGGTATCTTCAGTAGCCAATCATAAGGTTTTTGCTTCCTTTTTGGTTTCAACACTTTCATATGAAATTAAAATTCATAGTTGTGTGACCTTTGTGGCATTCCAAAAGTCATTCTTCAATGTGATACTAGGGAATTTCTTTTTGAAATTGGTGTATCAGCAAAACCTATAACATGCATTCGGGAAGCAATTCCCTACTGCTTTAATTAGCCCCTGCAAACACAAAAATGTTAGATTTTTAATTATTTTTAAAACATATATTTAAACAAAATTATCAGTCATTATACCTTTTGTTGATTTGACATAAATGTCCAGGGCTTATCTCCATTGCCTCCTCCAATGCAATGATACAAATTCTCTATGAAAAAGTTCCAACTTCTCCACATTTAGACTCTACTATTGCAAATGCCAATGGCAAAACTCCCCTATTGCCATCCAAGACAACAACACATAAAAATATACCACCATAAGGTCCTTTCATATGAAATCCATCCAACCCTATGAAAAGCTTGCATCCAGATAAGAATCCTTATTTTACTATTTCAAACATAATGAATATCATTTTAAACACTAGTGGGTCATCATTAGTAGGCCTCAATTTTGTCTGAATCTTCACAATAGTGCTAGAATTGTACATTTGTAAGTAAGGTATGTACTTGTGTAACTTTCTGAAGCTAGCAGCATGACTTCCATCATTGAGTGATCTTTCTTGACGTTTAGCCCTGTATAGCTACCAATGACTAACTTCCACTCACCATTTCTCCATTAGTTTATTTTGCATTAGTTCATAGATCATTTTAAGGTCTACTCTTAGACTACTTGCCAATTGCCTCACAATCCATCCAATAGTTGAACTTGGATTCTTTTTCCTTGGTGGTCTAATGCAAGTATGCTCAGGCACTAGTGTCTTGATCATGAAAGTAATATTATCAGCCAGGATTGAATCATGAAATCTCTATGGACAGTCTTTACCTTCACAAGTATCAGTAACTCTTTCATTATCATTTTTAATCCTTCTAATTGTATAACCCCCCTTGCACTACATAATCTCTTAATGCATCCTTCACCTTGCCCAATTTTGAACTGAATTTGATCTGCACTTCTATGCCTATAAGGGTTAGAGTATACTCCTCTAAATGGATCTGTAAATTTCCTCTTTCTATGCTTTTTGTCATATTCTTCATGTTCATAACCCTTTATTTTAGTATCCTTCCCACTATCCAAATCAGACAAGCCATCATTATCCCATAAATAACATCATTATCTTTATTTTTAGTACCAATCCTATCTCCATCATCATTACTATCTTTTTCCACCTCTACAGGCAACTAGTCTACATCTTTACTATCAGATAATTCAAATACATTTTCTTCATCATTATCACCATTATTAACTTGGCCTCTCCTATTACCAATTTTACCTCTATGTACCTCTTCCCTGACCTGGCCATTACTAACCTCCCTATAGACCCTCTCATCCTCCATTTTTGTGCCTCTCATTTGATTATTTTTGAAATAACTCTCAATGCCCTAGCTTACCTTGACTTCATCATTCCTATGTTTGGCATTACTTGGTCCCTCACCATTCCTACGAGGAATTACATTTAAAGCAACTTCTTTTGAGGTAATAGTCATATGAATGGTGGGATTATCTTTATACAACTCAAATACTAACATTAAATCCAAATCATCCTCAATTTTCATCCCATTACCACAACTGATATTCATAAAATCAGACCCAAATTCAAACGGTTAATATACATCACCCAACATGCTAATATATGAATACTTATCAGTAGAAACATTCCTAATCTCACCTTCTTCACCTCTAAACTTAAAAATGAGATTATAATATTCACCATAATCCATTTTATTCTTATAACATTCAATAAAAATATATTTGCATTTTAAATAAACAAATATTTACCAAGTTATGTTGAACATGAAAAATGAAGGAACGGAAGCGTGAAAAACACAAGTTTATACCATTGAATTCAAAAATTTTTACCTAGGGTCGCATGCATCATGCAAGATTTATTTTTATCTATTTGATTTCAATGATAAACAACATATTAAAACTCTTTTAATATGTTTTTGGATCTATATTTTCCATTTAAAAGTTTTAAATTAATTAGATTAATTTTAGAACCCTAGATTAAATCAAGAATGATTACACTAACCTCTTGATGCACTGTAGCGTGTCTATGCCTTTGAGATTCGTCTTCAGGACACCAGATGTTGTCCCTCTAGCTTTTCCACACCAAGATCACCTATGGCAGCCCTTGAACAGCTTCTAAAGCTTTTTCTATTATTTAGAAAATCAAGTTCTGCCTTTTAAGAGATTAGAGATGTAAACAGGACACTAGAAACAATTTCTAGTGTTCTTAATTCAAGAGATTGATGGCTAATCTCTTTAAATTGATGAGAGATGAAGAGGAAGAGAGGGAGAGCTTCAAAATGGTGTGACCAAGGAGTGTGGCTGCTGGTTGTGTTTTATTTTTCTCATAACAACACTTATATAGCTAGGTTAACACATTAAACCCTTGCCACATTAAACCCTTTGATTAGCTCTAGGTTTAAGTGACCCAATCACATTGTGCCAAGTGTCAAACCTATATTTAATCTTAATTTTAATCATCTTACATGATTAAAAGACATTTGGCAAGCTTATGTCCTTGTGTCACTGTGACACCCCTTACCCGTGTATAGTATACCCGAGTAAGCAATGTCACACGGTGTACCGGCACACTCTAATATACCTTAATTAATTTTTATCATGCTTTTGAATATAACTTGTGAAATATAATATATTTGAGCCATTTATCGAAATTATAATTTATTTGAGGTTTCAAAAATTTTGTAGAAAATCCGGCAGAGTACCGACTAAAAATGGAGAAAACAGTTCTTCGGAACCTGTGAAAAACACTTCCAATATTCATACTCAATCATTTCTCAAACTCCAATGTCATCACAAACTAAATATTTTTCAACAACATTTCTCAATCAATCATTTCTCAGGGTACTTATGTATAAGCAATGAATAAATACTCAAATTTTTCCATACATAACCACAAATCTTCATTATTTACATGAAACTCAAAATACATTACATAAGTTTCATTTACACAAAGGAAAAATAAAAATTGGTTACAAAATTCCAAAATGAAGCCTAGTGTCCTACCAATGCACTGTGGAAGGTGAGGTGACACGGACACTTTGCAGAGCTACAGGATGGACTCACCCAGTCTGCGGTCTACTGGGCTCTCGATTAGTATCTCCAGAACCTACGCGTGGCAAAAGCAACGCGCTAAGCAATGATGCTTAGTAGTGCAATAATAAAATAGAAAGAAATAACAAAAATAAATATGCATTGAATGTATATGTCTTATTTGTTTTGTATTTGTATATCCATTTATTTCGTTAACTTTGTCCACTTTCATTCATTTGGTTGCCCAAGTAACCTATACTAAATGACTGGACTGGATAAACGGGTAAACTGGCACTGGGTATCTAGTACCTCGGGCCGTCACACCATCGGTCACATATGCATCTCTGGCAGTGTAATGCGACTAATAAGCTGTAATAACAATAGGCATAAGGCCAAATATCAATACAAGGTCAGAATGGCTAAAAGCCATGAAATCACAGAATGGCATATTGCCATGTGCAGTACTGCTAACTGAACCCTATTGGCATGCCAAACTATCCAAACCAATCTTGTTAGGTATACTAGGGCATTTGATACTTTTGAATTCTTCAAATTTTGAATTTCAAATTTCGGTGTCACTATTCACCTCATTGATCAACAAAAATATTGACTTTTTGATAGAAAATAGGTACATTGGTTTTGGCACTCCCAACATACCACATTTTGCATTTAAAACTTGTTGGAATTGAGCACCCATACCATTTCTAAACTTAAAACCAAGAGGGTAAAATTTTCAGTTTTTGAAGCCTAACTTTACTGTTCCATTAAGCACTATTGCAGTGGGAATTTGAGGAAATGGTAAACATGAAAGTTGTTCCTTATTTTGTCTAGTTGAATTTCCTTTTTTGAATCACTCCATTTGGAGTTTTGTAGCTCCAGATATGGTCCAAAAACCACAGCTGATTGGATTTTAAATCTGTAGAATTTACCAAATCTACAGTACCATGAACAGTGACTGCCACTGTCTTGTAGGATGGGTTCTGGTCATTATTTGGGGTAGGTTTCTCCATGAAAATTGTTTTTCTATGTCTTAACTTGTTGCTGTAAAACTTTCAGGTCAATTGACCATTTCTACAGTGAGTTATGGCCAAATGAACAGTTACTGTTCATTTGGTCATTCTGCAGAATTGGCTTGCAGGGTACCCGGATTGGGGCCAACTTTTGGTCCTCTTGCTTTGGTCTTTTGGGCATGGTTTCTTCAGAAAAAATGTGCCATTATAAGTCTAGTTTCATGTCCAATTGGCCAAACACCAATTGGACCAACACAGCCAAAGATATGGCAGTCCAAGTGGGCTGGAATCACAGCTACCCTACTGCACTCACTGGGTAGCATACTCATTCACTTTGCCATGCTATATTTCAATCCAAATTATGGTCAAATTTCCTCAAATGGTCACTAATTGACCATTAGAATGTTCTTTAACAATTTCATAAGTCAAGTCCACATTTTACTCTCAAAACCCTAGTTTCCATTATAAATTTTCACAACATACCTTAATTACTAACTCATTCACTAACCACATGCATACATGCTTTAAACATGATCTCTAATCCACTTTAAGTCCATCAAAACACTCCATCATTGTTCCTTCCTTAGGGCTGCCGAAATTCATGGTAGGCATACACACAAATTTGGTTCATTTAATTCACAAATTCATGTTGATTTCAAGTCCCTAACATGGAAAATAAGGGTTTTAAGTAGATAGGTGCACTAACCTTTAAGTGGCACTTCTTGGACTTGTATTCTCCTTAGAATTCCTACTTCTTATGGCTGCCTAGAGTTTCCTTGTGATGTGGGGATGACTTTTTGTGAAAGGATATTAGGATTTTAAGGTTGGTTTTTGGGAGATTTCAAGCTCAATTTGAGCAACAATGGAGGTTTGGCTAAGGATGGGTTTCGGCTGGTTTGGGAGGAAGGAGATGGCTGCTAGCTTTTGGTCTTTTTTGGTCTTGTTTATCTCTTTTTATTAGTTAGTTAAATGGTTGTTCAATTGTGATTGGTTGTAGCTTTTAAATGACATCATCATGATGTCATAAATGAGCCTTTTTTCTCATTTTCTTTTCTTTTCTTCACTACTCATTTTCAATTTAATTTTTAGTAATGTTTATTCATATTTTATGTCATCATAATTATTTACTCAACTGGACAAGTCGGCCAAAAATCACCTCTGAAGGCGAAATGACCAAAATGCCCTCCGTTTGGCTTAACGGGTCAAAATTGTCTGTACCGATTGAAAAATTTTTCTAAATATTTTCTTGGCATTCTAATGCCATAGGGACCTCAATGACCCTTCTCCGGAGTCTCAAAAATTATTTTATGATTTTTCCCCTGGGTCTAGGGCTCCTAGTTGCGAGAACCGCAACTTTCCTCTGGGTTACCCATCGCTAGGGCACCGGCTCATTTAACTTGGTTGTATTTTATTTCTAAAATTTTTCCTAAATTTTTCTTATTAATATTTGAGTTAATTATGGTTCCTCACTTTAGTTTAAATATTTTTTCGGATGTTCTAGCTGTCCGGACCGACACCGGTCACCGGAACAGTAGAATGTATGGAGTTGCTACCGGGAGGGTGTTACAACTCTTCCCCTCTAATTTAAATTTCGTTCTCGAAATTTACCTGATGCAAACAGTTGAGGGAAATGTTGCCTCATCGTCTCTTCACTTTCCCAAGTTGCCTCCTCGGTGTTGTGGTGCCTCCAAATTGAAGGAGCGGAAGCGTGAAAAACACAAGTTTATACCATTGAATTCAAAAAATTTTCGCCTAAGGTCACATGCACCATGCAAGATTTATTTTTATCTATTTGATTTCAATGATAAACAACATATTAAAACTCTTTTAATATGTTTTTGGATCTGTATTTGCCATTTAAGATTTTAAAATTAATCAGATTAATTTTAGAACCCTAGATTAAATCAAGAACGATTACACTAACCTCTTGATATGCTGCAGCGTGTCTGCGCCTTTGAGATTCGTCTTCAGGACACCAGATGTTGTCCCTCTAGCTTGTCCACACCAAGAACACCTATGGCAGCCCTTGAACAGCTTCTAAAGCCTTTTCTATTAATTAGAAATTCAAGTTCTGCCTTTTAAGAGATTAGAGATGTAAACAGGACACTAGAAACAATTTCTAGCGTTCTTAATTCAAGAGATTGATGGCTAATCTCTTTGAATTGATGAGAGATGAAGAGAAATAGCTGGAGAGGCTCAAAGTGGCGTGACAAATGAGAGGAGAGGCTGCTGGTTATGTTTTCTTTTCATAACCACACTTAAATAGCTAGGTTAACACATTAAACCCTAGCCACATGTCACCTTTTGATTAGCTCTAGGTTTAAGTGACCCAATCACATTGTGCCAAGTGTCAAACCTATATTTAATCTTGATTTTAATCATCTTACATGATTAAAAAACATTTGGCAAGCTTATGTGTAATCCCATGTGTCACCATCTCATGGTGCCACGTGTCACACTGTGAAATTACCAAAATGCCCCTGTGTCTTAATTTTGAGTTCTTAACCCAAAATAATTATTTTCTTCTTCTAATTAATTTATATCAAATATAAATTAATTAATTAATCTCTATTAATTAATTTCTCATTAATTAAATTCATATTTAAACAATTTAAATATAAATTTAATTTATACTACACATCCAATAATCTAGATTTGGTTTCAAGTCATGCTAGGGACTTTGCAATTTAATTGCAAACCAAACCTATTTAATTAATCAATTAAACTCTTTAATTAATTAATTAAATCATATTTAAATAGGTGATAACTTGTGTATGTGTGTGACTTACTAGGCTCATCACTAATTGGCAATGAGACATGATATCAACTCTTAATATCATCAGAACTCTTTCTTACCATAAATGATTTCTCTAAATCATTTTATGAACCTCATAGACCATGGTTAACACCTAGCATAGCATGCCATGGCCACCCAATTAGTAATAAGGTTTACCTTAAATGAACCTATAATCATATGTTACCATGCACTAGAATCTCTCTACTACAAAATCCCAACTCAAGCTGGAGTCATGGTTTATGTCAAACTCTATTTGCTATGAATATTATGTTCTCTTTTAATTCCAGTACTTGATTAAAAAGATTTTCTCATCAGAAATTCTTTTCTGAATAAATCTATTTGTCCTGGCCACTAACTTGAAACATCAAGAACAATTAAATGAACATAGGATTTTATCTCTATTTACTTAGAGGAACAGATTCCATCTTGATCAACACCTACCTCCATATATAACTAGTAGGAGCCAACACATGCCCATATACCCATACATAGTACAAGTATGAAAGCAGTATCAAACTCAAACTACCTATATACAAGATAACTGTGCTATCTCAGGTCTAAAGATTATATGCACTGATATGATTTATGACAAAACATTGACAAGAGTAAACTCCATGTGCTTGTCATAAGTGTCACTGGTTCGGCCTACTTATCATTTATAAGTGCCTATCAAGTTTGTTATATGCCATGAGACTCACCATTCCATCTTATTTATATCTCATATAAATAACTTGGGAACAAACATGAATACAATCTTTCTGGATAAGTCATGTCCTCATTATGAAGTATCCTCGATTGTGAACCTATTTATGATACTTTGTGCTAGAAATATTGTCACTCATATTCTTAACAACTTAAGAATAATATTTCTAACAAAATATCAATGGACCTTTTCTATTACACATAAATATATTATGTAAACGGAAAAGTGGAAATGCCTTTTATTATTAAAAATATGTACAAGATACATACTAAATGATATGCTCTAGGGCATACTACTAACACAAAGCACTTTCACTAGTGGAATCTGCTTGTTCCTCAATTCTTTTATTTCCCGAGCTAGGATCCGTATGGGTTCTTCTTCATATGTCAAATCCGGTTGTATTTCAATTTCTTCCCTGGAGATGACATATGAAGGATCTGAGCGGTATCTTCTGAGCATGGACACGTGGAACACATTGTGGATCTTGTCCAGCTCTGGTGGTAAAGCTAGCCTATAGGCCATTGGACCCACACGTTCAATGACTTCATATGGGCCAATGAACCTAGGGCTCAACTTACCTTTTCTTCCAAACCTCAATACCTTCTTCCACGGTGATACCTTGAGGAACACATTGTCGCCAACCACATATTCTATTTCTTTTCTCTTCAGGTCGGCATAAGATTTCATGCATGCGAGGTAACCTTGATTGGCTTTGATTAGTTTCACTTTCTCCTCGATCTGTTTCACTGTGTCCAGCCCCACCCGCTTGTTCGCCAATTCAGTCCAAAGACACCGAGTTCTACATTTCCTCCCATACAGTGCTTCATATGGGGCCATTTGGATACTAGCTTGGTAGCTATTGTTGTATGCAAATTCTGCCAGTGGGAGTTATCTATCCCAACTTCCCTCAAACTCAATGACACAACTCCTTAGCATATCCTCAAGGACCTGACATATATTTCATGTTATTTTTATCATTTCAATTCAATATTTGTATCAATTCCATTGGTTTCAATTGTTTACTTGGATTACTCTTTCGGATTGCCCATCCGTCTGAGGATGGAAAGCTGTGCTGAAGTGGAGTTGTGTACCCAAGGACTCATGCAACTTCTTCCAAAATCTCGATGTAAACCTTGGGTCTCGATCAGATATGATGGAAAGTGGAATTCCATGCGCCTAACTATCTCAGCGATATACACCGCTAACTTTTCCAAAGGAGTAGTTAGTCCTAATCGCGTAAAGTGTGCTGACTTAGTCAATCTATCAACTATCACCCATACTGCATCATGTTTCTTCCGGGTGAGAGGTAGACCACTTATAAAATCCATGGTGACCCGATCCCATTTCCATCCAGGTATGCGTATAGGCTGTAGCAAACCCGATGGAACTTGATGTTCTGCCTTGACTTGCTGACATGTCAAGCATTTAGTCACGTAGTCAACTATGTCTTTCTTCATACCAGGCCACCAATATCAAGCTTGGATCATGATACATCTTTGTACTTCCCGGTGCATAGCATATGCACCGTGTGTGCCTCTTTTAGAATACTGGCCTTCAATTCCCCATCATCTGGTACACACAATCTTTCTTTGTAATACAGACACCCATCTGCTTTCACCCCATAGTCAGTTGCTTTTCCCTCTGAGATTTTGCTCATAATAGCCATTAACTTTTCATCTGCCTTTTGCCCATTTAAAATCTGCTGTAGCAGGTTTGGCCTCACTTGTAACTCAGCCAAAATAGCTCCATCTCGAATCAAAGTTAGACGGGCATTCAATGATCTCAAAGTTGTGATGGACTTTTTGCTCAAAGCATCAGCAACTACATTTGCTTCCCAGGATGGTAGTCAATTTCACAATCATAGCCCTTCAGGAACTCAATCCATCGTCTCTGTCTAAGGTTAAGCTCCTTCTGGGTTGGCAAGTATTTCAGGCTTTTGTGGTCCGTGTAAATGTAGCACTTTTCACCATACAAGTAATGCCTCCATATCTTCAGTGCGAAGATAATTGCTGCAAGCTCTAGATCATGGGTAGGGTAATTCTGTTCATGTGGCCTTAGCTGCCTGGAAGCATAAGCGACCACCTTCCCCTCTTGCATCAATACACACCCTAACCCATTATGAGAAGCATCACTGTAGACCACAAAGTCCTTTCTTGACACTGGTTGTGTTAACACTGGTGCCACTGTCAACATAGCCTTCAACTTCTCAAAACTGGTCTGACACTTGTCATTCCAGTCAAATCTGACATTCTTGTGTAACAACTTGGTCATTGGAGCAGCTATTAAGGAAAATCCCTTCACAAACCTCCTGTAATACCCAGCCATCCCCAAGAAGCTTCTGACCTCAGTTGTATTTCTGGGAGGCTTCCATTCCATCACTGCTTCTATTTTCTTGGGATCCACCCTAATCTCATCAGCTGACACTATGAGTCCAAGGAGTGCAATCTCATTCAGCCAAAAGTCACACTTGGACAACTTAGCATACAGCTTCTTTTCTCTCAGGGTTTACAGAACAATTCTCAAATGCTCATCATGTTCTTCACTGGTCTTGGAATACACCAAAATATCATCAATAAAGACCACTACGAACCAATCTAGGTATGGATGGAAGATACGGTTCATAAGGTCCATGAATGCCGCTGGTGCATTTGTTAGGCCAAAGGGCATTACCAGGAACTCATAATGCCCATATCGGGTCCTGAATGCAGTCTTGTGCACATCTACATCCTTCACCCTCAACTGATGATACCCTAATCTGAGATCAATCTTAGAAAATACTCCTGCTCCCTTCAACTGATCAAACAGATCATCAATTCTAGGCAACAGATATTTGTTCTTCACAGTCACTTTATTCAACTGCCGGTAATCGATGCATAGCCTCAAAGTCCCATCCTTCTTTTTCACAAACAGCACTGGAGCTCCCCATGGTGACACACTGGGGCGTATGAACCCCTTATCAAGCAACTCTTGCAACTGAGTTTTCAACTCCCTCAATTCAGTGGGTGCCATCCTATAAGGAGCAATGGAAATGGGTGTTGTACCCGGCAGTGTTTCAATAGCAAATTCAACTTCCCTTTCTGGTGGCAAACCAGGCAACTCTTCAGGAAATACCTCTGGAAAGTCTCTTACTGTGGGTATGTCACTCAGGTTTGGCTTAGCCTGCCTAGTATCCACCACATATGCTAGGTAGGCTTCACAGCCTTTTCTCATCATTCTTCTTGCAACTGTGGCTGAGATGACATTGGACAAGAAATCTGTCCTTTTCCCCACAACTGTGATCTCATTACCTTCAGAAGTTTTCAAAGAAATTCTCTTCAATTTGCAATCAACTATTGCCTGATGATGTGACAACCAGTCCATTCCCAAAATCACGTCAAACTCGTGGAAGGGCAACTCAATCAGGTCTGCCAAAAATTCATACCCCTGAATCCTTAACGGGCAACCCTTGTATACTTTGTTCACCACTACACTGTGGCCCAATGGATTAGTGACCAAAATGTCTTGGTCACTCTCCCCTACTAGTATCCCCCTTTCTACGGGTAGGTTGATGCAGATGTATGAATGAGTGGATCCTGGATCCACCAATGCATGTACAGATGTATTGTAGAGGGAGAACGTACCCCTGATGACGTCCGGAGCATCTTGCTCCTCCTGAGCTCTAATGGCATAAGCTCTTGCAGGTGGTCTACTGTCAGGCCTCTCTGCTGGCTCAAACGCAGGCCTCTGTGATGATCCCACAGCCTCAGATTTGCCAGATTTTCTACCCTTCTGTAGTGCAGGAGTAGGTCTGTCTGTTTGTGTTGGAGCAGCTGTAGTAGTTCTGCGTGGACAGTTCTTCAACTGATGCTCTGTTGACCCACACCTTAAGCAGGCACCAGTCACTCTCCAACACTCCCCCTTATGCCATTTCAAACAGTGTGGACATGCAGAAGATGCTGGGGCTAGTCCCCTGAACCCCATCCTCGGAGAGCCGCCCACCGATGGTGTGGACCGACCTCTCCTAGGGGTAAGCGTGGCTCAGGCCCCGAGACTGACCCTGACCGTGTGGCTGACCTGAACTCTGTGTAGGTGGACCCTTGAACCTCTTCCTAGATGCAGGAGCTGAACTAGACTGACCTGGGCCCCTCTTCTGCTGTCTATCCCTTCTGGTCTGCTCACCGATTCTTACTTTTTCAACCTTTATTGCAGCTTCCACTAACTTGGTAAATTCTGTGATTCCCAAGGCAGTGAGCTGGATCTTTATGTTGTCATTTAGTCCCTCTTCAAATCTCTTACACCTTTCAGCTTCATTAGGGACTATCTCCCTTCCGTAGCGGCTTAATCGGACGAATTCCTTCTCATACTCGGCCACTAACAACTGTCTCTGCCTCAGATTAATAAACTCTCTTCTTCTCTCTTCCAGGTATACAGTACCCACATATTTCTTCTTGAATTCTGAGAGAAAGAAGTTCCAAGTTATAGCTTCTGGCTGCACTTCACTGGATACCGTGTCCCACCATTCATAGGCATCATCTTGCAACAGAGATATGGCAGCCTCTAGGTTTTGTTCTCGGGTGCAGTGGAGTTGTTTTAAAACTTTGCCTGTTCTGTTCAACCAATTTTCAGCTACAACAGAATCATCTTCTCTCTTGCCAAAGAAGTCCACTGCTCCAAACTTTCTCAATTTTTCCAGATGTGATTTTGGTTGTGGAGGTGGTGGTGGTCTTCTTCCTTGGCATTACCCCACCATTTGTCCAAGAATTCGGTCATTTGTTAGAACATGGCTGTGGAGGCCGAAAGGTGCTCGCTTGAGTCGGGCGGAGTAGGTTCTCCCTACCCCCGCCTCACTGCTGCAGGTGGAGCATGACTCTCCACTTCCTCCTCAACTGCCCTCTGAGATGTAGGGTCCATATCCTATTCAAAATAACAAAGACAAACAGATCTGCATTAGTGTCACCTCGACTCTTACAAATGCAATGCATGGTATGGACTCAATCTAGGCCCAAAAACGCCTAAACCGTGCTCTGATACCACTAAATGTGACACCCCTTACCCGTGTACAGTATAGCCGAGTAAGCAATGTCACACGGTGTACCGGCACACTCTAATATACCTTAATTAATTTTTATCATGCTTTTGAATATAACTTGTGAAATATAATATATTTGAGCCATTTATCGAAATTATAATTTATTTGAGGTTCCGAAAATTTTATAGAAAATCCAGCAGAGTACCAGCTAAAAATGGAGAAAACAGTTCTTCGGAACCTGTGAAAAACACTTCCAATATTCATACTCAATCATTTCTCAAACTCCAATGTCATCACAAACTCAATATTTTTCAACAACATTTCTCAATCAATCATTTCTCAGGGTACTCATGTATAAGCAATGAAAAAATACTCAAATTTTTCCATACATAACCACAAATCTTCATTATTTACATGAAACTCAAAATACATTACATAAGTTTCATTTACACAAAGAAAAAATAAAAATTGGTTACAAAATACCAAAATGAAGCCTAGTGTCCTACCAATGCACTGTGGAAGGTGAGGTGACACAGACACTTTGCAGAGCTGCAGGATGGACTCACCCAGTCTGCGGTCTACTGGGCTCTCGATCAGTATCTCCAGAACCTACGCGTGGCAAAAGCAACGCGCTAAGCAATGATGCTTAGTGGTGCAATAATAAAATAGAAAGAAATAACAGAAATAAATATGCATTGAATATATATGTCTTATTTGTTTTGTATTTGTATATCCATTTATTTCGTTAACTTTGTCCACTTTCATTCATGTGGTTGCCCAAGTAACCTATACTAAATGACTGGACTGGATAAACGGGTAAACTGGCACTGGGTATCTAGTACCTTGGGCCGTCACACCATCGGTCACATATGCATCTCCCGGCATTGTAATGCGGCTAATAAGTCAGATAACAATAGGCACAAGGCCAAATATCAATACAAGGTCAGAATGGCTAAAAGCCATGAAATCACATAATGGCATATTGCCATGTGCAGTACTGCTAACTGAACCCTATTGGCATGTCAAACTATCCAAACCAATCTTGTTAGGTATACTAGGGCATTTGATACTTTTGAATTCTTCAAATTTTGAATTTCAAGTTTTGGTGTCACTATTCACCTCATTGGTCAACAAAAATGTTGACTTTTTGATAGAAAATAGGAACATTGGTTTTGGCACTCCCAACATACCACATTTTGCATTTAAAACTTGTTGGAATTGAGCACCCATACCATTTCTAAACTTAAAACCAAGAGGGCAAAATTTTCAGTTTTTGAAGCCTAACTTTACTGTTCCATTAAGCACTATTTCAGTGAGAATTTGAGGAAATGGTAAACATGAAAGTTGTTCCTTATTTTGTCTAGTTGAATTTCATTTTTTGAATCACTCCATTTGGAGTTTTGTAGCTCTAGATATGGTCCAAAAACCACAGCTGACCGGATTTTAAATCTGCAGAATTTACCAAATCTACAGTACCATGAACAGTGACTGTCACTGTCTTGTTGGATGGGTTCTGGTCATAATTTGGGGTAGGTTTCTTCATGAAAATTGTTTTTCTATGTCTTAACTTGTTGCTGTAAAAATTTCAGGTCAATTGACTATTTCTACAGTGAGTTATGGATTACTGTTCATTTGGTCATTCTGCAGAATTGGCTTGCAGGGTACCCGGATTGGGGCCAACTTTTGGTCCTCTTGCTTTGGTCTTTTGGTCCTCTTGCTTTAGTCTTTTGGGCATGGTTTCTTCAGAAAAAATGTGCCATTATAAGTCTAGTTTCATGTCCAATTGGCCAAACACCAATTGGACCAACACAGCCAAAGATATGGCAGTCCAAGTGGGCTGGAATCACAGCCACCCTACTGCACTCACTGGGCAGCATACTCATTCACTTTGCCATGCTATATTTCAATCCAAATTATGGTCAAATTTCCTCAAATGGTCACTAATTGACCATTAGAATGTTCTTTAACAATTTCATAAGTCAAGTCCACATTTTACTCTCAAAACCCTAGTTTCCATTATAAATTTTTACAACATACCTTAATTACTAACTCATTCACTAACCACATGCATACATGCTTTAAACATGATCTCTAATCCACTTTAAGTCCATCAAAACACTCCATCATTGTTCCTTCCTTAGGGCTGCCGAAATTCATGGTAGGCATACACACAAATTTGGTTCATTTAATTCACAAATTCATGTTGATTTCAAGTCCCTAACATGGAAAATAAGGGTTTTAAGTAGATAGGTGCACTAACCTTTAAGTGGCACTTCTTGGACTTGTATTCTCCTTAGAATTCCTACTTCTTATGGCTGCCTAGAGTTTCCTTGTGATGTGGGGATGACTTTTTGTGAAAGGATATTAGGATTTTAAGGTTGGTTTTTGGGAGATTTCAAGCTCAATTTGAGCAACAATGGAGGTTTGGCTAAGGATGGGTTTCGGCTGGTTTGGGAGGAAGGAGATGGCTGCTAGCTTTTGGTCTTTTTTTGGTCTTGTTTATCTCTTTTTATTAGTTAGTTAAATGGTTGTTCAATTGTGATTGGTTGTAGCTTTTAAATGACATCATCATGATGTCATAAATGAGCCTTTTTTCTCATTTTCTTTTCTTTTCTTCACTACTCATTTTCAATTTAATTTTTAGTAATATTTATTCATATTTTATGTCATCATAATTATTTACTCAACTGGACAAGTCGGCCAAAAATCACCTCTGAAGGCGAAATGACCAAAATGCCCTCTGTTTGGCTTAACGGGTTAAAATTGTCTGTACCGATTGAAAAATTTTTCTAAATATTTTCTTGGCATTCTAATGCCATAGGGACCTCAATGACCCTTCTCCGGAGTCTCAAAAATTATTTTATGATTTTTCCCCTGGGTCTAGGGCTCCTAGTTGCGAGAACCGCAACTTCCCTCTGGGTTACCCATCGCTAGAGCACCGGCTCATTTAACTTGGTTG
Organism: Hevea brasiliensis; assembly: GCF_030052815.1. Classification (NCBI taxonomy): domain Eukaryota; kingdom Viridiplantae; phylum Streptophyta; class Magnoliopsida; order Malpighiales; family Euphorbiaceae; genus Hevea; species Hevea brasiliensis. The sequence continues at coordinate 87,242,586 of NC_079500.1, forward strand.
TATTTTATTTCTAAAATTTTTCCTAAATTTTTCTTATTAATATTTGAGTTAATTATGGTCCTCACTTTAGTTTAAATATTTTTCCGGACGTTCTAGCTGTCCGAACCGACACCGGTTACCGGAACAGTAGAATGTACGGAGTTGCTACCGGGAGGGTGTTACAGTCACCATCTCATGGTGTCACGTGTCACACTGAGAAATGACCAAAATGCCCCTGTGCCTTAATTTTGAGTTCTTAACCCAAAATAATTATTTCTCTTCTTCTAATTAATTTATATCAAATATAAATTAATTAATTAATCTCTATTAATTAATTTCTCATTAATTAAATTCATATTTAAACACTTTAAATATAAATTTAACTTATACTATACATCCAATAATCTAGATTTGGTTTCAAGTCATGCTAGGGACTTTGCAATCTAATTGCAAACCAAACCTATTTAATTAATCAATTAAACTCTTTAATTAATTAATTAAATCATATTTAATTAGGTGATAACTTGTGTATGTGTGTGATTTACTAGGCTTATCACTAATTGGCAATGAGATATGATATCAACTCTTAATATCATTAGAACTCTTTCTTACCATAAATGATTTCTCTAAATCATTTTATGCACCTCATAGACCATGGTTAACACCTAGCATAGCATGTCATGGACACCCAATTAGTAATAAGGTTTACTTTAAATGAACCTATAATCATATGTTACCATGCACTAGAATCTCTCTGTTACAAAATCCCAACTCAAGCTGGAGTCATGGTTTATGTCAAACCCCATTTGCTATGAATATTATGTTCTCTTTTAATTCCAGTTCTTGATTAAAAAGATTTTCTCATTAGAAACTCTTTTCTGAATAAATCTATTTGTCCTGGCCAGGAACTTAAAACATCAAGAACAATTAAATGAACATAGGATTTTATCTCTATTTACTTAGAGGAACAGATTCCATCTTGATCAACACCTACCTCCATATATAACTAGTAGGAGCCAACACATGCCCATATACCCATACACAGTACAAGTATGAAAGTAGTATCAAACTCAAACTACCTATAGACAAGATAACTGTGCTATCTCAGGTCTAAAGATTATATGCACTGATATGATTTATGACAAAACATTGACAAGAGTAAACTCCATGTGCTTGTCATAAGTGTCACTGGTTCAGCCTACTTATCATATATAAGTGCCTATCATGTTTGTCATATGGCATGAGACTCACCATTCCATCTTATTTATATCTCATATAAAAAACTTGGGAACAAACATGAATACAATTTTTCTGGATAAGTCATGTCCTTATTATGAAGTATCCTCGATTGTGAACCTATTCTTAACAACTTAAGAATAATATTTCTAACAAAATATCAATGGACTTTTTCTATTACACATAAATATATTATGTAAACGGAAAAGTGAAAATGCCTTTTATTAATAAAATATGTACAAGATACATACTAAATGATATGCTCTAGGGCATACTACTAACACATTAACATAGCCTTTCACTTTCAACTGTTCACCTAGGGGTACATAACCATTCACTTTCAATTGTTCACCTAGGGTTACATTAACCAAACCCATTGCAAAACCCACACTATACCCGAGCATTTGCTTTTGGTTTAACTATGGTTTGTAGTAAAGACAACTATTTTAACTATTCTTTAAAATACATTTTTTATTAATTGTCACAGTAGGCATAATAAACAAACCCTTAAATGCATTGTACCACACCAACAATGACATCCACACCCACAATGAGGACCACACCCATAACAATAAACAACCCACATGAAAAGAGAAACATAAAAATAAAGCGTATAACAAAACATACCTTTGACAACGATGACCCACTCCTTCCTTTTAACAAAAATGCCAAAATGCAACCACCGATTTCTCTCTGTGTTTGATAAATATATCTAAATGTTTACCCTCAAAATGGTGAAAAGAAAATGCAACCTCTGGTCATTAGGGAAAGCGATTGTGAAGACAGAGAGAGACGATGGTTTTAACGAAAGGACTTGGATTTTTTATTACCCTAGGTTAGAAAGGGTTTTTTTTTTTTTTTTTTACTTTTCAAGTGCCCCTAACGGAATCTTTAAATCACAATAGATGGAAGGACTTGAATTTTAATAGAAGCATTTGTCAGGGACTAAATAGTTGAATTTCTAAAACCTCAGGACCAAATCATTATTAATTGCAAAACCTAGGGATGAAATTGTAAATTTTCCTTAAATAAATTCATTTTTAAGTTTTTGCCTCAATTAACTCACAACTTTCTGTTTAAATTTAAATACAACCAATTTTTGACAAAAATAAAATAATTATTTTTTTAATAATAAATATTAATTTTATATTTTTTAAAAATTAAAATTTTTTTATTATTTTTAATAAAAAAATTAAAAAGAAAACATCAACATAAACCCAAATTTGAACATAAGAAGCAAAAAAAATCAAGAAATAAAAAAAATAATCAAAATATCAAGAAACAAAAATAAAGCAAGATTGATCTATTCTGTTTGAACTTAAAAAAAAAAAAAGTGGGGGGGGGGGGGGGGGGGGGGTTGTGGTTTGGGGGAACCCTTCAACTAGGGTTCACTACGGAAACAAACTCGATAAGCTCATATCCCCTTCCTTGCCATTATATTGCAATCTACATATACCCGTCTCACCATCGAATCCATTCTCACCCCCACCATTAACTCCACAGGAAAAACATACATCCATGCTACAGGTGGAAAGGCACCAAGAACATAACCAGACTAGCCAAAGCCAAGAGATGAGGTGGGGTGACAAAGGTAAAAGGTCATGGGGTTTATATTGAAGGATACTGCATTTGCAACTACGTTTTTTGGGTTGCTTGCATTTGGGCTCCCTGATGGTGGATGTATGCTGGGCATGGTTCTGCTTTAGACTAGGCAATGATGAAATAGGTGAAGAAATGGAGGAATCGCGATGGAAAAAGAAGGGAATTTTTGCTTTGATATGGAATTTGTGTTCTTGGTTTGTTATTTGTGTTCTTGAATTTATGGATTTGAGTTGTGGATTTTATATAATGGGTCTGTGTTTTTGAATTTATGGATTTTATATTCTTAGGGATATTCGAGTTTTATGAAATTTTGTTTTTTATTTTATTAATTTATATTGTTGAATATATGGTTCTATGTTTGATAGGTTCTGAAATTGTTTTTCTACATTTAGTTTGATTTTATAATTTTAATTTTGATTAATTATTTAAAATATAAAAATTAATATTTAATTATTAAAAATAAAAAATATATTATTTTATACTTTATAATTTTTATCAAAAATTGAATATTTAATCAAAAGATGTAGATTAATTTGAGTAAAAAGCTCAAATTTGCCTTATTTGAACTTCCTAAAGTTCAGGGTTAAGTCTTAATAAAATATTTTCCAATGTTAATAAAAGCAAGAAGAGTGGGACGCATATCATTTAAAAAATTTTATAGTGGCATTTACCACTAATTTTTTTAATATTAAATTTTTAATAAAATCTGTTGTTAAAAGTGTTTTTATTGATTAATGTTTGAACATAAAGGGCAAATCGTTTATAGTAATTTATAATTATAATTAAACGTTTTGATTTTTATATCATAAAAAATCAAATAAAATTAAAATAAAATCTTTAAAAAATTGGCCTAAAATAACTCAAAATCGAAATAATTCAAATTTGAGGTATACGACTTGATCAGAGCAGTTTGCCACCCTCATTTCCCGCTCAAAATCGAACGAATTTTATTTTATTGAATAGGATGAAATTAGGTGGGTGCCCATCTTAGAAGAGACAAAATAAATTACGTGAAGCTCACATAGAAGTTATGGTTATATTGTATGGATTGGTAAGGTGGAAGTGGGCTACCACATTTTCCAAAAGTTAGTGAAGAGAAGATATTCTTAGTTAGTACACCACAAAAATATAGGAGTGTACCACTGGCCAATTATAAAATAATATAGTTGCATTAAAAAATAATGTATTTTACATTCTTAAAATTATAAAAATTTACTTAAATCTGGTCATAAACGTAATTTAGATAAATATTTACATTTTAATGCTTTATTTGTTTTATAAAAAATAATTTCTTTTAAAAATATTTTTTATATTTTTTAATATTTGAGGCACTCAAAAAAATTAGTTAATAGAAGACATTTTCCTTATCAAGAGAAAAATTAAGATATTTTTAAAGAAAATAACTTTATTTTTTTTTAAGAAAAAGAAAGTTATTTTTTATTTTTTAAATTTTGATTATTTTATTAAAATGTAAAAATACTTATATACTATTAATTTAATATTACAACTAAATAATAAAAAATATTTCATAAAAATATTTTTTATAGAAAATATTTTTTATATATAAGTTATTTTTCACGAAAAGCTTAGCTACTAAAGATCATAGAAAGGTTTTATATTATTTGAAGGTAAAATGCCTATTTTGGCCCTTAAAGTATAAGTCAATAGTCATATAAGTTCTTAAAGAAAAATTTTGACTACCGTCTCTGAAATTATCTAGTATAACATTATAATTTCTCAACTTAAAAATGTAACATAAAACCCCTTCAACTTTCAAATTTTGCACAGTAAAATTTCTCTAATCTCTAATTGTCGATTTTTCAGTTAGACATCGACCTGAACAGTTCTAGCACGGAGCTTAGTCAATATTTCTCTTTTCTCTCTCAAGTTATGTATAAATTGAATCACTTTTCTCACTATAAACAGAATGATTTTTTAGGTTCAGAGAGAATAATTTTACAATTTGAATAAACAAGAAGAGAGAAATGTTGACTAATAGCCATGCGAGAGTTGTTCACATTAGTTTTCAACTGAAAAATCAGTAATTGAAAATTAGAGGAATTTTACTGTGTAAAATTTGAAAGTTTAGAGGGTTTTATGTTACGTTTTAAAGTTTAAGAACTATAGTGTTACAACCATATAAGTTCAGGGATAGTTATTAAAATTTACCCAAGTTCTTAAAGTGTTTCAAGGTCCAAACAAGCCCTTTAAGTTTTAAAAAAGATAAAATAAGCCTTTAAAATTTTAAAAATGTATCAAATAAGCTTTTTTACTATTTTAGAAATAGGTAAGCCTTTAACTTTAAAAATAAATTAAAAAAAATACTGAACTATAATTTGCCTCTAATATAAATCTAACTAAAGACGTACACAAAGATATTCTATTCCGTGGGATCCTCATTATTAATCATGTATATCTAATCTGTAATATTCCTGTAAGTATCTATTACATGCTAGAGTAAATTTATAAATTATTCTTTATTAAATGATTCAAAAAATTTCTTTATGGGTTCATTTTCGTAATAATTCCTGCAGAGAAATTTCTTGAATCATTCTATAAATAATAACTTATCAATCTACCCCATGATGCAATAAATTTTAATCAGAAATTGCAAATCAAATGCATAATTATTGTTGAAAACCTCATGCACTAGAAGATCTTCATGTACAGCTATGATTAGATTTATATTAGAGATAAATTATAGTTTAAATTTTTTTATCTATTTTTAAAAGTTAAAGAGTTTATTTATCTGTAAAATAGTAAAAAGATTTATTTTATTTATTTGTAAAATTTAAAGGACTTAATTTGATCTTTTTTAAAATTTAAAGGGATAAACTAAATCTCAAAATATTTTAAAAATTTATATAACTATTTAATATAATTTTAAAGATATAAATAAATCTTTTACCTTATTTAAATTAAAAATAAAAACTTTTTATATAAAAAATTTTAGATATTATATTATTCAATACTCCTAAATTAAAGTATCATTTACCTGAATAATGCAGCTCTCCAAAAACGCAAAATTAAAGCTGGTATTATCATTTAACTTTACTTTGCTTCAGTAAGCAGATAGAATCATTTTCGTTAAAACCGTTGAACAATTGCAGAGCTTTATTGCCGAAAGGAAAAGATAACACTGGTGAAAGCGACAGTGGAAAAGTGATCTTTAAAATCTATCATTTTGTCACCGAAACGCATCCTTTTGTCTTTTGAGGTAAGACAAAGTGCGTTGTCTATCAAAGTCTCTGAATTCCTTCTACTATTTATGCTAAATAATCATTTTTCTCTTAATTCGAGGTCCTGCAATTTTGCACTTTACTCAGTTACCAAAGGATTTTTATTTGGAAACTGAATGAAGTGCAAACTTTAGGATTAACTCCCTAACAATATACATACACACCCTTGCCAAGGGCTAGATTAGAATTAAAATCGAACCGAAATCAAATTAGTTTAAATTGGAAACGAATCAAGCTAAGACCATTCAAATTAGTGGTTGACTTAAACTGTAATTGAATCAAATCAAAATTGATCAATTTGATACTGAATCAAAATTATTTTTTTTATTTAAAAAAAATTAAAAAATTAAAAAAAAATTAAGCCATTGAATCAAAGTTAAGTTAAATCATAGCTTAAACTGAAATCGAAATTGAAATTATAGTAAGACCTTAAGGTTTAGTTCAGGTTCGTATTTAGTGAAAGAGAATCGTGGCCAGGCCTAATAATATTAATTAAACTTTGACTTCCTTTTTAAGGTTAACATAAAATTTTGATCGATATTATGTTCAGATTTATTCACTTAGTTTAATTTAATTAATTAAATTGAATAAAAATTATTTTTTTAAAATGATAATTGAAATCTAACCTAAAAATTTAAAACTCAAACCAAATAATTAAATTAGAATAATAATTTTTCAATTAAAATAGAAAATTGCTGACCCTCAAGTAGTAAAAAAATTGTAAACTCACTAATAAGAAATTATTAAACTTATCACATAATATATCTATTTAAAAAAGTGACCACATGATATAATTTAATTTTGACAAAATAGTGTACAGAATGTCGGGTTGATAATATCATATTAACGTAGTTGAAAATTGTGCTTCAATTTTTTTTTTTTAATTATACTCTTTAAACTCTATGCTTTTTAATTTTTATTAATTGTATCTTAATATTATCAACTAATTTCATATCAATATTAAAAGATTATAAATCTTTTGATATTGCTTCCTTTCATATCATTTTAGATCCCTTTTCATTGTCATTTTTTTCCACTAATTTATCATATTTTCCTGTTAAAATATTTTCAAGTCAATAAAATAAATCTAAATCGAATTATTAATTAACTTTCAATTTTAAAAGTAATTTGCAATTTTGTATAAATTAAAATGGATTATAAGTAACTTTGAAAGAAATTAAAAAAAAAACAAAACTTATATTTTTAATTTTTTTTATAATAATATTTTATATTAATTTAATTATCAATTAAATTCTATGCTTTTTAATTTTTTTTTAATTATATTCTACTATTAGTAGGGGTGAGCATTCGGTTCAAACTGAACCAAACCGAATTGAATTAAATTATGAAAATCGAATTACATATTTTAGAAATTGAACCGAACCGAAATAAATGAAAAATCAAACCGAACTAAACCGCTCTATTTCAGTTCGATTCAGTTCAAACTGATCAGTTTTGATTTTTATTAATTTTTTAATTTAGACTTGATTTTCAAGTTATTTGGTCTAATTTTGATTTTAGTTTGAACCTAATAATCATTAATCAATAAAATTAAACAATTTATATATAAAAAATTAAATATAATTTATAATTTTTCCACAAAAATAAATCAATTCAAAAATCAATTTGGTTCGATTTGATTCGATTTGAATATATAAAATTATTATTCGGTTCTGTTTGATTTAACCGATTTTTTTCCATTAAAACCGAATCGAATCGAAATAATCGAAATTTTTATTATATAAAACTGAACCGAACCAATTAAATTTTAAAATTAAACCAAATTAATTCGAATCGATTTAATTTTTTTATTTGAGCCGAAATCTATTCACCCTAGCTATTAGCGTAACATGCCAATTGATATGGTATGGTGTTGGTTAATTAATGACTAAGCTGAGAACATAATTAATAAAAGTTAAAAAGTTACAATATTTTTTTTAATTTCCTCTTTAAAATTTAAAAACAATAAACAGAATTTATAGTCGAATTGAAAAGGCACACTTGGATATATGACCACATAAAAGATTTTATTTTAAATATCTAAAAAAAATTAAAACAAAAAGCTCTCAAGTCTCATGGTTTGAACTAAGAGCCAGCCTTGTTTGTCACTCCTACCAGCCCATTGCTTTGCGGAAATTAGCAAATGGGCTCATCAAATGGGCCAAAGTTGGCCTATTTTAATCAAAGTTCAAATTTCTTTGTTAGACTGCATTTGAGGGACAATTTTTTTTTTTAAATGACGAATTCTAGAGATGAATTATGTAAATTCAGTATTAATTTGAAATGTTAATAGAAAAATGCATCTTCAAATCTCCATTAATGAAGCCATATTTTATTTATATTATAGAAAAAATAAAGATTTTATGAATGAAACATGAAAGGGAAAGAGATATTGAAATGAGTTTTGGAAATTTTAAAAATTTAAAATTTTCATTGACATCAACATTCACTACCTCTTGAAAACTATCTTAAAACATAATTAGTCCCTTGAAATATAAATTAGCCCCCAAATTAATATAACAAAAAAGTTTATTACATTATTGGTATTTTATTTCAACCAATTACACTTTTTAATTTTTATTTTTAATTTATTTTACCCTTTAATTTTTTACTTTGTATTTATCTAATAGAAATAAGTTTTAAATTTATTGATAAGAAATTATTAGACTTATCGCATAATATATGTATTTTTTGCTTTATAATTGATTAAATTAGATAATTTCTCTAATTATTTATTATTCACTTAAAAATCCGAATTAACAATGAAAATGAGTTAAAGGATAACAGATATTGCAATCTGCTCCTAAACAGTAGAAAATTTTCCAATCACCAATAAAATTAAATTTTATTGCTGATTTAACGGCGAATTTTGATTCTATTGTTGAATTTAGCAATATATTTTAAAATTTATTATTAAATTTAAAAATATATTTTCATTTCACCAATTAATTTCAAATAGTGTTCAATTTCAAATCTGTTAGTAAATTGCATACCTTAAAAAAATAGGTTTACAATTTACTAATCGATATGAAATTTGTTGGTAAATTTTTCAAATTAATTTTTAAATTCATTGATAAATTGCATGACTTTAAAAAATAAGTGTATAATTTATCAACCGATTTGAAATTTATTGGTAAATTTATCAAATTGCAGGACTTCAAAAAATAAGTTTACAATTTATCGGCCGATTTGAAATCTATCAATAAAATCAGATTTTAAATATGATAAATCAATGGATGAATTACTTGACTTACAAAAAAAAAAAAATAGTGTACAATTTACCAATGAATTTTAAAATCCATCAGTAATTTATGGAGGAAAAAAAAAAATCCTTTTTAATGAATTTATTGCTAAATTACCAACAAATTTTTAATTCCATTAATAAATTTTTGAAAAGAAAAAGGCCTTTTTTTTTTAAATTAGTAACGAATTTTAGAATTTCTTGCTAAATTTATTAGTAAATTGCACTATATAAATTTATTTTTTCTTCTATTTTATTTATTTTTTTACTTTCTCCCATTTTCTTTATTCTTTTACTCCATTTCACTCTTTCTTCCATTTTATTTATTCTTCTACTTTCCCCATTTCACCTCTTTCTTCTCTTTTCTTTCTTTATATTCATATTTTTCTTCATTTTTTTTTCATTTTCTTTTCTCTTTCATTTCCTTTTTCTCCTCTTCATCATCTTTTCTTTTTAATTTTTCTCTAATTTAACTCATTATCTTTCATTTTTCTTCACTAACATTTTCTTTTCTTCATTTTTTTTTTAAATCTTCCTTTCGTTCTCTCTCATTTCCTTTCTCTCTTCTTTGATTTTTTTTAATCATCATTTATAATACTTTTTTAGTTATAAAATAATTTCTTTTTAATAATTTTTGGACTAATATAATTTGTTTCTTAAAAAAAAATTTCCTTATGATTTTACAAAATGATATTATTTTTCTATAAATTTTTATAAAATTTTTTTGAAGTAATTTTATTATTTATTTACAATTTTTATTAGTAAATTATTATTTAATAACTTTAGTATAGTATTGTTTTAGTAGAAAATAATTTTTATTACTAATTTATTATTTTATTCTAATTTTTTTATCATATTTTTTAATTAAACAATTAGATTAAATCCGTTAATAAATTCATTGACAAATTATAATACTTGATACTAAAAATAAATTTTATTTTTTATTTTTCTTCTAACTTACCATCGAAATATCTATTGATAACATTAATAGAAATTCCATTGATAAATATGTTGTTAAATACCAACAGATTTTAACATGTTAATAAATGAATTATTAATAAGTATAACGGTAACTGACCTCATCCATTAATAATTTATTTAGACTTTATTCAGTAATAATTTTTAAGGTAATATAAAATATTATATCTCTTATCTATATTGTTCATTATTATAGTATTTATATTAATTCTTAAAAATTGAATGAGTGGTCTATGAAATGTTAACCTCCAAGGTTTTAGAGATTGAAGAACTATTTTGACTAGAGTAAAAAATAATATAAACCCTAAATAAACAATATGCCAAAACATCCTCTTTGTCCACTCTAAGATGATATAATCCTGTTCTTAATCGTAATCAAAAGTATAACTTCCTCCTTCCTCTTCTCTCCTACTCCAATGACTAAATAATAGATAAAAATTACAAAAAAATAAAAAAAAATTTAAATAAGCTCTTTAATTTTACAATGAAGATCAAATAGGTCCAAAATAAACTTTTGGTTCTAATAAACCCGCAACTTTTTAATTAAGTCCAAATAACTTATTTTTGGCAAAAAAAAATTAAGATAATAATATTTTAAAATTTTTATTAATAAAATATTAATTCACTTTTTAAATATTAAAAATGATTTATTATTTTTTATTAAAATAAAAATAAACAAAATAGAAACCCAACCCATGAATATAAATTTATATTCTCCCAAATAAGGGTGTGCACGACTCTTAGGAGCCTCAAACTAAACCAAAGAACCGAACTTATTTTACTATTTTGACTTAATTCTGATTTTTCTTTAAGAATCGAATTGAATAAACGATTTTATACATAGTTTTGTTTATATTTTCATATATATTATATAGTTTCAATAAAATTATATATATATATATATTAGCTTTTATTTCTTTTGATTATCAATACATTAAATCACCTTATAATCATTAATTATATGATTAAATTATCTTTGAGTCATATAATATACCTTCTAATCCTTAATTATATATGTATCTTATATACTTTGTTGATATTTATTTTACTATTAGTATTGTTATACTATAATATATATGTTATGCTTGTTTATTTAGTGTTATTTTATATTTGGAATGTAAATATTATATAATTTATTATGGATTTTTTTGTTGTTAACTTATATTTTTATGTGAAGATTATTAGTTTAATTTTAGTATTCTTCTTGAATAAGTCTTTAGTTTATGCTACTTTGTTGATATTTACTTTAATATTAGTGTTGTTATTTTAATGTTTATGCTATTATTTTTATTTATTTTTTTATCTTAGAAATTTATAATTATATTAATATTATAATTTTGAATACAGAATTAAAAATTGAACCGAAACTGAAATTGAAATCAAATTAGAATAAAAACTTCTTAAAATTAAAGTTAAATTCAGTTTCCAATTTCAAGAAAGTGAATGAACTGAAGTTTGGTTCATACCCAAATGTTAACATTACTTTATATATATATATTAAGCGTGTGATCGAACTTTTTAAAATAAAGTGTAGATATTAATTTATGTTTTTTTTTTTTAACCTATTGTAAATGTGATCAACGTGGCTCTCAAAGTGAATTCCACTATTTGCACTTGACACTGCAAATAATTCCTGTAGCTTAATATTTTCATAAATTAATCTAGTTTCAAATCTAGTCCGATCATTGAACTAGTAAAAATAGAGAGTTAAGTGTTTAAAGTTCAACTAAGATATTAAATCAGGGTTTAACCAGTATAGTATTAAATAAATATTATAAAATTAATAACAATATTTTATTATAATTAATACCTTTATATATTTTATAAATAATCATTGAAATAAATTTAATTAAATATTAATATGTAAATAACTTTTAAAATACAATTTAAATTTTAACTAAATTTCCAAATAATAATAGTTAATTATTTATAATAATAAAGAAATACTTAAAATTAAAAATTTATCATAGTAAATTTATTTGTACCAATGAAAAATAAATGTTAACTATAATTCAAATTAACGTACTAACATAATAAATTATTATTATCATTAATTATTATTGTCACTAATTATCTAAATTGCAAGTGAGTGAAATTAAATTTTTTTTTTTCAATAATCATAGATTATTCTAAATTAATACAATATAATTTAAATTAACGAAAGAAATAATTATATAGCAATTAAGTTGATTGTTATATATATATATATATGAAATGGTCTTCTATCATGATATGAGCTCCCAAATCATGGGTTCAACAATAGACCTGTGTGCCCCACTTCTCAATTTTTTTATTAAGTTGAGTGGTTGGAAAGCCAGTTTAGAGTCGGTCAGGTAATTGACGAACCGATTAACCCGATAAACCAATCAGCTTGGTAACCTGTGAACCGATTAAATAAAAGTTTGTGAGTGAACTAAACTGAATCAAGCTCTATTTCCCAATTAAACTAGTCTGATCTGATTTTCACAACTATGATCTTAACACTAAATTTGTAATTCAAAATTACAAGTATTAAGTATCTCCATTTTTTTTAATATCTTCTCTCTCTAAGTTTTAGAGAGAGAATTTTCTCTCTTGTTTAGGTAAACTTTTCCCTTTTCTCTCAGGCTTCACTGAGTTATTCTACTCTCTTGTAGCTCTCCTTTCCCCTTTAGGCAAGGGAGGGCCCTCCCTTTCCCCTCTGACGTGTGGGTTGTTGTCTTTCCTTACCCTGGGTGGGGTGTATATACACATTTTGAATTTGTCTCTCAGATCTTGGTCTGCTTTGGTGTGTATGTGTAATATATATATATATATATATATATATATATATATATATATATATATATATATATATATATATATATATATTCTACTCTCTTATGGCTCTCCTCTCCCCTTTAGGCAAGGGAGGGCCCTCCCTTTCCCCTCTGACGTGTGGGTTGTTGTCTTTTCTCACCCTAGGTGGGGTGTATATACACATTTTGAGTTTGTCTCTCAGATCTTGGTCTGCTTTGGTGTATGTGTGTAATATATATATATATATATATATATATATATATATATATATATATATATATATATATATTTTGCTAATGAGTTCCACACAAAGCTTGTAGATGAAATGGTCTTTTATCAAAGTATGAGCTCCCAAGTCACGGGCTCAACAATAAGCTTGTGCACTCTATTTCTCAACTTTTAATTGAGTTGAATGGTTGGAAAACTAGCTCAGAACCGGCTAAGTAAATAGTAATAGTGAACTGATTAACCCAATCGATTCTGAACCGATCAAATAATCGTCGACGAATTGTAAGTGAATCAAGCTCTATTTTCCAATAAAATTAGTCTGATCTGATTTTCATAACTATGATCTTAACACTAAATTTGTAATTTAAAATTACAAGTATTAAGTATTTCCATTTTTTTAATATCTTCTCTCTCTAAGTTTTAGAGAGAGAATTTTCTCTCTTATTTAGGTAAACTTTTCCCTTTTCTCTCAAGCTTCACCAAGTTATTCTACCCTCTTATGGCTCTCCTCTCCCTTTTAGGCAAGGGAGGGCCCTCCCTTTCCCCTCTGACATGTGGGTTGTTGTCTTTCCTCACCCTGGGTGGGGTGTATATACACATTTTGAGTTTGTCTCTCAAATCTTGGTCTGCTTTGGTGTGTGTGTGTGTAATATATATATATATATATATATATATATATATTGCTAATGAGTTCCACACAAAGCTTGTAGATGAAATGGTCTTTTATCAAAGTATGAGCTCCCAAGTCACGGGCTCAACAATAAGCTTGTGCACCCTATTTCTCAACTTTTTTAATTGAGTTGAATGGTTGGAAAACTAGTTCAGAAACGGCTAAGTAAATAGTAATAGTGAACTGATTAACCCAATCGATTCTGAACCGATCAAATAATCGTCGACGAATTGTGAGTGAATCAAGCTCTATTTTCCAATAAAATTAGTCTGATCTGATTTTCATAACTATGATCTTAACACTAAATTTGTAATTTAAAATTACAAGTATTAAGTATTTCCATTTTTTTAATATCTTCTCTCTCTAAGTTTTAGAGAGAGAATTTTCTCTCTTATTTAGGTAAACTTTTCCCTTTTCTCTCAAGCTTCACCAAGTTATTCTACCCTCTTATGGCTCTCCTCTCCCTTTTAGGCAAGGGAGGGCCCTCCCTTTCCCCTCTGACATGTGGGTTGTTGTCTTTCCTCACCCTGGGTGGGGTGTATATACACATTTTGAGTTTGTCTCTTAGATCTTGGTCTGCTTTGGTGTGTGTGTGTAATATATATATATATATATATATATATATATATATATATATATATATATATATATATATATATATATATATATATATATATATATATATATATTGCTAATGAGTTCCGCACAAAGCTTGTAGATGAAATGGTCTTTTATCAAAGTATGAGCTCCCAAGTCACGGGCTTAACAATCAGCTTGTGCACCCTATTTCTCAACTTTTTTAATTGAGTTGAATGGTTGGAAAACTAGTTCAGAACCGGCTAAGTAAATAGTGAACTGATTAACCCAATCGATTCTGAACTGATCAAATAATCGTCAACGAATTGTGAGTGAATCAAGCTCTATTTCCCAATAAAATTAGTCTGATCTGATTTTCATAACTATGATCTTAACACTAAATTTGTAATTCAAAATTACAAGTATTAAGTATTTCCATTTTTTTAATATCTTCTCTCTCTAAGTTTTAGAGAGAGAATTTTCTCTCTTATTTAGGTAAACTTTTCCCTTTTCTCTCAAGCTTCACCGAGTTATTCTACCCTCTTATGGCTCTCCTCTCCCCTTTAGGCAAGGGAGGGCCCTCCCTTTCCCCTTTGCCTTGTGGGTTGTTGTCTTTCCTCACCCTGGGTGGGGTGTATATACACATTTTGAGTTTGTCTCTCAAATCTTGGTCTGTTTTGGTGTGTGTGTGTGTCTATTTTATATATATTGCAAATGAGTTCCGCACAAAGCTTGTAGATGAATAAGGGTTTGTGAGTAAACCAAACTAGATCAAGCTCTGTTTTCCAGTTAAACTAGTCTAATCTGCTTTCCACAACTATGATCCTAGCACTAAATTTGTAATTCAAAATTACAAGGGAAGCATCTCCATTTTCTAATATCTTCTCTCTCTAAGGTTTAGAGAGAGAATTTTCTCTCTTATTTAGTTAATTTTTTTTTCTTTTCTATCAGTCTTCATTGTTGTGCCCTCTTATGGCTCTCCTCTCCCCTATAGGCAAGGGAGGGCCCTTCCTTTCCCCTCAAGCATGTGGGTCATTGTCCTTCCTTACCTTAGATGGGGTGTATATACTCATTTTGAATTTTGTCTCTCAAATCTTGGTCTGCTTTGGGGTGTGTGTGTGTGATGTATATATTGCAAATGAATTCCACACAAAGCTTGTGGATGAAATGGCCTTCTGTCATGGTATGAGCTCCCAAGTCATAAGTTCAACAATTAGCTTGTGCACACCATTTCTCAATTTTTTTTCAATTGAGTTGAGTTGTTAGAAAACTAATTCAGAACTGGCCAAGTAATTGATGAACTGATTGACCCAACCAGTTCTGAATCAGTCAGGTAATCGATGAATTGATTAAATGAGGGTTTGTGAGTGAGCCAAACTAGATCAAGCTATGTTTCCCAGTTAAACTGGTCCAATCTAGTTTCCACAACTATGATCCTAAACCCAAATTTGTAATTCAAAATTATAAGTATTAAGCATCTCCATTTTTTAATATCTTCTCTCTCTCAGTTTTAGAGAGAATTTTCTCTCTTATTTAGTTAAACTTTTCTCTTTTCTCTCAGACTTCATTGTTATGCCCTTTTATTATTCTCCTCTCCCCTTCAGGCAAGGGAAAGCTCTTCCTTTCCCCTTTGACGTGTGGGTCGTTATCCTTCCTCACCCTAGATGGGTGTATATACACATTTTGAGTTTATCTCTCAGATGTTGGTCTGCTTTGGTGCATATATATATATATATATATATATATTCAATAAGTTGCATATAAAGCTTGCGGATGAAATGGTCTTTTGTCACGGTATGAGCTCCCAAAGTCATGAGTTCAACAATCAACATGTGCAACCCATTTCTCAATTTTTTTAATTGAGTTGAGTGGTTGGAAAACCAGTTCAAAACCGATCAGGTAATTAGGGAACCAATTGACCCGACCATTTATGAACTGGTAAGGTAATCGACAAATTAATTAGATAAGTGTTTGTGAGTGAACCAAACTGGATCAAGCTCCATTTCCCAATTAAACTGATCTGATCTGGTTTTCACAACCATGATCCTAACACTAATTTGTAATTGAAAATTACAAGTATTAAGCATCTCTATTTTTTTAATATTTTCTCTCTCTATTTTTTTTTAATATTTTTTAATCCCTCTTTTGGATGCGTTTGTTTGCCTGCACCTCACGTAATCCTTCGCTATAATTCTCCAAATTTTAATGAAATTTTATTTCATGTTAAAAAAAATAGCAAGTATTAAATTATAGAATTTATAATGATATTCACAATAGTAATATCGTAATTGGTCATAATAGATTAAGCACTTAAAATTTTAATGAAAATTTCCTAAAGAAGACCTAAAGTCTACATTGAAGACTTAGCTCATAATAATAGGTGAACTTTCCAAGAAATTCAAATATAAGATGACAAAACTTTTAATAAAAATATATAATGGTATAATATTTTAAAGAAAAGTCCCTGAAAGAGAAAGGGGAGATTGATACCTAGGCACAGTCAATTCAATATGTAGACTTTGAATATAAAATCTAGTACTTGGGACAGCTATTTAATTTTTATTTTAATTATAGAGAAAAAAAAAATCTCAAGTCGTGCCCTCTTAAGTCTATGGCCAGCAATTAACATTCTTAATTTAATTCAATTTTACATGAAATAAAATCTACTACGGAGTTTAAGATGATTTCCAATATGTTACGATATTGATAATAATGGCCCACATTTAAAATGAAGACAATATTAAATTTTGATACATTAATTTAAGAATTAAATCAAGATTGAATATATGTCCAATATTAAAGGCTTATCACTAAATAATCAAGCTCCATTAATGACATTTAATTTGTCGTTTATCAGAGAAGAATGAGATTATCAGCTAATTTGTTGTTTATCAGGAACTTAAGACAGCCCACACGTATTTAACAGAAGAAAAAGATGATCAAAATTAATTAGTTGTTTTTGGTTGGGGTCACTTGCAAGTTACAAATTACAAATCTGAAAATGAAAGTTTGATTTGTTTTCTTTTTCTTTTTCTTGTAACAGTTTAAAACTTATGTGATATTGATGTTTTATAAATAGACTTTTTAATTTTCTAAGTTAGGTTAAGCCAAATACTTGTATTGACTAGATTTGGTTCAAACATAATAATAATAATAATAAAAATAAAATTGATTTCTTTTTTTATTAAGCTCATTTCAGTCAAAATCATAAAGGAGAGATTTTTTTTTTCTCCCCTTTGTGAATCATTTAATTTTGACATATATGGTCTGTTTTTAACGGGATCAAAATGGTAGATCTAATATGATCGATGCTCAAAAGTTGACCTATTATATTACCTTACCATAATATTAAAAAAAAAAAAAAGTCTAAACAGTTGCAAATTGAATTGGTTCGATTTCAAATTGAATTGAAAAAATCAAACAGCTTTGTTCTTTTGATGATTTCTTTTTTTAAGCAATAGAATTATATCAAAATAAAAAACTTCTTTTGATGATCTTTATTGTTGAGTTGAACATGAGTGTGTCTTTCCCTATTCTAGAATTAGGGATATGACATTTTTAATTGTTTATGATTTCAATCTGATTTTCATTTAATAAAATTGGAAATTTTACTTTCATTCATTATTTTGTGTGATTAAAGTTTGCTTTGTGTTTGGTACCCATTTGATAACAGTTCTATATATCAATTAAGAAACTAAAAGGTGAATATATTGGGAAAACATGATTTTGAACTTAATATTTCTGACCTAGAGATAAGTTAGAGCCCTATGAGGAATTTCACTTGAATAACCAAAGAACTTAATGGATTTATTTGATTAATTTAATACCATGAGAATAAGTGTTTAGTTAAAATACATCTTTTGTACCTTGAGAAAGGACATTAATTAGATTACCTAGGATTATTCTCCTTCAAGTTTATATTTACTCATAATTGAATAGAATTGAAAATCATATAATTAGTTGAAGTGAGAACCCTAACTGTGAAATGTTGTTATTCCTTAGTGAATGAATTAATTTAGTTGTAATTGATTAATTTTAGTAATCATTAGCATCTATTTCTAATTTTAGCTTTAATTTGATCAATGCAGTCCCTGTGGAAATTAACAATAACTTTTATACTAATTAATATGATCCGTGCGCTTGGAGGATGCTAACAAGTATTGATAATGTCTGAAAATACTTGGATTATTTTTATCAATTGAACAGTCTAATTATGGTAATTATTAAAATTGAAACAAATGAAAAAGTTTAAGGATTGAATTGATAAAATTAAAAGTTTGGCTAAATCAAAAAAGCTTACAAGGGTTTAGATATTTTTAGTTATTTAGCTTAATATTTAAGAATGAGTAAAATTAATGGTTCATTTTTTCTTTCAATAAATATTCTCATTATATATTTTTTTTATTCAACATAATAAAAATAAGGCAATGTTCGGTAATATTAGTTGTTCTAGTATCTATTAGCTATTTTAATAGTTATCAACTATTTTACTATTAGTTATTCTAGTATCTATTAGCTGTTTCAATAGTTGTCAATTATTTTACTAACTGTTAGTTGCTAGATATTAGCTGTTAGTAGTTAACCATTTATATAGTGATTTAAAATAGAAATGTTCAGTAAAAATAGTTGTTGGATTAGCTATTGAATATAAAAATAATTGTATTATCTTGTTGACCCTAGTAAAACGCTCTCTCAACCTTTAAAAGCTAAAACGGGTAGCTTTTCATGAAACATCCCTCAACCTCTAAACACTAATATAAATGCTATGTCATCGAATAGTATAAATAAGAGATAGTAGTGTTTGACTATGGTCAAAATACTAAACGCTACCTTAAAAACTATTATCGAACATGATCTAAATAAAATTTATTGATAAAATATTGCTTTTGTAATTTTTTTTTGTACAAACTAAAAAATTTTTCACATTTAAGAGAAAGTGTGACCTGTAATGCAGAATAGGAAGCTTAAATTTTTATTTAGGAATTTTAATTATTATAAAATTAGGAATTTAAAGATTTTTTATTGTTTAGAAATTTTATTATTATGTCGTCTATTAATTTTTAAGTTATTTTATTTAGTATTCCTAATTAAAGTAAATTAGGATTTCTATTCTTAATTTGATTAGGGTTGTAAGCTCTATAAATAGAGTTAATTTTTATTCTTCAATAGCTTTGGATTATAATCATTGTTGAGATTAAATAAAATTATTGATAATTAGTTCTCTTTTTTTAGGATTGGTCCTTGATTTTTCTCATTCTTGATCTTTTTTACCTTTATTCTACATCAATTTTGGTATCATAGCCTAAATTCAATCCAAATTTTCATAGCTTCCGCAAACTTTTGAAAACCTTTCAACCTGTGTTCTAACCTCTTTCAAAATTTCCTTCCTTTTCCCTGCTAAATTTTCATTCAGCCTTCAAAACATATACTGTCTAGTTTATTGTTTATTATGAAAAAATATTCCAAAAGCTAGAAACAGATTTTTTGGCCATCTAACTCCCAAGCCCTTATCTGACTGCCGATTTATCCTTCCCTGCTGTCAGATGTACTGTCTGCTGCCCCTAGCACCAATTCCTTTTAGGTCGGGTCAGATCCAACTCATGAACCTGCCACAAGTTGAAATAGATCTTATACAACTTACTTTGAGTAGTGTTGCACTGGATTCCATTCTCTGTTGCTCTCCTTTGCCTCTCACATCACTCTCCAATAGCAGATTGTGCCACAACTAAAAGGAGAAGTTGGAATTTTCTTAGATGAGGTATGCTTCTTTAATTTGAATTTCATGTGGTGGACCGATAATGAAGGATTACATAATGAAATTACTGATTCTAAGGTACAATCAAATGAATTATGGGATACAATTCAAAGAATAAAAGCTGAAATCGATAACTATTATGAATAACTTGATGAAATATCTTATTTGATAGATTATATGGTGGTCCTAATTATGCTCCTTACAGTTTATTTGATGAATATTAAGATATACAAATAATGTTACAATATAGGGAGAGAGCACTTGAAGAATGTAAGAATGAGTATCGTGGTCAACAAGGTCATCAACAAGTTAAGGATAAAGAAGTTGAACATTTGAAGCATGAAAAGAAGCACAATTATTTCAATTGAGAGAACTGTTTGATACAATAAAAAGTATTGAAAATATAAAGGCAAAAAGTCTTGAAAAAGCAAGGCAACAACAAGAAGAACGAAAAGAGAAGCTTGAATTTGAAAAGCAACTTGAGGTTGAAGATGAAATTGAAAAGGAACAACTTGAAAAATCTAAAATTGATGAATCTGAAGATTTGAGTATTGAACATACACTTGCTGAAGAGCCTATTCTAGAGTAAGAAACTGATGAGGCTATGAAAGCTACGGAAATCCTAATGATTTGAAGAGCCTTTCAACGGTTAAAAGCTTGATTTTATTTCTCTAGATCCTTTGAGAGATGCAAAGGAAAGCATGAAGTGCTTGATTTCAAGCTTGTTGCCGCTATACAAGAATGACGAGTTGATTGTTCTCCTGATATAGATTTTGATTATCCTGCACTTCAAGACTCGAGATCGAGTTTTTTCCAACTAGGGGCAAATAATGTTGAATAGGAAGCTTAAAATTTTATTTAGAAATTTTAATTATTATAAAATTAGAAAACTTAAAGAGTTTTTTTGTTCATAAATTTTATTATTATTAGGTCTATTATTTTTTAGTTTATCTTATTTAGTATTCCTAATTAGAGTTAAATTAGGATTTCTATTCCTAATTAGATTAGCGTTGTAAGCTCTATAAATAGAGCTAATTTTTATTATTCAATAGCTTTAAATTATGATTATTATTGAGATTAAAAAAAAATTATTGAGAATTAGTTCTCTTTTTCAAGGATTGGTCCTCGTTTCTCTCCTTCTTGATTTTTTTTTCCCTCTGTTCTACATCACTCTGTCTGGATTCAAATTGAATCAAAATAAAATCAAAATCATCTTAAACTGAAGCTAGAATTGCCCTTGAATTGATTGAAAACCGTCTGAAATTAGTATCAGTTGAAATCGTCTCGATTTGGTTTAATTTCATTACTGAATCCTTCAACCCTAATCCGCCAGTGTCAACTGGACAGTTCAGATGACCAGGTCTAAAACCATAAGCATTTAACTGTTTTTTAAATAGGATTTTAAAATGAGAAAAAGAAAATTTCTAACCTTTGAACTACAATCCCAAATGGCACCTTAATCTGAATTGATATGTGTAACTGACCCAGTAATACTCACACCACAAGGAAAAATTAAAAAAATAATAAAAATAAAATCAAAATCTCACACATTTTAATTTAAAAAAAAAAATTATAGTGGGGTATGAGAGGCCGACGATGTAATGATGGAGAAATTTATTTCCTCAGCTCGTGCATTGACTAAAACCAAGTCAACGGTCGAGTTTTGTTGTACCAAACCAAATCAATTAAGCTGATTTTTTCTCCAAAAACTTGCCACTGCTATTCCTTATATATACACCTCTCTCTCCATCTTCTCTTTAACCCACTAATTAATTTATTCCTCTTTATCACATACTCTTAATTTCTCGCTATAATTTTTACATAACATGTCTCCTTCAATGGGTGCTTACCATGCTGATGAAGAAGAAGAAGATCATCAGTTTCACAAAGGAGTGAAGCATCTCTGCGAGAAAGGGATAACCGAAGTTCCTAAAAAATACATTTTACCAGTCTTGGAACGCCCTAATGCAGGGAAAGACGATGGTATCTTCTCTAACAATGATCATAATCTCATGTTACCGGTGATTGATTTTGCACAGTTACAAGGCTCAAACAGAGTTCAAGCTCTCCACTCTCTTTCTAAAGCTTGCGAAGAATATGGCTTCTTCCAGGTACTTTTTTTTTTTATATTAAGAACACATTCACTATTAATATATTTGCTAGTCTAAGTTAATAATAATCTGCCTTTGATTACTTATTAGTGTTCGTTTTGGGTTCAATCTTGCAGTTGATAAACCATGGCATTTCTAGTGAAGTTACAAGTAGAATGGTTCAGGAAGGAAGGAAATTTTTCGAGCTCCCTTTCGAGGAGAGATCAAAGTACATGTCGAAAGATATGTTTTCACCAGCAAGATATGGAACAAGTTTCAATCAGAACAAAGATAGGGTGTTTTGCTGGAGAGATTTCTTAAAGCTTGGTTGCCATCCCCTCTCAGAAAATCTTCCTTTCTGGCCTTCCTCTCCTTCAGAACTAAGGTATTATATTTCTCTCGCTCGCTCTTTTTCTCAAGCCATGCAACTAAAAGGGTTTGCAATCATTAAGTCCATTTTCTGTAATGGTTAATCTGTTACTTGTTGAAAATTGTTAACAGGGAAGCGGCAGTTAACTACTCTGAACAAACAAAATTCTTGTATATGATGCTTGTGGAGGCAACCCTAGAGAGTCTAGGACTTGTGGGAAACACCAAAAGTGGCAATGAAAATGAAAGTTACTTAAAAGAATTTGAAGACGGAAGCCAAATCATAGTGGTGAATTGCTACCCTTCATGCCCTGAACCTGATCTAACTCTTGGCATGCCATCCCATTCTGACTATGGCTTCCTTACACTTCTTCTGCAAGATGAATTAGTTAAGGGTCTTCAGATTCAGCATCGAGGGAGATGGGTCACTGTGGAACCCATTCCCAACTCTTTTGTAGTTAACGTGGGTGATCATCTTGAGGTAATTAATTTATTCTTTAAAGTAATTCTCATTTGACAAACTAAGTGTTATATATATATTATGTTGATTTTGATTTTGACTTATGTTTAAATTCGAAATCTCACGACTTAAAAACAACTTCCATATATGTAAAACGATCAATAGTTTTTATGAATCGTAATCGCATGTGCAAGTATAATTGTATAATTACAAAAATACATGACTGCGTTTAGCAAAACTCGTATGTTTTAGTAAAGTAAGGGTCATCCATTTAATTACTAATAACTTTATAAACCTAATTAAATTAGGGTGCATCCATTATGAATGAAGAGCAAATACAATATTAACTGATTTATATATGTATTTTGTGGGCAGATATTTAGCAATGGTAGATACAAGAGCGTACTTCATAGGGTTCTTGTGAATCCTTCACAGTCTAGGATCTCCATCGCCTCATTACACAGTTTACCTTTCAGCTGCGCAATTCGACCGTCGCCGAAACTCATTAACGACGCCAACCGTAAGCGTTACAAGGACACAGATTTTGCAAGTTTTATGGAATACATTACAGCTTGTGAACACAAGAATAAGAATTTCTTGGAATCCAGGAAATTGGACTTGATTGGAAAATAGAAAAATAAACCAAGAAAAGTCTAGTCTTTTTGACATTTTGTAGGAGAAATATTAATTATTTTTATATGCAGCTAGCTATCAAAGATTTGTTGGAAAATGAGAAAGATCATAGACAGATCTGACTATAAATTGCATTCTGGAAATTTATGTAGCATAAAGGCATATGCTATTATGCTTCTTGGCTGTCATTTGTGAGTTTTTTTGTTTTCTTTTTCTTTTTCATTTGAGATTTGGATATAAATTTAAGATATAAATATATTAAATTTCACCTATTTTTTTATATTAAATGATTAATGGAGATAAATTATTTATTTATTTTATTTGGAGAAGAAAACAACCAGTAATTATTAGGGTGAATAAAATTATTAGGATTCTGAAGGGTTGGAATATTGCAACATAGCCCTACAATTATGAAATACAGGACTAGAAAAACAAAATTTGCCATTCTGCTTATGACTTTGTACGGCATTTAATACTTATGAAAGTCAGTTTAGAAGTATTTAATCTTTACAAACTAATTTGAATTTATAAGTATTAAAAATTTTAAATAACTATATATTTAATTAAAATGCCTATAAATAATTAATAAGCAATTAATTTATTTAATAAAAAATAACTTATAAGTATATTTATTATTAAAATAACTAAAAAAATATTAAATGAGATATGTGGTGAAATATTAAAAATTAAATGAAGATACATTGTAAAAATTTGGAGGGTTTTTGGTTTAACTTATGAAAATCAGTTTATAAGCAACTAATGCTTATAAGCTAATTTAAGCTTATAAATATTTAAAATTTTAAGCAGTTATATATTTAGTTAAAGTGTTTATAAATGACCGATAAACAGTTAATATATTTAATAAAAAATAACTTATAAATATATTTATTATTAAAATGATTAAAAGGGATATTAAATGATATTTATAATGAAATTTTAAAAATAAAATAAAAATAATATAGTAAAATATTCATCAAACTAGTTTATAATAACCTCAATCAAAATAAAAAGTTAAATTCTTAACTTTTTCTTTAACTTATAAGTTTAATCTATAAATTTAAAAATTATTATAAATCAACATGTCAATTTATTTTTCGAGTTTATAAATTGATTTAATCTACTTATAAGTAATAAAATAAAAAATTAAAACCACAATTTATTATTTTTAAGAGTTTATAAATATTATTATAAATAAATAAATAAATTTATCTTTAAACCTTATAAACTAGTTTACCTAACACATGAAATTCATTGCATCAGGCGAGTACTAAGTAGCTTATGCGTAACGGTCATTTCAAGGCACCCATATAAACGAGTAAAACATCATAGTCGTGACATAAAGCATTTGCACGTTCGGATTGCTAAATTGGACTTTTGTTTTAATATTTATTGTCTGTTAGATATTATTATTAAAATTATTATTTTAAAATATATTTTTTAATATATTAATAAAAATATTAAAAATTAATAAAAATAAAATTTAATGTATTTTAATTATAAAATTAAAATAATAAAATAACTTTTTCCATTTCCAAGTTGATTCAACTATTATATTTTTTCAATGTTATCTAAATTATTATGTTTTTAAAAAAGATTTTTTTTTTATTATCTTTAAACTCAATATCAAATGGAGCCCGGGGAGTGTTTAATTCAATTGTTAGATATAATTGTTAGTTGATAAGTATTAAAATAATTGAACATATTTATTTGATGTATTTTTTAAAAAGGCAATTGATAATTGATAAGGCAATTATTAATTATTTTTTCTATTGGTTCTAATTATAAAGTTGTTGATAAACTGTTGAATACATCTTTTATTATTTGACAAAAATAGTCACTATATTTTTAATTATCACGACACCCATTTACAAATTCTTTCTCAAACACTGACTTCTTTATCTATTAAACTAGCATAATACTCATGCTATACATGAATAATTTATAATTTTTATTTTTAATTTAATTTTTAATTACATTCTAAATAAGATAAATTATTATTATTATTAAATTAATTTTCAACTAAAATTTCTCCCTTATTTAATTTAATTTAAATTAATTTTTATATGTTATAATAATAATTTTTTTGTTAATTATGGTGTAAATAATTAAAATACTTATTTAATTCTTTTTATACATACATTAATAATAGTTTCTATGAATACTTCATTAAAATGTAATAAAATTACTTTATTCAAAAAATAATCTAAATTTAATGAAATTTTTATATTTAATCTTATAATTTATATAAATTAATTATTTTAGATTACAGAAAATATATTAGATTAATTAGAAAATAATTTTATTTAAAAAATATATAAATATAATTTTTTTATTGTTAATGTAATAAAAAATATATTAAATTATTAATAATGAATTGAATTATTTAATATTAATAATAATAATGAAAATTATAACATTATTATTAATTAAAAATAACATTTTATTATATTATTTTTTAAAATATTATATCTTTAAATTTTTATAAAGTAAATTTTTTTATTAATTTGATATATTTTTTATAAAATAATTCTTTTTGTAATGATCGGGAACCAATCACTGCTTGCATCCTCAAACTGGGCTTTAAACTAGTCTCAAATCTCTTGCACCTTTCCTTGCTGGTAGAAAGGAGACTCCCAGCATAGTGACTTAAGCGGGAGAACTCCCTCTCATACTCTGCCACTGATCTGTTCCCTTATTTCAGACTCAGAAATTCTTTTAACTTTTGATCCACATATGAGTCTGGGACGTATTTTTGTCTGAATTCTCTGATGAAGTCATCCCAGGTTAGTACTGGTGGTTCAGCCAAGCTGTGGGGGATGGTCTTCCACTAATCATACGCATCCCCTTGTAGTAGTGACACAGAGTATTCAAATTTCAACTCATCTGGGCAGTGCAGCTTCTTAAACACTCTATCCATTCTTTCAAGCCATTGCTCTGCCTCTAAAGGGTCCACTGTACCCTTATACTCTATAGCCCCAGACTTTAATAACTTGTCATACTGTTTGGCTGGAGGTTGTGGTTGTACCACAGGTGTCTGGGGTGGAGCTTGAGCAGGCATACCCCCAGCCATTTGTTGAAACATTGCCGCCATCTACTGTGCAAACTGTGCAGGAAATTGCAGCATTTGTGGGGCTGGTGCCACTGACCCACTGACATTCTGTAGAGCTGGGGCTTCCCCTTGTGCCTCAGCTTCAACAGATTGCTCGACTGAGCGATCCCCTTCTTCCATTTCAGTTTGAAGTTAGGGTATCTCCTGAACAAATAACACAAGGAGATTCCCTCCGTTAGTTCATATTTATGATGTAATGTACTGTATGTAACAAATAAGGATATTGAGCAGTTGTACTTATCAAAGAAAAGACACAAATTTACAAGTTAAAACATGGTTCAAAAATTTTACTCTGATACTACTAAAACATGTCACACCTTACCCCTTTGTAAGGTATAACATGATCCCGTAGGATACCTAATGAACTACCGAACTTCACCTACCGATATCTCATTAAGTATCCTACAAAGGATTTTTAAAAAAATTTTCTTACTTTTATAAGTGGTGAGCATTTTCTAATAGGTATTAAAACATTTAATTAAAGTTGAAAACTAGTTAAAATTTTTGGCCCATTTTATTTTTTCGCAAATTTTATAAAAATTTGCGCAGAGTATCGTCTGTATTTTGAGAAAACAGTTTTTCAAATACCTGTGAAAAGCACTTCCCATTATTTATCAATTCCACAACAATCCTCCCAACCAATTTCTACATCATTTCCCAATTTCCAAAAATTCAAATTCACAATTTCCAATTCAAATATCATCCAAAATATTACTAATTACTTTCATTCAAATTAAAATAAAATACTTCCATTCATATGTAATTAAATGTAAAATAATTTATATACATCGTACTAAAAATTTACATTAGGAAAATCCAAACTAAAATTTATTACAAACTTTATACAAACTGCTCAAGACCAGTTTTACATGTCCATACCTTTACATACATTACATACATGAAAATAAATTTTTACCGTCAGGGTATAAAATATACCCGATAACTTCAAAGCAAGTAGTTCCTCTAGTCTCTAAATCTGCAATAGCAATAACAGCCATCGCTGAGTACTAGGACTCAGTGGTGCACAACATACTAAAATAAACTTTATGCGGAATTTAAATCACATTTATTCAAAATTTAAATTGAACATGAGCAATACATTCAAAACATGACTTATAAAATTTTAATCCAAACAATTTCATTTCAAAAGTCTCAAAAACATTTCATAAAAATACACAGTTATATCATGCTATTCGAAATAAATATAATCTCAATAGCCAGAGGCTAAGGAGAAGTCACATCACAAGGCTAGCTAGCTCAAATATATGGGAACCCATTCTTTTTCTTTTTCTACTGGCACATACCTCAACACTTCAGCCAGAGAAGGAATCAAAATTCGAAACTGATTTCCCCCACTAGTTATGCTAGTGAGGTGTTTAAATATATGGTCATGACACTATGGTTTCAAAACTTATCTTAACAATTTACTAAACATTTATTGCCATTTCAAACATACACAAATAAACTTTCAACAATTCAAAGCAAAAGTATAATACACATTTCATGCACTTTGTAAATGAATTTTAAAGCATTTTGATGTTGTGCACAAACCTTAAGCGAGTCGCCTCTTGGCCTTGACTCGATCCCTCGGGTTCTTTCTCGATGTTCTTTTCCAATGAAACACACAGTTTCATAGTATTTTAGTATCATAACTCATCATTAATCCAAAAATAAATTCAAATTCACTTATACCTAGCTTTAATATGTTAAACTTGACATTCTTTAAATTTTGTGTTTCGGGGTTACTATTCACGATACTATTCAAGTCAATTTATTGACTTTCTAAGGCTTAATAGGTATGAAAACCCCAACTATCCTCACATACCACATTTTGGTCACCAATTTTTTTTGTTTTGGTTATTTTCTCAAAACTTAGATCTTTTAAGCAAAATTGCAAATTTTCAGTTTTGGTATCTTATGTTACACTATTCCATTGGTTATTTTTCTGTTAGAATTTGACTAAGTTTTCTTCATAGAAATTGTTCCTTATTGTCTTAACTTTATACTCCTTTTTGAATCACTCCATTTGGAGTTTTGTAGCTCAAGTTATAGCCATTTGAATCATGGCTGCCGGATTGGACTTAACCCAGATTTCTGGGCACCAAACTAGTTTTGGCAATTTTAGGTCACCAATTTTGGGTGGCTAAATGACTTGGTTAAGGGCATAATTTGGGTTTGTGTTCTTCATGAAAGTTTTAGTACTATGTCATACCTTTCTAATGCCACAAAAATTAGGTCATTTGGACCTGCCTAGCTCAAGTTATGGCCAAATGAACAAACACTGTTCATTTGGTCATTTTTGGTATAGGTCAGATTGCCAATTCCAGATTTGGTCAATTTGTTCACTAGGTTTTGGTCACTTTTTGGGCATGATTCCTAAATGAAAAATGTTTCATTTTGTGTCTGTTTTCTTTCCCAATTGGCCTCATACCAATTGGACTTGTAAATTTTCAGTTTTGGTCCCTGAAAGGGACCTTGGTCCTGTTGCCTGCAGCATGACCCTAAGCAATCCGAATTTGCATTTGGTTCCAACACTTCTAACATACTCCAATTGGTCACAAATGACCATTTCTCAGCTCAAACTAGGTCAAACATATCATTTAACAATTTCTCACATTTTTCCTCCCAAAACCCTAGGTTCCAAACCCTAATTCACCTATTTATTGCATTTAACTAATTTCAAGAATAAGCATTACATCTATACTCATACAAGCTTACCTACACTATTTATTCAATCAAATTCAGATATTATCATCACAAACCCTAGCTGGCCGAATTTTTCCTCTAGTCCTCCAACAATTATTTTCTTTTAATTTTAAGTTAAAATCTAAGCTACTTGAACCAAAAACATAGAAATTAAACTAAGAAATGGAAGTTTGCTCACTAACCTCAAACTTTGATTTTCAATCTTCAATTCCCTTCTTCTTTCTTTCTTGTTCAAGCTTCTTCTCAAGTTAGGTTATCAAGTTTTAATGGAGAAATTTAGGGAATTTAGGGTTTAATTGGTGGGTTCAAAAGCTTGAGTGCAAGCTTCCATGGTGTTTTGGTGAGGGAAAGGGAGAAAGAATGGTGGACAGCAACTTGAGGAAGATGAAGACTTTTGATTTTTTTTTCTTTTCTTTTTTTTTTTTTTTATGTCTTTAGGAAGACCACAAATTTAAATTAAATAAATTTTAATTATAATAATTATTACATCATGCATGAGGTCATGCATGATATCATCACTTTTTTACTTTTCCTTTTTCTTTTTTATTTATTTATTTATTTTTCTATTAGTTCTTTAATTTAATTTCTGATTCTAAAATTTTCTTTTCTCTGATTTTATTTGACAGTTAAGTCAGGAGTCAGCTCTCGGGGTCAATTGACCAAATTGCCCCTCGCCGTTTCGACCCGATTTGAAAATAATTCAATATTTCTTCCGAATCCCTGACCTAATTATTTAACTGGATTAACAATTCTTTTTCGTGATTTTCTCTTTTCCACTGTGTTCGTAATAGTCCTAAGGACCGCGGCGTCACATTTTATCGTTTGAAATTTGAGTTTAAATCGACTTCGCAATCCTTCTCGAGAAGGTCACCCATTGCTGTGACTCTCGGCTCATTTAACTTCTTATGTTCTGTTTTTCTTATTTATACTTAACTAATTGGCAATTACTAATTATTTTTGTTCATGGCTTATCTAGTTGTCTTAAGTATGGTTCTAATATCCTCAGTTGTCCGGACTGACACCGGTCATCGGAATAGTGAAATATACCAGGCTATGCAAATAGGGGTGTCACACTTTCAAAAAAATGTTATCGTTTTACATGAATTTATGATATAAAATAAATATAGTTCATAAAAATTAAAATTTTAAAATTTCATCATTTTTATTAATATAATAAATATTAAAAATACATATTATTTTTCAAAAGACAAATTTCATAATTTTAATATTGTAACTTTATTTTTTTTAATCATCTTTATTTGTATTTAAATTTTCGATGTAATTATGTTTGCATTCTATTTTTAAAATTCTACTTCTATATAAAATTATAGTTGAGAGATAATTTATGCATAAAAATTTAGATATTTAATTAAAATTTGAAAATATTTCTATTGAAAATTAATGATAATAAAATATGGATGTAACACCCTCACTGTAGCAATTCCATACATTCTACTGTTCCGGTGATCGGTGTCAGTCCGGACAGTTAGAACGTCTGAAAAAATATTTAAACTAGAGTGAGGAATCATAAATAACTCAAATACTAATGAGAAAAATTAAGGAAAAATTTTAGAAATAAAATATAACCAAGTTAAATGAGTCGGTGCCCTAGCGATAGGTAACCTAGTGGGAAGTTGCGGTCTTCGTAGCTAGGAGCCCTAACCCAGGAGAAAATTCATGAAATAATTTTTAGGACTCCAGAGAAGAGTCATTGAGGTTTTGATGGCATTAGAATGCCAAGAAAATGCTTAAAAAAATTTTTAGATCGATATAGACAATTTTAGTCTGTTAAGCAAAATGAAGAGCATTTTGGTCATTTCGTCTTCAGAGATGATTTTTGGCCAACTTGTCCAGTTAAGTCAATAATTATTATGACATAAAATATGAATAAATATTGCTAAAAATTTAATTAAAAATGAGTAGAGAAGAAAAGAAAAGAAAAATGAAGAAAATTGAAATTTTGACATCACATGATGTCATTTAAAAAGCTCCACCCAATCACCATTTGACAAGCAAATTAAAAAGGATAAAAATGACATAAAAATGAGATAAAAATGAAACAATTCCATCAACCATCTCCTTCATTCAGCCGAACCAAGAGAAGAGAGAAAGAGAGAGAGAGAGACATCTCCATTAAAGCTTTGATTAAGCTTGAATTCCCACCATTTCTCACCATAAAAACCCTAGATCAATTCAATAAAGATTTTCCCTACACCTTGAAGAAGCTAGGGGCAACCAAGAAGTGAAGAAATTCTTGAGGTTTTACAATACTAAGATTGGCTTCAAAGAGGTTAGTGCATAAACTAGTTTCCTTCCTTCTTCTTTAGTTAAAATTTAGTTGAATTATGATGAGCTTACATGAATATTTATGGAATTAAGGTATGTATGAAGGCATGGAAAATTTGGTCAGCCTTGATGGTATGGGATTTTCATGGTTTGATAGTTAGGATGCAATTAAATTTGTATATTAAAGTCAATTGATGTATATATATATAAAGTCGAGTTGAAATTTGATGAGTTTGTAGGAGATGGAAATTATGACCAATTAGGGTTTGTGACAAATTTGGGTTTTGCTCATGTGTTGGTGGATGGAAGTCCTAATGGTCAATTAGTGACCATTTGGTTGTGTTTGATGAGGAATTGAAGTGAATTATGGCTTTGGATTTGAGGTTGGTTATGCTGCCTCATAGGACCTGTAGGGCTGGATGTGAGTCCAGCAAGTTTGGGCAGCTGTAACTTGAGTTGTGCATGTTCAATTGGTGCAAGGCTAATTGGACATGAAACTAGACACATAATGGCACAACTTTGATGAAGAAACTTTTCCCAGAAAACAAATTCAGAATGACCTAAAAATTGGCCAAATCTGGGTAACCAATTATGGACCTGGTAAAAATGACCCAATGAACAATGAACAATGTTTGTTCATTTGGCCATAACTAGTGTAGAAATATCCAAATGACCTAAATTTTATATCAATAGAAAGCTTGGACAATTTAGAACAACTTTCATGAAGAACATAAACTCAAATTCTATACCTAAGAAATTCAAATTGCTAGTCCAAATTAGGTCACCAAACCTGGCAGAACCAAATTTGCCCAGAAAATCTGGGTAAAGACCAACCCGGCCAGTTATGGTAAATTGACCATAACTTGAGCTACAAAATGATTCAAAAAGAAAATTAGAGAACACACATAAAGGAACAACTTTAATGAAGAGAATTTTGTCAAATTTCCACTGTAATAATGACCAATGGAATAGTAAATTTAAGGTATGAAATCTGAAAATTTTGAGTAACATAAAATAAGCTTTGAAATGGCATTGAAAATTAATGCCAACAAAAATAAAATGCAAAATGTGGTATCTTGGTGAACTTAAGTTCAACAAATCTATTATTTATTAAAAAATGTAACACCTTCACTGTAGCAATTCCGTACATTCTACTGTTCCGATGACCGGTGTCAGTCCGGACAGCTAGAACGTTTGAAAAAATATTTAGACTAGAGTGAAGAATCATAAATAACTCAAATACTAATAAGAAAGAAACTAGAATTAGTTTTAAAAATTTTATTTACTATAAAATGATCCAAACACCTAGGAAATATTGAGCAAAAGGATAAAAAGATTAACAAAATAGATATCATTTAAATAAATAATTACAACTGCATCTTTTGAAATAACATGAATAGAAATGTAATATACTAATATATTTCATATTTTGTATATGACTACAGTAAATTTAGGAAATAAGCGATTCCAAAGAACAATATAATATGACAAAAGATAATTAATATTAGGAATTTCATATGAAATGAAAATAATTATTGATTACGTAAATTAGGTTTTATTTCCATATGTATTTCGTACATATATTTTCTTGTTATATTATTGCACCACTAAGAAGAAATGCTTAGCGCGATGGATTTGTTTTCTCGCGCAGGTACTGAAGGTAAAGCCCAGCGAATATTAAACAGAGATTTTGAAGTTATGATCTGCAGAAGTGTCAGAAATGTTCAATGTTGTCACCTCCTCAGCAATGCATGTAGATAGGGCTCACATTAGTCATATTATGTTATTTGTGTATTATAATTATTTATTATGTTGTAATGAAAATTAGGAAATTGTATGTAATATGCACCTGATGTAAATTATGAATTTATGCAATTAGTTTGCAAATTATGTAAACTAATGAATTTGAGAATTTTGATATATGTAATAAGCATGAATGAATTTGTACAAATAAATATGGATTTGAATTACATAATGATTTTTGAAATGATGATATGAGTATGGATGAATTATTGTATGGAAAATATTGTTGAGATTTTTAAACAGGTAAATATTGAAATATGCCAAACGATAATAAAATAGGGGAAATTCCGCTGGTTTCTCCTTAGAAAAATAATTGATATTAAAATATAACGAGAACAAAATTATTAAATGAATAAAATAAGATAAGAAAGGGTACTCCGGCACCGAGTGTGACATGCCTTGCTCGACTACACTGTAGACGGGTGAGGGGTATCACAATGGATAATCAAAATATTAGTTATAATTGTATTCGATATGTAATTATAATAAAATAAAATATTAAAAAGTTTAAGAAATATTTGATAAGAAATTTATAAAAAAATAGTAATTAAATAAATATTAATTAAATATATTTAAATAAATAAATTTTAAGAATGATAACTAATAATTTTAAAAGAAATGATAAAAAAAGAGTAAATTTCAAAAAAGATTTAAGAACACTTAGGTGAAATGATAATACTTGGTAAGAGGAGAGTGATTGATAGGTATCAAATGTCTCATATGACATACATATATGAACAAACAAATAAAAATCATTTAAATAAAAATTTAATTTTATAATTAAATATTATTTAATTGAAAAAAAAGGTAATAAAAGCACTTAAATTTAATTTTTATAACAATAAAATGTTTCTCATTTATTTGTCCACTTCAATTTAATGGCTATAAGTTAATCATAATGATAATAATAATAATAATAATAATCATAAGTATTAATTAATTTTAAAAAAGTAAAA
The DNA here is from genome assembly GCF_030052815.1 of Hevea brasiliensis. Taxonomy (NCBI): domain Eukaryota; kingdom Viridiplantae; phylum Streptophyta; class Magnoliopsida; order Malpighiales; family Euphorbiaceae; genus Hevea; species Hevea brasiliensis. The sequence goes on from NC_079500.1 coordinate 87,277,280, forward strand.
TAAAAAGAATATTAATAAATAAGTCAAATCTCTATATTATACTAATTATAATTAATTTACACTACACATTTATCTCTTAAATTTTTTAATAAAGATTTTATAATAAAAATAATAGAAATTATAACAATATAATAAAAATATTTATTAAAGTTATGAAATAATCTAAGATTGATTAAATTATATGGCAGTTGATTATGAGATCACAAATTAATAACCATCTCTAACGTTATTATTATTATTATTATTATTATTATTATTATTATTATTATTATTATTATTATTATTATGAAGGGTGACATGTGTTAAATAATATTTTTACATAAATAATTTATAAAAAAATAGTATAAATAATTTTTAAATATTACATTTAATCACAAAAGATTTTAATTTTTAAAAATTAATTTAAATAATATTTAAAAATTAAAAGAGAAATAAAAAAATTAAATAATTATTATTATTATAAAAGAGTATAAAAGAGAATTATTAATGAAAGATGACACGTGATAAATTTTTTTAAAAAATATCACATGACATTTTCTTAAAAATGTCACTCTTTATATATATATATATATATATAAAAACTTTTGAGCGTTGCTCATTTCTTAGGTTGTTGGATTTATATATACATATAATTTTTTTAAGTTTAATATAACTTTAACAACTGCATCTGATTCAAGGGAAATTTAAATACATTTAAATATTGAATTATTTTAAAATTACATTTTTAAAATTATTTAATTTTAATTTTATATTTTAATAATAAAAATAAAATAAATAATATAATATAATAAATTAATAATTATATATTTATTTTAATAATAAAATAAATGATATATATATATATATTTATTTATTTCAATAAAACAATAAATTATAAAATATTTATACTTAGTTATTTTACATAGCAATCGTAATAACAATTAAATATAATTTTATTAAATACTTAAATAAATCAATTATCATTAATTATTAGTTACCACCTATTAGTTAACCGAGACGATTAACTACCGTTAACCATCATTTATATTCAGCAAATAAATCAAAACCATTTGCGCTTAATTTTGTATATTCAATTGCACTAAATAAAATATTTTGCATTTATAAATATCATGATTATTTCAATCATTCGTTGTGATGTATTAACAAATAGTTTTTAAAATACGTATGTTGCACATACATCAAGTATATAAAAAATTTAGTTGATATAAAATAGTATTAAAACCTAAATTAGTGAAATAAAAAAAATATTAATTTTAATCTTATCAATTAATCCTAGAAATATAAATTATTATTAGTTAAGAAAAATTATTATGTTTGTAGTTCATATTTTTACAAAGAGATATATTAAATATAACAAAATGGTGTTAAAACTTTAATTTTCAAAAACTAATTTTTAATAGAATTATTGTGTAAATAATATGATTTTAAAATTTTAATTTTTTTAGAAAATTATTTTTTAATAGAATTTCATGAATAATATAGCCATTTATGTAGTAGAGTAAGATATGCCACACAGTGTGTCGGAGCACCCATTCATATTTCCATTACAATTTACCATTTTTAATTCATTTATTTACAATTTTTGATAAATCTGAATTTTTCGCAAATTTTATAGAAAATCCGGCAGAGTGCCGGCTATAAATTAGAAAAACAGTTCTTCTGAATCTGTTAAAAACACTTCAAATATAATCATATTATCAATTTCAGTCAACCGCCAACATCTTTTCAACAATTTCTCAAATGACTTCAATATCTCAAATTTCAATTCATTTCATATCATACTCAATTCAATAAGAAATAATCAAATTTATTACTGAACATGGTTCATAAATAATTACATCAAAAGCATAATTACATGAGTTTATAATATACATTACAAAAGTTTACAAAATACAAAAGACCAAAAGTAGCCTAATATCCTACCAGTGCACTGCAAATGTGAGGTGACTCTGGACTCTGTGTGCAAATCTGAAAGTTCACCCTGTATGAGGTCTGCTGGACTCTCCAGCTATGTCTCCAGTACCTGCGCGTGGCAAAAGCGACGCGCTAAGCAATTCTGCTTAGTGGTGACAATATAAAATAAAATAACTAAAATAAAGTGAATGTGCAGAATGTATGTTTATATCTTTGGTAGACTTAATATCTGGCATTTATTGTAGTATTATTCGATTAAAATTTGGTAAGATTCATTATCATTGTCCGAATAACCCATACTAGTCGACTGGACTGGATAAACGGGTAAATTGGCACTGGATACTAAGTACCTCAGACCATCACACTATCGGTCACATTGTGTCTCCCGGTATGCAACAGAACAGCTAATAAGCTATAATAATTATCAGGGATAAAACCTAAGTATAATAACTCAATCAACATAGCCTGTAACATCCCTATTTGCATAGTCTGGTAAATTATACTGTTCCAGTGACCGGTGTCGGTCCGGACAATTAAGAGAATTAGAACCACACTTAAGACAACTAGATAAGCCATAAACACAAATAATTAGTAATTGTCAATTAGTTAAGTATAAATAAGAAAAACAGAACATAAGAAGTTAAACGAGCCGAGAGTCACAGCAATGGGTGACCTTCTCGGGAACGACTGCGAAGTCAATTTAAACTCAAATTTCGAACCGTAAAATATGACGCCGTGGTCCTTAGGACCATTACGAACACAGTGGGAAAGAGAAAATCACAAAAAAGAATTGTTAAGCCAGTCAAATAATTAGGTCAAGGAGCTGGATGAAATATTGAATTATTTGCAAACCGGGTTGAACCAGCGAGGGGCAATTTGGTCAATTGACCCCGAGAGCTGACTCCTGACCTAACTGTCAAATAAAATCGAAGAAAGGAAAATTTTGGAGCCGAGAATTAAATTAAAGAACTAATAGAAAAAAATAAATGAAAAAAAAGAAAATGAAAAAGTGAAGGAAGATGACATTATGCATGACATCATGCATGATGCCATAAATGTTATAATTAATAAATTTAATTAATTTGATTTTTGGGTCTTCCATAAGGATAAAAGTCATAAAAGAAAAGAAAAAAAAAATAGCAAAAGTCTTCTTCTTCTTCCCATTGTGCCGCCTCACTCCTCACCCAAAACCTCCATTAAAGCTCATTTTGAGCTTGATCAAATCCCCAATTCCACCATAGAAAGTTAAACCTCCAACATTAAACCTTGATTTCAAGCCTTGATAAAGGACTTGACAACAAAAAAAAAAAAAAAAAGAAGAAAGGAAGAGGTTTGAAGGAAAGAAAATTCTGCATTAAGGTTAGTAAACTAAATTTGATTTTCTAGTTGAATTAATTGTGTTTATAGCTTAACTAACTTAGAACTAAACTTAAAATGAAATGAAATTAATTATTGGAGGACTAAACTTGGATTTTGATAAGCTAGGGTTTGCTATGGTAGTGCATGAATTTGATTGGATATGTCGCAAGGTGTTTTGCGGTCGCCTGGACGAACACTCATCGAAGTGGGAAAAGTGAGGAGTCGCCACTTTAATTTTGAGGGAAATTAAAGAAAACCATTTGTGAAAGTAAGTTAAAATAAAACCACTTCAAAAACAGAGATTCTAGGTTCGGGGTCCGTAAACGGGTGGGGAATGTGTTAGGCACCCCACCTCGTCCCTTAACGAGGGTAAGCAGATTTAACTTCACGTTCATCATAGTTAGGAGGGTTTGAATTGAAATGTTAATCCTTTTGACCGAAAGGAATATTTGATTTTTCACTAATCCGGATTACCCAGATACATAAGTAAATGAGACAACCTTAGTGAGTTGCTGTTGCGTATTAATTTTACTTCAGGGGGAATCATCTTACGTATTTGTTAAAATTTAATTTGGGAATCGGATAAGAACTCTCCTCCGATCTCCTTTAAATATTTAAAAATTTTAGGTTGAGAATCGGATAAGAACTCTCCTCCGAATCTCCTTTAAATATTTATATAAATTTTTTAGGTTGAGAATCGGATAAGAACTCTCCTCCGATCTCTTAAATATTTGTTAAAGTTTTTAAGTGAGAATCGGATAAGAACTCTCCTCCAATCTCTTTTATTAAAATTTTAGGCGAGAATCAGATAAGAACTCTCCTCCGATCTCCTTTAAATGTTCGTTAAAATTTTGAGTGAGAATCGGATAAGAACTCTCCTCCGATTTCTTTTAAATATTTGATAAAATTTTAGATTGAGAATCGGATAGGAACTCTCCCCCGATCTCCTTTTAAATATTTATTAAAATTTTAAGTGAGAATCGGATAAGAACTCTCCTCCGATCTCTTTTAAATACTTGTTAAAATTTTAGATTGAGAATCGGATAAGAACTCTCCTCCGATCTCTTTTATTTTAATAAGAATCGGATAAGGACTTTTCCGATCTCTCGAAACTTGATTACAGCTACCCGTCACGAAATCCTAGAACTAAGGGTTCTGGCATTTAAAGATGCCGGGGCTCGGAATAAGGCTTTTTTTAACTCATTGGCACCTTCTAACTAGTCAGGGGATACCAAACCAAATTTTCTGACCTTCCTATGTGGTCGCCTTACCAGTACCTTTTGATACCCGATCTATCCCATTTACCTATCTTAAGGTTCGGTTTTACTCTGCCTTGTGACGCCTTACTCAATTGTCTTTTGCATTATTCTAGTGATTCGGCCTTTCTATTTTCCCGACTTACTGTTTAGACCTTTCATTATTTTAAAGAGACCCTTAAGATACAGTTACCTACATTTTATCCGACCACTTATATGCTACTCGGGATTAGAAGACTTACGTTCAGGAATAACAAAGATTAACAAAAAGAATGGACTGGTCAACACGGAAGTAAACTCGAGAATGACCTTCTTCATGTTCTTTAGCACAATATAAACTTGGAGAAAATTATATATATATATATATATATAAAGAACAAAGGAAATACGTAAAATAGGAACGAGCACTTAATAAAAAAATATGAGCACTCACCTGTGGGCAGTCGGATCTATTGAACTAACTACGGGATCACAGAACGTAATGGGGGCCGCGGGCTAGTAACCTGAAGACTAAGGTTCGCCTTGAAATGAAGAATACCTTGCTAAAATGCAGACTGATCAAAATTATAGCCGAGTATGAATGAAGTTGAGCTTGGACAACGGGAGTAGAAATAAAGATAACAAAGACAATAAGTGAGAATGTCACAGGATAATGAACGAACTGAAAATGGAGAGTTTCAGTATTCAAAAATCCCTTTGCAAGAAAAATACTTCAGAAAACAGGTTTCAAAAGTCTTTCTTACGAAAGCTCAAGGATAGCAGAGTAACGAGCTGAATTAAGTTTCAGAGTCCTTCCGCTATATTCACTATTCTTTTTTTTCGTCCTTTGTACAGTTTTTCATGCAGGTATTTATAGGAACCAGGTGCTTCCCCAGAAGGGTCAGGATCTATTTTGAGGGAGATGGAGGGTCAAGATTTCAAAGGACATGATCTGACGCACAGGAATTAAAGAGAATCAGAATGGATGGCCGAGATCCCCTTCAGAATATTTGTCATTTTCTTCTTCTAATCTGACAGTCCCAAATTCTCTTGTCCGGGGCGATCCGAGGGCTAGGAATAAAAGGCGCCGGTCTTGTCGTCTTCTTCTTTGATCCAAGGGCTCCGGACTCGTCCTTACAAATGAGATCAACGGTGGAGATTGAGATGTACAGCACTGTCGTGACATACTCTAGCACTTGTCAGTAATGCGGGCGATTCTGAGGCGTGCGGTGGGGATCTCATCTGCCACGCTTTAACTACCTCGGCTCTGATTATGACGACAGTTAGCGGAAGTTTGTCTTATTCTTTTTGCTATCCGACCTCCTTTCTTTTCTGATCTTCCTAACACGCTCTTTTCTGATCTTTCATGCTGGTCTCCCTTCTACCAATCTTTACCACACCGGTCTTCCTTTTTATCGGGTTCGGTCCAGTCAAAGCATTTATTTCTCTCAATTTTCGAGGCGTCCGCTTCGTTTTCTGCTTGCAATAAATGCTCAAATTTTCCCTATATATACCTTCAACCGGGAAGCCCTACCTCATTTGACTTTCTCCCCTATTCTCCTCATTTTTCCTGTTCTAGCTGCTTCGGCAACAATCCCGGACAAGATGACCGCTTTTAATCTTTTCCGGTTGCCCTCTTTGTTCCTTGCCTGAAAATTTACGATCCCGGTGATCGCAAAATCATGATGACCTTATCTGATGACAGTGAGAGAACTGGACTAATTAACCGATCTGGATCGAGGACCTCAATCGTGCCGATCTCGAATCGTTCGCCCGATATAATCGGCGAACTGATTTCGAGCGAGAAGACTGCTAATATTCCCCTCAACACCGGTGACTGCTCTTTGGCGTTCATCTGGCTCCTCTCCACACTGGGTGTTTCGACAGCGGCTTGGTTTCGAGCGGTAACTTTGATGACGACCTCTCTCATTCTCATGAGAGTCATAGTCCCCCCAGCCGGTCTCCTGGTCAAACACATCTTTTGACTCAGCTACGAGACTAGGCTTTCACATAGGCCTTTTAGATAGGATGTTCCACCGATCTCTAAAGATCGCCCTTATGATGTAATCAGACCTTTAATGTAATCCGATCTCTAGAGATCGCCCAAATGATGTAATTAGACCTTTAATGTAATCCGATCTCCAGAGATCGCCCAAATGATGTAATCCGACCTTTTGGAAATAAAATTTTATTTTGTCAGTTATCACTTTATTATTATTTTGTTGATTATTCTCCGATCTCAGAAGTATTTATTCGATCTGGTTTCCAACTGAACAGCCCTTATCCGATCTGCACTTCCAAACATTCGCCTTAATTAGCCGATCCCTAACTAGCCGATCTCTCCTTATGGAATTTTTGGAATATTCGTGAGACGTGTCAAAATAGCTGGCGAGTCCCGCTAACCGATGCACTGCCTGGAACATCGTGAGCATTAAATGCTCGGACGAGTATAAATAGGAGTGGGTTAGCCAGTTGCTCCCTTATGTCATTTTCAATCTCTCGCGAATAACTTCAAAATTCTCTCGTTTTCTCAAGTTCTTCCGATACTGATCAGACTCCGGAAAGGGTTTTGATCCTTCTTTTAGTTTAAATTCCTTGTTTCCTTTGAAAATGAGCGGCGCTGAGGGTTAGAGAGCAGCAAGCCCCCCTTCCGTTCAGATCTCGTGGTCATCCGATGAAGTGGAAGTGGTCGGACCAAGCGTGCGACCTGAACCTTCTAGGGTCCCTGTTCCAGCTCAAGGGCAAGCAGCACCATCAAGGCATGTACCTTCTTCAGGGAGGGAGAATCTTCCCATGGACGAGTTGCCATCGGTCCTTTAAGAAACCGATCTGCAGTCGTTCAATCAGGAATACAACATTCATCCTGATTCATTCGAACTCATCCGGTGTCATGGCGATATCCGAGCCGATCACTTCTTCGAAGAGAATGACATGATTATAGTATACGAAGAGCAATTAAAAGCCAGTCTACAGTTCCCTTTGGACGACTTCTTCAAGGAAGTTTTAAAATATCACCAAGTGTGCATTGCTCAAGTTCACCCGAACTCGTGGCAGATCTTAGTAGCCTTCCGAGGCCTATGCCGAGCTAAGGGGCTCCGACCTACAGCTAAGGTGTTCGCCGAACTGCATAGGCTGACTCGTCGAAAGGATGACGAGTATTGGTTCTTCTAGGCGAAACCCCATTGTGGGCTTTTTACCGACCTACCCTCCTCCCTGAAGAATTGGAAGAACCGCTTCTTTATCCTGATGAGTAAAATTCCGAACGGCTTTGAGGGCTTCCCTCGCAGCTGGCTGCACTGTGGCCTCAGACTTTCAAGCGCATCACCTTAAATAGAGAAGAAGGCCTGATGGTGATGGAGCTGAAGGATCAGGCAGGCAGAGAGAAGTTTTCTTATTTGGATGCAGTGACTGCCGAACTGCATCACTGGACGATGGAATTGATCACCGGCGAAGATCACAGGCTTCAGCTCTCTGACCTCGGCATCGGTATTTTCTATATCTTAGACCTTTGGACCTTAGAGATCTCACTGACCTCTTCTTTGTGTAGGTATGGCAAGCGGCGAAGCCTCTAAGGAGAGCCGGAAGCGAAAGAGAGAGATCTCCCGGAAGGTATGGGAAATGAAGCGAGCTGAAGCCCTGCAGACACCCAGCCATGAGCCCGGGGAAATACAAGGGGGCCCATCTCAACCTTCAGGGCATCCGATCCCCGAGGTGGAAGTGATCCGATCTCCTCCCCGCCAAGAAGAGCCGCCTCCACCTCCTTCAGTCGCTTCGGGTGTGGAAGGGGGTCCTTCTCAACCTACCATAAGGACCCTCTCCCGCGGTGCTCAAGTGCTGATCCATTCCTTGGAGAAGAACCGAACTGTTCGGGAGAATCCGGGTTTGGCTAAAGTCCTGGGTGCTTCTATTTGCCTTCGGGAGGATCGAGACAGGCTGTCTCTAGACAACCTTGATGATATCCTGACCCGATCCATGAGCCTGAACGTGGAGTGCTTAATGAATCAGCACATAGTCCGGGAGAAGGCTCACCGCCTGGGTAAGGAGGTCGATAAGATGGGTCACGAAGTAGCTTCCCTCCGATCCCAACTCTCATCCCCTTAGAACTATATATCTGAAATTGAGGGGCGGATGAAGTTCTACGAGGACAAGTTGGCCGAGCAAGCTCGTGTTCTAGCCAAGCGAGATCATGTTATTGAAGAGATTCAAGCGCTCCGGGCTGGTGAAGTTGCTCAGCTCACTGAGGAGCTCAAAGCGAAAGAGGAAGAGGCGGTGACAAGGGAGGCCGGCGCTTATGTGAATGCTCACAGGGATCTCCTGGCCGAGCTCAAAAATCGGTACCCCGAAGAGGACTTATCTTGGATGGTAGATCTGGCTCCCCAGGACGAGGGTGAGGATAGCGAGGAGGAGGCTGAGGGTGAGAGAGGAGATGAGCAAAATGTAGATCAGGCTGGGGGTGATCCTCCAGCCGAATGACTTGTACAAACTTTAATATGAAATGAAATTCGCTTTTTGTTCAGTGGATGTATGTGATCAGAAAATCTCTAAATTACTTAAGCACTTGATTGTCTGAGCATATTAAAACAACTAAAGGTGATTATTAATCTAAGTATATGGGGTCGAAAAACATCATAAGCATGAGATCGGCAGGGAACCAACGCTAAACAGGACTTAATTTAAAATTGGGATTTTGGCTTGAGTACTTAAGATCAGGATTGCCATTAAACTGGATTGGAACCTTAACTTGATTATTCCTAAACTTTTAAAATGAAGATCTAGTGCTGGTTCAGTTTCATCTGACGAGAGAGATCGGGAATGTAATTGACTATTCAGGAGATTTGACAATTGGTTTGAGAGATCGGTAAGGCTTTAAATGACATGGGGACTTAGTATTGATTTGATTCCTTTTGAGGAGAGGTCGGAAATGTGATTGTTCGGTAAAGAGAGATCGAAAATGTAATTGGCTGGCAAGGGGAGACTTAGTGCTGGGGATCAGTTTCGAAATTTATTGATTTTGGGGATCGGCCAAAATATGATGTTGACAGGATAATAAGTGTAGGCAAGCTTATATGAATGAAGAGGTGATGTTGAGATGCTTGGATTTGATTAAATGTAATGAATTAGTACGGTTAGGGTTTGACACCTAGGGTTTAGAGGCAAAAATTTGGAAAAAAGGTGAAATGATGTATTTGATCTAGTTTGAAGTGAGAAATGGTCATTTGTGACCAAATGAAGTGTGTTGGAAGTGTTGGAGTTGAGGTTAAATTCGGATTCAATGTGGTCATGCTACAAGGTCCCTTTGAGGGACCAAAACTGAAAATTTACAAGTCCAATTGGTATGAGACCAATTGGGAATGCAAATAGACACTAAATGACACAATTTTCATTCGGGAAGCATGCCCAAAAAGTGACCAAAACCTAGTGAACAAATTGACCAAACTTGGAAAATCTTAGTCTGCCTTGTACAAACTGACCAAATGAATAGTGTTTGTTCATTTGGCCATAACTTGAGTTAGGCAGGTCTAAATGATCTGAAATTTTACCAGTGGATAGTTGAGATATAGACCTAAAAATTTTATGAAGAACACAAACCCAAATTATGCCATTAATCAAGTCATTTGGCCACCCAAAATTGGTGACCTAAAACTGCCAGAACCAAAATTTGCCCAGAAATCTGGGTTAAGTCCAATCCGGCAGCCATGTTTCAATGGCTATAACTTGAGCTACAAAGCTCAATTGGAGTGATTCAAAAAGGAGAATAAACTTAAGACAATAGGAAACATTTTTTGTGAAGAAAGTTTTGTCAAATTCCAACAGTAAAATGACCAATGGAACAGTGCAACTTTAGACACCAAAATTGAAAATTTATCAAATTTGCCTAAAAGACTTAGAATTTGAGTAAACAACCAAAACCAACAAATTTAGTGACCAAAATGTGGTATGCAGGTGAAGTTGGAATTCCCATACCTATTAAGCCTTAAAAAGTTAACAAATTGACTTGAATAGTACCATAAATAGTAACTCTAAAATGAAAATTTCCAAGAATATTAGTTTAAGCATATTTGGGCTAGAATTAAGTATTTATGAATTAATTATTGGATTTATTGTGAAATAAGATACTGAAACACTATAAATTTTGTGTTTCAGCTGAAAAAGACCCGAAAGGTATAAGGGACTGAGTCAAGGCCTAGAGGCGACTCACGTCAGGTTTGTGCATAATAAACTTAAAATTCTTTGTTTCTACTTAACAATTCTTGAAATAAATGTTGTGAATAATTTTGATTGTTATGGCTTTCAAAATATTATTTGAAAAATAGTGTGTTGCCTACTTTATAAACGAAAAGTTTAGAATGAAATATGATTTGTGAATTGTATAAAATATTTGAATAACTTGATTTAAATTGTTTTTAATTCACATTTGTCATGACAATATTAATATGTTCCTCCTTCACTTGTGGGGTGAGTTTGATATTTGATCACTTTCCTCCCTCTCTCGCTTTCGAGTCTGAGGGGCAAGTTTGAATGAGTACGCATTAGCTAGCTAGCCACCTCCCTCATTAATTTTGATTAGTGGGGTGAGTTTGCCTTGTCGTGATGTACACACGACATGTTCGAAAAATTTTGTGTCATGGCCTAAGTTGTGTTATTGTTTGGTAACGCTATGTTTATTAAATTGTTTGATCAAGTTGTGATATATTAAGCTTTGTAAATTATGATTTGTTATAAATGTGATTTGAGAAAAAAATTGTGAAATGCGATTATGAGATTTTTGAATGATGATTTGTTCATAAATGTTTTATATTATGCATTTTATGCTTTATTGTGTACCACTAAGTATTTATATACTTAGCGATAGCTTTAACTTACTGTCGCAGATAGAGAAAAGGACATAGCAGCAGAGCGAGCTGTTACAGTTAGAGAGGAGTAAAATTGAAGAATTTTTGTACGGGTATTTGTCTATACCCTGGTAGTTTAGTTTGATATAAATATGATAGTATGCATATGTATCTCTGTAATTTGAGTAGTTGTACAGATAAAATTGTAATAATATTATTTTTGAGATTTTGCATCTGTAAATTAACTTATGATTGTAAATTAATGATTTAAATTGCAATGTGCATGAGTAATGAAATGTTTTGAGATATTCATTCTTGATTTGAAATTTGGATGTTAAATTGAAGTGTTGCTATTGCTGTTGATTTGAAGTTTGGTGGTTGCAAATGGAGTGGTGATTAAGAAATATATTGGGAGTGTTTCTATTTTCAGGTTTTGAAGAACTGTTTTTTCAAAATACAGACGGCACTCTGTCGAAATTTTTGTAAAAATTGCGGAGATTTTAAACATCCAAAAATTTGATTTATGTTTGGACTCTAAATGAAGGTTTTTTAATAATTGAAAAAAATTTTACCCACCAATTCCAAAATGAACGAAAATTATTTTAAAATCCCTTGTAGTATATTTAATAGGTTACCGGTAGGTGAAGTACAATAATTTATTAGGTGTACTACGGGAACATGTTACATCTTACGAGGAGTAGGGTGTGACATGTTTAGAAAGGTCCCTTAGGCAAATCTCACATCGGAAAAGCACGGAGTTGGTCTTGGGTTCAAAAAGTAATGATATATAAAATGGGGGAACTAATCACTAGAGGCGCCTTTTGGTGGAATGGCCTGGAGAGTTGGAAGAACTCCAGGGTTAAGCGTGCTCACTTGAGAGAAATCCTAGGATGGGTGACCTCCTGGGAAGTTCTCCATTCCACCTATGGGACAAAACCGTGAGGCTTATGGCCAAAGCGAACAATTCCTCTAGTGGTTGGAGCCCGATCGTTACAATTGGTATCAGAGCCGCTCGCGTGTCCTCTTGGGCGATGGTGGGGAAAATCTCAGTGAGCACGCTAAGTCACGAAAGGGGGGCAGAAAGGTCCCTTAGGCAAATCTCACATCGGCAAAGTACGGAGTTGGTCTTGGGTTCAAAAAGTAATGATATATAAAATGGGAGAACTAATCACTAGAGGCGTCTTTTGGTGGAATGGCCTGGAGAGTTGGAAGAACTCCAGGGTTAAGCGTGCTCGCTTGAGAGAAATCCTAGGATGGGTGACCTCTTGGGAAGTTCTCCATTCCACCTATGGGACAAAACCGTGAGGCTTATGGCCAAAGCGGATAATTCCTCTAGTGGTTGGAGCCCGATCGTTACATAGCCAAAGGCTATTTCATCACAGAATGGCACGTACGGCCATAAAATACAGAATGGCATGAAGCCATATGCAGTACTGCTAACAGAACCCTATTAGCATGCCAACCTATCCAAACCAATCTTGTTAAGTGTACTAGGGCATGTTACATTCATAATTTATACAATTCTTGAAATTTAAGTTTAGGTGTTACTATTCATTTCATTAGTCAACAAAATTGTTGACTTTTACATAGACAATAGGTACATTGGTTTTAATACTCCCAACATACTACATTTTGCATTCTAAAATTATTGGTATTGGTTGCCAATACCATTTCTAAGCTTAATGTTAGTTGTTTAAAATTTTTAGATTTCAAGCCTTGTATTTACTATACCATTAGTCATTTTTGCAGTGGGAATTTGGCAAAGTTGTCAACATGAAAGTTGTTTCTTGTTGTGTCTAGTTACATTTCTTTTTTTGAATAACTCTATTTGGAGTTTTTCAGCTCAAGTTATGGCCTAATTACCATGACTGGCCGGATTGCCAACTTCCCAGATTTTCTGGACTGACCAAATCTATAGTGTTTTGTGCAGTGACTGCAGGTCACATTTGAACATGTTATGGTCAAAATTTGGGTTAGGTTTCTTCAAGAAAGTTGTAGGTCTATGTCTCAGTTAGTTTTTGGTAAAATTTCAGGTCAATTGGACCTTTCTACATTGAGTTATGACCAAATGAATAAACACTATTCATTTGATCATTTTGCCCAGGCAGAATGCAGGTCACCCGGATTAGGGCAATCTTTAGGTCAACTTGGTTTGATTTTCTGGGCATGATTGCTTCACCAAAGTTGTGCCATTATGTGTTAGTTTCATGTCTAATTGGACTTGCACCAATTAAACCTCTACAACTCCAGTTATTGCTGCCCAAACCTACTGGACTCATGGTCAGTCCTGCAGGTCAGCCAAGGCAGTAACACTAACTTCAATTCCCATTATACAAACCACTTCATTTCTCATTCACACATAACCAAATGGTCACTAATTGACCATTAAAACTTACTTTCACCATTGCATGATCAAAGTCTCAATTTCATACCCAAACCCTAACCCATTCCATCTCAAATCATGCATTCACTTACCTTTCACCATCCTAAACAATAGATTAGTATTAAGGGTAGCTAGGGTACCATTTTAATTCAAGAAAATATTCAAAACCCTACCAAGCCCAAGGCTGCTAGAATTTTAAGCAAGACATACACATGATGTTTATTAAATTTTCTTGTAAGTTTGCATTCAATTTCACTCCTTCAACATAAATTGAAAGAGAAAGAGTAAGTTTAGTCACTAACCTTTAATGAAGTAAATTCCAAGCTTATCAAAGCTCCTCCTTTCTATTTCCTTTTGCTGTCTTTAGCTTGCCCAAGATGTATGAACAATTTTTTGTGAAGACAAAGTTGAGTTTCAAAGTAATTTAGTGGGTGATTTCCTAAGCTTCCATGGAGTTTCTCTTCTCTTTCTCTCTCTCTAATATTTTCGCTAGTTTGGAAAGAAATGGCTGCTGGAATTTTTCTTTTTTTTTTATTATCTTATTTTGTGTCCCTTTTATCTCTTAAGCCATTTTGTTAAGTGGTGATTGAGTGGAAATTCTTAATTACATAAGCATGACATCATAATTTCCAATTTAACTTCTTTTTCTTTCTTTTCTTTTCTACCAAATTTCAATTCAATTTTTAGCAATATTTATTCACATTTTGTGTCATAATAATTATTTACTTAACTGGATAAGTAGGCCAAAAATCACCTCTGAAGGCGAAATTATCAAAATGCCTTTCGTTTGGCTTAACAAACTAAAATTGTCTGTACCGATTGAAAATTTTTTCTAAGTATTTTCTTGGCATTCTAATGCCATAGGAACCTCAATGACCCTTCTCTGGAGTTCCAAAAATTATTTTATGAATTTTCCCTTGGGTCTAGGGCTCCTAGTTGCGAGAACCGCAACTTGCCACTAGGTTACCCATCGCTAGGGCACCGGCTCATTTAACTTAGTTGTATTTTATTTCTAAAATTTTTTCTAAATTTTGCTTATTAATATTTATGTTAATTATGGTTCCTCACTTTAGTTTAAATATTTTTCCGGATGTTCTAGCTATCCAAACCAACACTGGTCACCGGAACAGTAGAATGTACGGAGTTGCTATAGGGAGGGTGTTACAAATCTTCCTCTCTAATTTAAATTTCATCCTCGAAATTTACTTAATGCAAACAGTTGAGGGAACTATTGCCTCATCGTCTCTTCACTTTCCCAAGTTACCTCCTCGGTGTTGTGGTGCCTCCAAAGCACTTTCACCAGTGGAATCTTCTTATTCCTCAACTCTTTCACTTCCCTAGCTAGGATCCGTATGGCTTCTTCTTCATATGTCAAGTCCGGTTGTACTTCAATTTCTTCCATGGAGATGACATGTGAAGGATCTGAGCGGTATCTTCTTAGCATAGACACATGGAACACATTGTGGATCTTATCCAACTCTGGTGGTAAAGCTAGCCTGTAGGCTACTGGTCCCACACGTTCAATAACTTCATAAGGGCCAATGAACCTAGGGCTCAACTTACCTTTTCTTCCAAACCTTAGTACCTTCTTCCACGGTGACACCTTGAGGAACACTTTGTCGCCAACCGCATATTCTGTTTCTTTTTTCTTTAGGTCAGCATAGGATTTTTGTCTATTTGAGGCAACCTTCAAATTGGCTTTGATTAGCTTTACCTTATCCTCAGTCTGTTTCACCGGGTTTCGTCCTACCAGCTTATCTTCGCCCAATTCAGTCCAACATACAGGGGTTCTACACTTCCTCCCATACAGTGCTTCATACGGGGCCATTTGAATGCTAGCTTGGTAGCTATTATTATATGCAAATTCTGCCAGTGGGAGGTATCTATCCCAACTCCCCTCTAACTCAATGACACAACTCCTCAGCATATCCTCAAGGATCTATCACATAATTCACATTGTTACTATCATTTCAATTTATTAATTGTGAAAATTCAATTAGTTTTTAGGTTTACCTGGATTACTCGTTCTGACTATCCATCCATCTGAGGATGAAAAGCCGTGCTAAAGCGGAGTTGTGTGCCCAAGGCTTCTTGCAACTTTTTCCAGAATCTCGATGTAAACCTTGGGTCTCGATCAGATATGATGGAAAGTGGGATTCCATGCAGTTTAACAATCTCACTGATATATAATTCTGCTAGCTTCTCCAAAGGAGTAGTCGCCTTAATCGGGCAGAAATGTCCGACTTCGTCAATCTATCCACTATCACCCATATTGCATCATGCTTCTTCTGGGTGAGAGGTAGACCACTAACAAAATTCATAGTGACTCAGTCCTATTTCCATTCAGGTATGCTTATAGGTTGTAGCAATCCTAATGGAACTTGATGTTTTGCTTTAACTTGCTGACATATCAAACACTTAGTCACATAGTCAGCTATATCCTTTTTCATACTAGGCCACCAATAATGAGGCTTCAAATCATTACACATTTTTGTGCTTCCCGAGTGCATAGCATAAACACTGGTGTGTGCTTGTTTCAAAATACTAGTCTTCAGTTCCCCATCATCTAGTACACATACTCTTCCTCTGTAGTACAGACACCCATCTACTTTTACCTCATAATTAGTTTCCTTTCCCTCTAGAATTTTGCCCACAATAGCCATTAATTTTTCATCTGCCTTCTACCCATCTTGTATCTGCTGTAGCAGGTATGGCCTCACTTGTAACTCAGCCAAAATAGCTCCATCTTGAGCTAAGGACAGATGGGCATTTAGTGATCTTAAAGCTGTGATGGACTTTCTGCTCAAGGCATCAGCAACTACATTTGCCTTCTCAGAATGGTAATCTATCACACAATCATAGTCTTTCAGGAACTCAATCCATCACCTCTGTCTAAGATTAAGCTCCTTTTGGGTTGGCAAGTATTTCAGACTTTTGTGGTCTGTATATATGTAGCATTTTTCACCATATAAATAATGCCTCCATATCTTCAGTGCGAAGATAATTGCTGCCAACTCCAGGTCATGAGTAGGGTACCTCTGTTCATGTGGCTTTAACTGCCTAGAAGCATAGGCGACTACTTTCCCCTCTAGCATCAATACACACCCTAACCCATTATGCGAGGCATCACTGTAGACCACAAAGTCTTTTCCCGACACTGGTTGTGTTATCACTGGTGCTTCTGTTAACATAGCCTTTATCCTCTCAAAACTGGCTTGGCACTTGTCGTTCTAGCCAAATTTCACATTTTTGTGTAACAACTTGGTCATTGGAGCAACTATAAGAGAAAACCCCTTTCACAAATCTTCTATAATACCCAGCTAGCCCCAAGAAACTTCTAACCTCAGTTGTATTTCTGGTAGGCTTCCATTCCATCACTGCTTCTATCTTTTTGGGAGCCACTCTAATCCCCTCTGCTGATACTATGTGTCTAAGGAAAGAGATTTCACTCATCCAGAAGTCACACTTGGACAGCTTAGCATATAGCTTCTTTTCTCGCAAGGTTTGTAGAACAATCCTCAAATATTCATCATGTTCTTCTACGGTCTTGGAATACACTAGAATATCATCAATAAAGACCACTACAAACCGATCTAAATATGGATGGAAGATATGGTTCATAAGGTCCATAAATGCTGCTAATGCATTTGTTAACCCAAACGGCATCACCAAAAATTCATAATGCCCATACCGGGTTCTGAATGTATTTTTTGACACATCTGCATCTTTTACCCTTAATTGATGATACCCCAATCTGAGATCAATTTTTGAAAATACACCAGCTCCCTTTAACTGATCAAACAGATCGTCAATTCTGGGCAACGGATATTTATTCTTCACAATTACTTTGTTCAACTGCCGGTAATCAATACACAATCTCAAGGTTCCATCCTTCTTCTTTACAAACAGCACCAGAGCTCCCCATGGTGACACACTGGGGCGTATGAACCCCTTATCGAGTAACTCCTGCAACTGAATTTTCAACTCCCTCAATTCAGTGGACGCTATCCTATAAGGGGCAATAGAAATTGGTGTTGTACCCGGCATTACTTCAATAGCAAATTCGACTTCCCTTTCTAGTGGTAAACCAGGCAATTCTTCAGGAAATACATCTGGGAAGTCTCTTACTGTGGGTATATCACACAGATTTGGCTTAGCCTACCTAGTATCAACCACGTGTGCTAGGTAAGCTTCACAGCCTTTTCTCATCGATCTTCTTGCAACTGTGGCTAAGACAACATTAGACAGAAAATCTGTCCTTTCACCCACAACAGAAATCTCATTACCCTTAGAAGTTTTTAGAGAAATCCTCTTTAATTTGCAATCAACTATTGCCTGATGACGTGACAACCAGTCCATTCCCAAAATCATGTCAAACTCGTGGAAGGGCAATTCAATTAGGTCTGCTGAGAATTCAAACCCTTGAATCCTCAACGGGCAACCTTTATACACCTTATTCACTACCACACTGTGGCCTAGTGGATTTGTGACCAGAATGTCTTGATCACTCTCCTCTACTGAAACTCCCCTCCCTACGGATAGTTTGATGCAGATGTATGAATGAGTGGATCCTGGATCCACCAATGCATGCACAGATGTGTTGTAGAGAGAGAAAGTACCCCTGATGACGTCTGGGGCATCTTGCTCCTCCTGAGCTCTTATAGCATAGGCTCCAGCAGGTACTCTGACCTCTGGCCTCTCAGCTGACTCAGATGCAGGCCTCAGTGATGGACCAGTTGTCTCAGATTTACCGGGCTTCCTACCCCTTTGAGGTGCAGGGGCAGGCCTATCAGCTTGTGTTGGGGCAACTGTAGTAGTCCTCTTTAGACAATTTTTGATCTGATGTTCTAGAGATCCACACCGTAAGCTTGCACCAGTCACTCACCAACAGTCCCCCTTATGCCACTTTTGGCAGTACGGACAAACAGAAGATGCTAGGGCTGGTCCCCTGAACACTGTTGTCACACCTTACCCCTCTGTAAGGCATAACATGATCCCGTAGAATACCTAATGAATTATCGAACTTCACCTACCGATAACTCATTAAGTACCCTACAAGGGATTTTAAAACAATTTTCTTACTTTTGATAAGTGGTGAGCATTTTTTAACAGGTATTTAAAACATTTAATTGAAATAAAAAACCAATTAAAACTTTTGGCCCATTTTATTTTTCCGCAAATTTTATAAAAATTTTGACAGAGTTTCGTTTATACTTTGAGAAAACAGTTCTTCAAATACCTGTAAAAAAGCACTTCTAAAAATGTTTTCTCAACAACTACTTCAATTTCACAATCAAACTCAATCCATTTTAACAACTCCATAATCATTTCAATCAATTTCTCAAGTTCAAAATTCAATAATCCTCAAAATACTAGCAATACTTTCATTTAAATTAAATAAAATAGTTCCACTCATTTTTCATTAGAGACAAAATAATTTATATACATCCTTACAAAATTTACATCAAAAGAAATACAAACTAAACTTTATTACAAACTTCATACAAATTTTGTACAAGCTGCTCAAGACCCATTTACATGTCCATACTTTTATATGCAATACATACATCAAAAGAAATATTCACAATTAGGGTATAAATTATACCCGATAACTTCAAGCTGAATGATCTTTAATCCTTAGCAGCTCAGTCTGCTGCTCCTCTAGTCTCTGTATCTGCGACAGCAATAGAAGCTATCACTGAGTACTAGGACTCAGTGGTGCACAGCATACTAAAATAATCTACGCAAAACTTAAATCACATTTATTCAAAAATTTGATTGAACATGAGAATTAAGTACAAATCATGCATTATGAGATTTTAATCCCAAACAATTTCATTTTGAAGGATCAAATCACATTTCATAAAACCCACAGTTAGATTATGCCATTCGAAACAAATAGAATCTCAATAGCCAAAGGCTAAAGAGAAATCACATCACAAGGCTAGCTAGCTCAAATATATGGATATCCATTCACATCCTCTTCTACTGGCACACCTCAACACTTCTCCAGAGAAGGAATCAAAATTCGAAACTAATTACCCCCACTAGTCGTGCTAGTGAGGTGTTCAAATATATGGTCATGACACTATAGTTTCAAAACTTATCTTAACACTTTGCTAAACATTGTCATTTCAAATATACACAACTAACTTTCAACAATTTCGATCAAAGCATCATAAATAATGTCTCAATTCACTTTTTCAAATCATTCAAAACAATATGCAGCAAATAATTTACAAAAATTACACGTTGTGCACAAACCTCAAGTGAGTCGCCTCTTGGCCTCGACTCGGTTCCTCGGGTTCTTTCCCGGTATTCTTTCCAACTGAAACACACAATTTTACAATGTTTCAGTACTAGAACTTAACATAAACCCAAAATAAATTTAGCTTCACTTTTACCTAACTCTAATGTGCTAAACTCGACGTTCTTGAAATTTTTGTGTTTCGGGTTCCTATTCACTACACTATTCAAGTCAAATTATTGACTTTCTAAGGCTTAATAGGTATGGGAACTCCAACTTCACTTACATAACACATTTTGGTCACTAAATTTGTTGGTTTTGGTCATTTTCTCAAAACTTAGGTCTTTTAGGCAAAATTGCCAATTTTCAGTTTTGGAGTCCTAAGTTGTACTGATTTATTGGTCCTTTTACTCTTGGAATTTGGCAAAAATTTCTTCATAGAAAATGTCCCTATTGTCTTAAGTTTATTCTTCTTTTTGAATCACTCCAATTTAAGTTTTGTAGCTCAAGTTATAGCCAAAATACAGTTACTGTTCACGCTGCAGAATTTAGTTCTGCAGATTTATTGCTCCAACTTCATTCAGCAATTTGATCAAGTTAAGTCCATTGGTCTAATTTTCTTCATATGAAATGTTATACTATGTCTTAGGTTTCCATCGGTTCAAGAATCACTTAAATCGGAGTTTTCTAGAGAGAGTTATAGCCATTGAAACTTTACTGTTTATATGGTAAATCTGCAGTTCTGCAGGTTCAGGTCACCAATTTTGCTCAGTAATTTGATTGGGTTAATGGCATAATTTGGATTGGTGTTACGCATGAAAGTTTTAGGTCTATATTCCATCTAACCACTGGTAAAATTTCAGGTCATTTTGACCTGCCTAGCTCGAGTTATGACCAAATGAACAAACACTGTTCATTTGGTCAGTTTATACAGGGCAGCCTACAATTTTCCAACTTTGGTTAATTTGTTCACTAGGTTTTGGTCACTTTTTGGACATACTTCCTAAATGAAAATTTTGTCATTTAGTGCCTATTTTCATTCCCAATTGGTCCCATACCAATTGGACTTATAAAATTTCATTTTTGGTCCCTCAAAGTTGACTTTTGGTCATGGTGCATATCCAATCCAAATTTGGCTTCGATTCAAACACTTCTAACACACTTAATTAGGTCACAAATGACCATTTCTCACTTCACATTAGGTCAAAAACACCATTTACAAGTTTCTCACATTTTTGGTCTCCAAACCCTAATGTTCAAAACCCTAATTTCCATGTTAAGCTCATTTCATGCAATTAAACTATTTAAACCTCAACTACACCTTCAATCAAGCTTGCCTACCCTTTTAATTGTATCAAAATCCATCAATTTCAAGTTACCTCTAAGCTGGCTGAATTTCATTATATTCCTGAATAAGTTGTTTTTATTTTATTTTCATCAATACTAGTTCATTTTAAGTGCAAATTCATGAATATAAGGAGAATTGAGAAGATTCTTGACTAACCTTTAAGGAGGTATTCCCAAAGCTTCAATTCTTCCACTTTCTTCTTCGTTTCTATGCACAAGATACTTATCAAGATCCAAGAACAAAATTTAGTTAAGGGAGTTAGGGTATATATATAGAATAAAATCAAGCTTTTAAAAGCTTGAATTAGTTGTTAATGGTGGAAAAGGGATGAAAGAGAGAGGTGGGAGTGATGGGGCGGCAATGGGAGGAAGGAAGAAGACCAATTGATTTTTTTTGTTTTGTTTCTTTTCTTTTTGTCTTTATCTCTTTACAAAGACCAAAAATCTAAATTAGTAAATAAGTTAATGATATTCTTTATGGCATCATGCATGATGTCATCACCTTTTGACTTTTCTATTTTTTTTCTATTTATTTTTCTATTAGTTTTTTTATTTAATTCTCGATTCCGAAATTTTCTTTTCTTCGATTTTATTTGACAGTTAGGTCAGGAGTCAGCTCTCGGGGTCAATTGACCAAATTGCCCCTTGCCGGTTCAACCCAGTTTACAAATAATTCAGTATTTCTTCCAGCTCCCTGACCTAATTATTTGACTGGCTTAACAGTTCTTTTTCGTGATTTTCTCTTTTCCATTGTGTTTATAAGGGTCCTAAGGACCACGGCGTCACATTTTATGATTCGAAATTTGAGTTTAAAACGACTTCGCAGTCCTTCCCGAGAAGGTCACCCATCACTGTGACTCTCGGCTCGTTTAACTTCTTATGTTCTGTTTTTCTTATTTATACTTAACTAATTGGCAATTACTAATTATTTGTGTTTATGGCTTATCTAGTTGTCTTAAGTGTGGTTCTAATCCCCTTAATTGTTCGGACCGACACCGGTCACGGGAATAGTGAAATATACCAGGCTATACAAATAGGGGTGTTACAATTCTCCCCCCCTTAAATAAATTTCGTCTCGAAATTTTACCTGGTATTAATCTTTGAACAGCTGTGGGTGCTGTCTCCTCATGTCCTCCTCTCATTCCCAAGTAGCCCCCTAGCCCGAATGATGGTTCCACAGCACTTTTACCAACGGTATCTGCTTGTTCCGTAGCTGCTTCACCTTATAAGCCAGAATCACTATGGGTTCTTCTTCATATGTGAGGTCTGGATTCACTTCAATTTCTTCTACTGGTAGTACATGAGATGGGTCTGATCGATACCTCCTCAACATAAACACATGAAAGACATTATGTACCTTCTATAACTCTGGAGGTAGTGCCAAACGATATGCCAAAGGACCCACTCTTTCCAGAACCTCATATGGCCCAATGAAATGAGGACTCAGTTTCCCCTTTCTGCCGAATCTCATAATCCTCTTCCAAGGGGAAACCTTGAGGAAAACTTTCTCACCCACTGCATACTCAATATCCCTTCTTTTCAAATCAATGTAGGACTTCTGACGGTCTGATGCAGTCTTAAGTCGATCTCGAATCACCTTGATTTTCTCTTCAATTTGCTGAATAATTTCGGGTCCAATCATCTTTCTTTCACCTATGTCATCCCAACACAACGGGGTTCTACATTTTCTGCCATACAAAGCTTCATATGGAGGCATCCCAATGCTTGATTGGTAGCTGTTGTTGTAAGCAAACTCAATCAAAGGCAAGTGTGTATCCCAAACTGCCATCAAATTCAATCACACAAGCCCGTAGCATGTCCTCCAAGATCTAAATTACCCTCTCAGACTGGCCATCTGTCTGTGGGTGGAATGCAGTACTAAAGTTCAATCTAGTTCCTAGGGCTCTCTGAAGACTACCCCAGAATCTAGAAGTGAACCTAGGATCTCTGTCTGATACGATGGATACTGGCACTCCATGTAGTCTCACAATCTTATCAATGTACAACTTGGCCAATCTTTCTAAACTGTAGTCCATCCAGACTGGTAGAAAATGAGCAGACTTGGTTAGTCTGTCAACAATGACCCATACTGCATCATGACTCTTTTGTGTCCTCGGAAGTCCCATCACAAAATCCATCATTATTCTCTCCCATTTCCATTCCGGTACTGGTAGTGGATGTAACAACCTAGCGGGTACTTAATGCTCTGCCTTCATTTGCTGACAAGTTAGGCATTTGGATACAAACTCTGCCACATCTCTTTTCATACCCATCCACCAGTAATGCTCCTTTAGCCCTCTATACATTTTTGTGCCACTAGGGTGCATGGCAAAAGGAGACTCATGTGCTTCCTTCAAAATGATCTGCCTCAAATCAACATCATTAGGAACACATATTCTGCCTTGGTGTAGCAGTAGACCACCATCTCTTATTGAGAATTCTGGTTTCTTGCCCTGACGGACTTCTTCCATCAACTTTTAATACTTTTGATCATTTTGAGCAGCCATTCTAATCTGATCAATCAACACTGGCTGTACATGCCACGCAACTGTTGTCTGCCCATCATCATTAATCTCTAACCTGGCATGCAATGATCTTAACTCATGTACCAAAGATAAAGGAGTAACCCGTAGACTTGCCATAGTCTTACGACTTAAGGCGTCAGCCACAACATTAACTTTCCCTGGCTGATAGTCTATCAGACAATCATAGTCTTTTATCAACTCTAACCATCTCCTCTGTCTCAAATTCAACTCTTTCTGGGTGCCCAAATACTTCAAACTCTTATAATCTGTGTAGATGTAACATTTCTCCCCCATACAAATAGTGCCTCCAGATCTTAAGAGCAAACACAATAGCTGCAAGCTCCAAATCATGTGTCGGATAGTTCCTCTCATGCGGTTTTAGCTGGCGTGATGCATAGGCAATGACATTTCGATCTTGCATCAATACACAGCCTAACCCATTGTGAGAAGCATCACTATAAACTGTGTATTCTTTACCTAGGGTAGGTAAAGTAAGGACTGGAGCTTCAGTCAAACATTTCTTCAATTTTTCAAAACTCTGTTGGCATTTATCCGTCCACTGAAATTTCACATTTTTTCTAAGCAGCTTGGTCAATGGAGATGCCAACATGGAGAATCCCTTCACAAATCGACGGTAGTATCCAGCTAAACCCAGAAAACTACGAATCTCTGTGACATTTCTGGGTGGCCTCCAATTAAGGACAGCTTCAATCTTACTTAGATCTACCTTAATGCCCTCTTCTGATACTACATGCCCCAAAAAGGATATCTCCTTTAGCCAAAATTCACACTTCGACAATTTAGCGTATAGCTGTTTCTCCCTCAAAGTCTGCAGTACAATCCGCAGGTGTCTATCATGCTCTTCTGCATTCCTCGAATAGACCAATATATTATCAATGAATACCACAACAAACTGGTCGAGGTATGGTCTGAAGATAGTGTTCATCAGATCCATAAAAGCAGCCGGAGCATTAGTTAACCCGAATGGCATAACCAAAAACTTATAATGGCCATAATGAATTCTAAAGGCAGTTTTAGGAATACTCTGCTCTTGTACTTTCAGCTGATAATAACCTGATCTCAGGTCAATTTTGGAGAACACAGCTGCACCCCTCAACTGATCAAACAAGTCATCAATGCGGGGCAATGGATATCTATTCTTTATTGTCACCTTATTCAACTGTCGATAATCAATATACAAGCGGAGAGTGCCATCCTTCTTCTTTACAAACAATACTGGCGCTCTCCAAGGTGACACACTAGGGCGGATAAAGCCCTTGTCAAGCAATTCTTGTAACTACACTTTCAACTCTTTCAATTCTGCTGGTGCCATTCTATATGGTGTTATGGAGATTGGGTCCACACCAGGCATAACATCAATCTCAAACTGCATCTCTCTTTCTGGAGGTAATCCTGGTAATTCATCAGGAAACACATCCGGAAAGTCACATACTGTAGGGATGTCCCTCAGTGCTGGGCTCCCCACTTGGGTGTCTATCACATGTGCCAAGCATGCTTCACACCCCTTTCTGATCATCCTTCTGGCTAGTGCAGCCGAAATGATGTTTGATGGCAGTAAATGCCTCTCCCCATGTATTACCACATCACCGTACAAAGGGAGACCAAAAGTGACTGTCTTCAGTCTACAGTCAATCATGGCATGATGCCTGGCTAAACAATCCATGCCCAAGATGATATCATACTCTCTGAAGGGCATTTCAATCAAGTCTGACAGGAAAACATGTCCTTGGATCACCAAAGGATAGTCTATATAAATTCTGTTGACCCGAACCTCTTGTCCTAATGGACTAGTTACTAACACTTCAAAACCCATTTGAACACATGGAACAGCAAGTGAACTGGCTATGCTAGCACTAACATATGAATGGGTTGAACCCGGATCAAACAACACAAATACATCTTGCTCAGAGATAGAGAATGTACCGGCTATAACATCAGAAGTCTTAGCCTATTCTCGCTGTCTCATTGAATAAACCCTGACTGAAGCACTTTCTTGTGCCGACTGACCAACTGTGCCCTGACTGCCTGAAGTAGTGCCTCTACCTCTGCCTCTTCTTCTGCCAACTGACTGTGAACCTCTGGGAGCAGGACTCTGAATAGATCCCTCGGCAGTAGTAGGAGCTAGACCATATCTCGGAGCACTAGTACAGTTTTTAGCTATATGGCCCTTGCCTCCACAGTTAAAGCAGGCTCCAGTGGCCCAATAACATTCCCCCCATGAATCTTGCCACAAGTCTCACAGGGGTGGGCAGAATGTGAACCCCTACTCGACTGCTGACCAGACCTAGTGGGTCTCTGTCCGGAAAATCTTCTACCTCGACCCCTACTAGGTCCACTAAACTTCTTTTTCTTCCCAGAAGTCCCACCAGAACTCTGTTCTACTGACTTTTCCCCTTTGTCTTTTTTTGATTTCTCAGCTTTCTCTTATTTTTCTTTTATTGGGGTCGCCTCTGATTCAATCCTTTCTAGCTCAAGTGCTTGAGACATAAGTTCTGAAAAATTGCTGTGTCGAAATCCCACAACTTGCATTCTCAAACTGGGCTTCAAACCAGTCTCAAATCTCTTTGCATCTTGTCTTGCTGGTAGTAAGGAGACTCCCAGTATAATGACTTAAGTGGGAGAACTCCCTCTCATACTCTGCCACCGATCTATTCCCTTGTTTCAAACTTAAAAATTCTTGCAGTCTCTAATCAACATATGCATCTGGGATGTATTTTTGTCTAAATTCTCTGATGAAGTCATTCCAGGTTAGCACTGGTGGTTCAGCCAAGCTGTGGGGGATGGTCTTCCACCAATCATATGCATCCCCTTGCAGTAGAAACACAGAATACTCAAACTTCAGTTCATCTTGGTAGTGCAGCTTCTTAAATACTCTGTCCATTCTTTCGAGCCATTGCTCTGCCTCTAAAGGATCCATTGTACCCTTAAATTCTGCAGCCTCATACTTCAATAATTTATCATACTGTCTGGCTGGAGGCAGTGGTTGTGCCACAGGTGTCTGAGGTGGAGCTTGAGCAGGCATACCCCCAGCCATTTGTTGTAACATTGTCGCCATCTGCTGTGGGAACTGTTCAGAAAACTACGGCATTTGTGGGGCTGGTGCTACTGATCCACTGACATTCGATAAAGCTGGGGCTTCCCCTTATGCCTCAGCTTCAACAGACTGCTCAACCGAGTGATCCCTTCTTCCATCTCAATTTGAAGTTAGGGTATCTCCTGAACAAGTAACACAAGGAGATTTCCCTCCGTTAGTTCATATTCATGATGTAATGCACTGTATGTAACAAATATGGACATTGAGCAGCTGTACTTAACAAAGAAAAGACACAAATTCTCAAGTTAAAACATACTTCAAAAATTTGCTCTGATGCCACTAAAACATGTCACACCTTATCCCTCTGTAAGGCATAACATGATCCCGTAGAATACCTAATGAATTACCGAACTTCACCTACCGATAACTCATTAAGTACCCTACAAGGGATTTTAAAATAATTTTCTTGCTTTTGATAAGTGGTGAGCATTTTCTAATAGGTATTTAAAACATTTAATTGAAATTAAAAACTATTTAAAACTTTTGGCCCATTTTATTTTTTCGCAAATTTTATAAAAATTTTGACAGAGTTTCGTTTATACTTTGAGAAAACAGTTCTTCAAATACCTGTAAAAAAGCACTTCTAAAAATGTTTTCTCAACAACTACTTCAATTTCACAATCAAACTCAATCCATTTCAACAACT
Organism: Hevea brasiliensis; assembly: GCF_030052815.1. Lineage (NCBI taxonomy): Eukaryota > Viridiplantae > Streptophyta > Magnoliopsida > Malpighiales > Euphorbiaceae > Hevea > Hevea brasiliensis. The sequence goes on from NC_079500.1 coordinate 87,304,884, forward strand.
CCATAATCATTTCAATCAATTTCTCAAGTTCAAAATTCAATAATCCTCAAAATACTAGCAATACGTTTCATTCAAATTAAATAAAATAGTTCCACTCATTTTTCATTAGAGACAAAACAATTTATATACATCCTTGCAAAATTTACATCAAAAGAAATACAAACTAAACTTTATTACAAACTTCATACAAATTTTGTACAAGCTGCTCAAGACCCATTTACATGTCCATACTTTTATATGCAATACATACATCAAAAGAAATATTCACAATTAGGGTATAAATTATACCCGATAACTTCAAGCTGAATGATCTTTAATCCTTAGCAGCTCAGTCTGTTGTTCCTCTAGTCTCTGTATCTGTGACAGCAAAAGAAGCTATCGCTGAGTACTAGGACTCAGTAGTGCACAACATACTAAAATAATCTTTATGCAAAACTTAAATCACATTTATTCAAAAATTTGACTGAACATGAGAATTAAGTACAAATCATGCATTATGAGATTTTAATCCCAAACAATTTCATTTTGAAGGATCATATCACATTTCATAAAACCCACAGTTAGATCATGCCATTCGAAACAAATAGAATCTCAATAGCCAGAGGCTAAAGAGAAATCACATCACAAGGCTAGCTAGCTCAAATATATGGATATCCATTCACATCCTCTTCTACTGGCACACCTCAACACTTCTCCAGAGAAGGAATCAAAATTCGAAACTAATTACCCCCACTAGTCGTGCTAGTAAGGCATTCAAATATATGGTCATGACACTGTGATTTCAAAACTTATCTTAACACTTTGCTAAACATTGTCATTTCAAATATACACAACTAACTTTCAACAATTTTGATCAAAGTATCATAAATAATGTCTCAATTCACTTTTTCAAATCATTCAAAACAATATGCAGCAAATAATTTACAAAAATTACACGTTGTGCACAAACCTCAAGCGAGTCGCCTCTTGGCCTCGACTCGGTTCCTCGGGTTCTTTCTCGGTATTCTTTCCAACTGAAACACATAATTTTACAATGTTTCAGCACTAGAACTTAAAATAAACCCAAAATAAGTTTAGCTTCACTTTTACCTAACTCTAATGTGCTAAACTGAAATTTTTATGTTTCGGGTTACTATTCACTATACTATTCAAGTCAAATTGTTGACTTTCTAAGGCTTAATAGGTATGGGAACTCCAACTTCACTCACATACCACATTTTGGTCACTAAATTTGTTGGTTTTGGTCATTTTCTCAAAACTTAGGTCTTTTAGGCAAAATTGCCAATTTTCAGTTTTAAAGTCCTAAGTTGCACTGTTTCATTGGTCCTTTTACTGTTAGAATTTAGCAAAACTTTCTTCATAGAAAATGTTCCCTATTGTCTTAAGTTTATTATCCTTTTTGAATCACTCCAATTGGAGTTTTTTTAGCTCAAGTTATAGCCAAAATACAGTTACTGTTCATGCTACAGAATTTAGTTCTGCAGATTTATTGCTCCAACTTCGTTCAGCAATTTGATCAAGTTAAGTCCATTGGTTTAATTTTATTCATATGAAATGTTATACTATGTCTTAGGTTTCCATCGGTTCAAGAATCACCTAAATCAGAGTTTTCTAGAGAGAGTTATAGCCATTGAAACTTTACTGTTCATATGGTAAATCTGCAGTTCTACAGGTTCAGGTCACCAACTTTTCTTAGTAATTTGATTGGGTTAATGGCATAATTTGGGTTGGTTTTCTTCATGAAAGTTTTAGGTCTATATTCCATCTAACCACTGGTAAATTTTCAGATCATTTTGATCTTCCTAGCTCGAGTTATGACCAAATGAACAAACACTGTTCATTTGGTCAGTTTATACAGGGCAGCCTACAATTTTCCAACTTTGGTCAATTTGTTCACTAGGTTTTGGTCACTTTTTGGGCATGCTTCATAAATGAAAATTGTGTCATTTAGTGCCTATTTTCATTCCCAATTGGTTCCATACCAATTGGACTTGTAAAATTTCATTTTTGGTCCCTCAAAGTTGACTTTTGGTCATGGTGCATACCCAATCCGAATTTGGCTTTGATTCAAACACTTCTAACACACTTAATTAGGTCACAAATGACCATTTCTCACTTCACATTAGGTCAAAAACACCATTTACAAGTTTCTCACATTTTTGGTCTCCAAACCCCAATGTCCAAAACCCTAGTTTCCATGTTAAGCTCATTTCATGCAATTAAACTATATAAACCTCAACTACACCTTCAATCAAGCTTGCCTACCCTTTTAATTGTATCAAAACCCATCAATTTCAAGTTACCTCTAAGCTGGGTGAATTTCATTATATTTCTAAATATGTTGTTTTTATTTTATTTTCATCAATACTAGTTCATTTCAAGTGCAAATTCATGAATATAAGGAGAATTGAGAGGATTCTTGACTAACCTTTAAGGAGGTATTCCCAAAGCTTCAATTCTTCCACTTTCTTCTTCCTTTCTATGCACAAGATACTTGTTAAGATCCAAGAACAAAATTTACTTAAGGGAGTTGGGGTATATATATAGAATAAAATCAAGCTTTTAAAAGCTTGAATTGGTTGTTAATGGTGGAAAAGGGATGAAAGAGAGAGGTGGGAGTGATGGGGCGGCAATGGGAGGAAGGAAGAAGACCAATTGATTTTTTTTTTTGTTTCTTTTCTTTTTGTCTTTATCACTTTAGGAAGACCAAAAATCTAAATAAGTAAATAAATTAATTATATTCTTTATGGCATCATGCATGATGTCATCACCTTTTGACTTTTCCATTTTCTTTTTTTTTCCTATTTATTTTTCTATTAGTTCTTTTATTTAATTCTCAATTCTGAAATTTTCTTTTCTCCGATTTTGTTTGACAGTTAGGTCAGGAGTCAGCTCTCGGGGTCAATTGACTAAATTGCCCCTCGTCGGTTCAACCCGGTTTCCAAATAATTCAGTATTTCTTCCGGCTCTCTGACCTAATTATTTGACTGGCTTAACAGTTCTTTTTCGTGATTTTCTCTTTTCCATTCCTAAGGACCGCGTCGTCACATTTTATGATTCAAAATTTGAGTTTAAAATGACTTCGCAGTCCTTCCCGAGAAGGTCACCCATCGTTGTGACTCTCAGCTCGTTTAACTTCTTATGTTCTATTTTTCTTATTTATACTTAACTAATTGGCAATTACTAATTATTTGTGTTTATGGCTTATCTAGTTGTCTTAAGTGTGGTTCTAATCCCCTTAATTGTCCAGACCGACACCAGTCATTGGAACAGTGAAATATACCAGGCTATGTAAATAGGGGTGTTACAACTGTCCTTGGATAGCTGCCCACTGATGGTGTGGAACGGCCTCTCCTAGGTGTGAACTGTGGTCTGGGCTCCTGGGATTGACCCTGAGCTTGTGGTTGTCTTGAACCCTGAGTAGGAGGACCCTTACTCTTCTTACTGGGAGCAGAAAATGAACTGGACTGACTTGGACCTCTCTTCTACTGTCTTTCCCTTCTATTTCGCTCATTTATTGGGACTCTTTCTACTTTCAATGCAGCAACTACTAATTTGGCAAAATCCGTAATCTCCAATGCTGTTATCATGACTTTGATATTGTCATTGAGCCTTTCTTTGAACCTTCTGCACCTCTTTGCCTCTGTAGGGACTATCTCCCTCCCATACCGACTCAGTCTAACGAATTCTCGCTCATACTCTACCACTGATAATTGCCTCTGTCTCAGACTGATAAATTCTCTTCTTCTCTCTTCTAAATATACTTTACTGACATACTTCTTCCTGAACTCTGTAAGGAAGTAATCCCAGGTGATTTGATCCGGTTGCACTTCACTGTTTACTGTGTCCCACCACTGGTATGCATCATCTTGAAGTAGGGACACAACACCCTCTAGGTTTTGCTCGGGGGTGTAATAAAGCTGTTTCAACACTCTGATTGTTCTATCCAACCAGTTTTCTTCTGTCATAGGGTCATCCTCTTTCTTTCCAAAGAAATCCACAGCCCCATGTTTTCGCAGTTTCTCGAGATGGGACTTTTGTGGTGCTGGTGGAGGTTGCGGCTGTGGTTGTGGTGGTGGAATTGCCCCCATCATTTGTAGGTAAAATTCGGTCATTTGCTGAAATAATGCAAACTGAGGTTGGGTAGGTGCCTCAGCTGCTGGTGGAGTAGATTCTCCCCTACCTCTAGATTCAGCTCTTGGGGGAGCACGACACTCCACCTCTTCATCAACTACTCTTTGAGAAGCAGGATCCATATCCTGATCAAAATAACAAAACAAATAAATCTGCATCAGTGTCACCTCAACACTTATAAATGCAATGCAATGATATGCACTCTATCTAGGCCTAGAAAACCTAAACCGATGCTCTGATACCACTAAATGTGACACCCCTTACCTGTCTACAGTGTAGCCGAGTAAGATATGTCACACAGTGTGTCAGAGCACCAATTCATATTTCCATTACAATTTACCCTTTTTAATTCATTTATTTACAATTTTTGATAAATCTGAATTTTCCACAAATTTTATAGAAAATCTGGTAGAGTGCCGGCTGTAAATTGAAAAAATAGTTCATCTGAATCTGTTAAAAACACTTCCAATATAATCATATTATCAATCTCAGTCAACTGCCAACATCTTTTCAACAATTTCTCAAATCACTTCAATATCTCAAATTTCAATTCATTTCATATCATACTCAATTCAATAAGAAATACTCAAATTTATTACTGAACATGGTTCATAAATAATTACATCAAAAGCATAATTACATGAGTTTATAATATACATTACAAAAGTTTACAAAATACAAAAGACCAAAAGTAGCCTAATGTCCTATCAATGCACTGCAAATGTGAGGTGACTCTGGACTCCGTGTGCAGATTTGAAAGTTCACCCGGTATGAGGTCTGCTGGACTCCCCAGCTATGTCTCAAGTACTTGCGCGTGGCAAAAGCGACGCACTAAGCAATTCTGCTTAGTGGTGACAATATAAAATAAAATAACTAAAATAAAATGAATGTGCAGAATGTATGTTTACATCTTTGGTAGACTTAATATCTGGCATTTATTGCAGTATTATTCGATTAAAATTTGGTAAGATTCATTATCATTGCCCGAGTAACCCATACTAGTCGACTAGACTGGATAAACGGGTAAATTGGTACTGGGTACTAAGCACCTCGGACCATCACACCATCAGTCACATTGTATCTCCCGGTGTGCAACAGCATAGCTAATAAGTTGTAATAATTATCAGGGATAAAACCCAAGTATAATAACTCAATCAACATAGCCAAAGGCTATTTTATCACAGAATGGCACGTAAGGCCATAAAACAAAGAATGGCATGAAGCCATATGCAGTACTGCTAACAGAACCCTATTGGCATGCCAACCTATCCAAACCAATCTTGTTAGGTGTACTAGGGCATGTTACACTCATAATTTATACAATTCTTGAAATTTAAGTTTAGGTGTTACTATTCATTTCATTAGTCAACAAAAATGTTGACTTTTACATAGACAATAGGTACATTGGTTTTAATACTCTCAACATACCACATTTTGCATTCTAAAATTGTTGGTATTTGTTGTCAATACCATTTCTAAGCTTAATGTTAGTTGTTCAAAATTTTTAGATTTCAAGCTTCGTAGTTACTGTTCCATTAGTCATTTTTGCAGTGGAAATTTGGCAAAGTTGTCAACATGAAAGTTGTTCCTTATTGTGTCTAGTTACATTTCTTTTTTTAAATCACTCTATTTGGAGTTTTGCAGCTCAAGTTATGGCCTAATTACCATGACTGGCCGGATTGCCAACTTCCCAGATTTTCTGGACTGACCAAATCTACAGTATTTTGTACAGGGACTGCAGGTCACTTTTGAACATGTTATGATCAAAATTTGGGTTAGGTTTCTTCATGAAAGTTGTAGGTCTATGTCTCAGCTATTTTCTGGTAAAATTTTAGGTCAATTAAACCTTTCTACACTGAGTTATGACCAAATGAAAAAATACTATTCATTTGGTCATTTTGCCCAGGCAGAATACAGGTCACCCAGATTAGGGAAATCTTTAGGTCAACTTGGTTTGATTTTCTGGGCATGGTTTCTTCGCCAAAGTTGTGCCATTATGTGTCTAGTTTCATGTTCAATTGTCTTTGCACCAATTGAACCTCTACAACTCCAGTTATTGCTGCCCAAACCTGCTAGACTCATGGTCAGTCCTGTAGGTTAGCCAAGGCAGCAACACTAACTTCAATTCCCACTATACAAACCACTTCATTTCTCATTCACACATAACCAAATGGTCACTAATTGACCATTAAAACTTAATTTCACCATTGCATGATCAAATTCTCAATTTCATACCCAAACCCTAACCCATTTCATCTCAAATCATGCATTCACTTACCTTTCACCATCCTAAACAATAGGTTAGTGTTAAGGGCAGCTAGGATACCATTTTAATTCAAGAAAATCTTCAAAACCCTACCAAGCCCAAGGCTGCTAGAATTTTAAGCAAGACATACACATGATGTTTATTAAATTTTCTTGTAAGTTTGCATTCAATTTCACTCCTTCAACATGAATTGAAAGAGAAAGAGTAAGTTTAGTCACTAACCTTTAATAAAGTAAATTCCAAGCTTATCAAAGCTCCTCATTTCTATTTCCTTTTGCTGTCTTTAGCTTGCCCAAGATGTATGAATAATTTTTTGTGAAGACAAAGTTGAGTTTCAAGGTAATTTAGTGGGTGATTTCAAGCTTTCCTAAGCTTCCATGGAGTTTTTCTTCTCTTTCTCTCTCTCTAATATCTCCGCTGGTTTGGAAAGAAATGGCTGCTGGAATTTTTCTTTTTCCTTTTTATCTTATTTTGTGTCCCTTTTATCTCTTAAGTCATTTTGTTAAGTGGTGATTGGGTGGAAATTCTTAATTATATAAGCATGACATCATAATTCCCAATTTAACTTCTTTTTCTTCCTTTTCTTTTCTACCAAATTTTAATTCAATTTTTAGCAATATTTATTCACATTTTGTGTCATAATAATTATTTACTTAACTGGACAAGTCGGCCAAAAATCACCTCTGAAGGCGAAATGACCAAAATACCCTCCGTTTGGCTTAACAAACTAAAATTGTCTATACCAATTGAAAAAAATTTTTAAGTATTTTTTTGGTATTCTAATGTCATAGGAACCTCAAGGACTCTTCTCTGGAGTCCCACAAATTATTTTATGAATTTACCCTCGGGTCTAGGGCTCCTAGTTGCAAGAACCGCAACTTCCCACTAGGTTACTCATCGCTAGGGCACCAGCTCATTTAACTTGGTTGTTTTTTATTTCTAAAATTTTTTCTAAATTTTTCTTATTAATATTTGAGTTAATTATGGTTCCTCACTTTAGTTTAAATATTTTTTCGGACGTTCTAGCTATTTGGATCGACACCGATCACCGGAACAGTAGAATGTACGGAGTTGCTACAATGAGGGTGTTACAGGCACTAATAATGTCATGGATGATATTTGTATTCTTGTTGTGCGTAAGGTAGTTTGGGATAGAATGTGAGTTTATTTGCTAATAATTGTAAAAGTTTTTTGTGGTTTAGGATTGCTTGTAGAAGTTGAGGATGCAATAGTTAACTAACATGAACTCGTTTGTTTGTATTTGTAATTTGTTAGAGCTATGAATTGTTGTAATGAGATTTTAGGGTGACATGTATGTAATGACATCTGTGTTTTGCAATTAAAATTAGACTTTGCTTTCAATTACAATTTCAATCTCATTGTATTTTGTGGTTGAATTACTGCAACTATGCAAATGTGCAAGAAGGATACACATTTGTGTGATTTGTTAAAATTGATTGAAACTCAATTAGGATGAACAGTAGAATGCATTGTACAAAAATGACAAGAATGGTTGATAACAAATTAAATAGAAGCAAAACTTGGAATTGAATTGGATTGCAAATTTAAGATAAAGCTTCATTATATGAATATGCCAAATGGAGTACATTTGGTCTAATTGAGCTAAAGTTGACATTAACAGGAGAACAAAATACCAATCTACTGCACAAATAACATATACCAGCAACAGAAAAGCATATTGTGTAATGCTTGGCCAACACATAAGTAAACACAAAATAAACAAAGCAAAAAGATTTTAACATAAGATTAATATTGTCCAGTGTTGTAGAACCCAAAAGTATATCATTAAGAAATTCATATTGTGTAGAATATTAGCTTCCAAAACATAAGGAAGTCATCTTCTTAATTGTCATTCTTCTTGGCCCTCTTAGATGATTGTCCAATCTTTTTCTCTTTTTCCTCATTCAACTGCTTACTTGTGACATATGGATGTCCTGCCCATTTTAACCTAGTAGCCATAAATCCCAAATTGACTAGAGATTGTCCAACAGATTCTTCATTGAATACTCCAATTTGCTTTACAGCACCAAAATGCACTGTATTTGTGCTTAGAGTTTGTTGACTGGTTCTAATATGCATCCTAATATTTTAACTGTCGCCAGTTCCATCATGAATAACATTGGTAGACTTCATTCATTGCTGTAACAATTAGGAAATACTGAATGTTAAGAAAATAATTATAAACTTAATTACATAGAATTTTTGTGATTGAAAAATACCTTATAAATCAAACTCCCAGATGAATCATCATAATATAGACCAATTCCCATATCAGCACCTATTGGCTTCCTATAGCATTTGGCACCAAAGCTCTAAGCAGAATTCTCATTGATTTTTTGAAATCAAATCAAGACAAAAAATACAAATTATTTAAGATGTAGACAATGCATACACAATACTAAAATCAAAAGTCATTCAGAATGTACCAGTTTTCTATTTTGTGGTGGTCTACCAATAGACTTAAACCTGGTTTTAGTAATAACACCTTGTGTTATGTCATTAACATTCTATAAAATTAGTCACATGAAGTCAAAAGTTAGTAGTATACATTTAATCCATAACATGAATATGTAGAAAAAGTAAGAAACTTACCAAATTTGATGCTTATTCTGAAAAAGGAACATTAGATTGTGAATGGCCACTTGTTTGGGAAGTAAAAATTGGCTTTGAAATTGAGTCATACTGTTGTGAATTATGTACATGTGCTGCATCAGTGTGTCCCTTTTCCTGAGAAAACAATTAATATCTTTTAGAATTAAAAATGATATTTTTTTCATTCGTCATCACATACAAACTAACTTGTATATAGTAACAAATGTAAAATGAAAAGTAAAATTAATGGTATACAAAAATTTAAAAACATACCAAATTTGAAGTCTTTCTTTTGGTAGATAGTTTTTCCTTCAACTATGGTGCATTTGTTGGAGTTGAAATTGATGCTGATATGGATTGGCTTGCTTTATTTGATACAGATTGGTGCACATAATAAGGAACATCAATCCTTTCTGTTGGTGTTGAATCTGATTGAGCATTAGAAGCTTGCACTCTTGTGATAGTTGTTGATGCTTGAGTGACATGGTCTATTGATTGCTTTGAAGGACATGTTGCTTTGTTATGAGTACTTTGCTTGCAAATGCTACACTTCATATTTATCCCTTTCTTTGACATCTTGACTTATTTGAACAACTTCTTTGGTTCATCCTTGCTTTCATTCTCTTCTTCTTTGGTCTCCTAGGTTACCTTTTGTAAGTAGGTGGCTCTATAGCCTCAAACTCATAAACCCTCCAAAACTGCTTTCCCCCTCACAGGCTAAATAGCAAACTTATAGCTGTTCAAGTAAGTATCTCTGTGATACAAGTGATCAATGAATTGCATTGGATCCCTTTTATCATGGTGTAATGCACATATTGCATGTGGGCAGGGAATTCCAGTTAAATCCCAGAACCTACATGTACAAACCCTGCTTTTTAAGAACATAGTGTGCCTATCCCCTCTATGTGTGATCTCAAACCCATCATTCCCATTGAAGAAAACCGTACATTGGCTTGAAATTTCCACGTTTTCGAGATACTTCCTCATGCAATCTGGACTCCATTCATTGATCCATTTATTCATAGACTTCCTATTCTCCACAATTCTATTCATAACATAAATCCTAATCTGTTCAAGCATGGAGATAATTGGCTTATCCCTTGCTTCTTTGATCCATGAATTAAATGTCTCTGAGACATTATTATCAATCATGTCATAATTACACCTACTGTTACAATATGCTGTAACCCAGCACTGAGAAGGTTAATGAAGCAAGTCCTCAACACAAGCACAAGAGAAAAACTTCTTTTTTAGTTCTCCACCTCTCCATCTTTTACACCAGTTGGCATAAATATGTTTGGCACAATATCTGTGCTCAGCTTGAGAAAGTATTTCTTGTATTGCTGGAATTAATCCTTGTAAATAAAATATTTATAACATTATTATTATAAAATAAATAATATTCAATTCATGTAATATAATAAACTACAAAATAATTAATAGCAGATTACCTTTTGCATATCTAAAGCAATTGTAATTTTTGAACCATCACCCAAGTCAAGCAATGCACCCAGCCACTGGAGAAACCACCTCCAATTATCTTTATCTTCTAATAAACACACAACCCATGCAATAGGATACATATGATTGTTACTATCTTTTCCTACTGCACATAACACCTGCCCTTTACTCAACCCTTTTAGGAAACTCCCATCCATACCAATAATAGGCCTACATCCACTTAGCCATCCTTGTTTACAAGCTGCTATACATACAAAACACCTTTCAAATATCCTTTTACCTTGCCTCAAGCCTTCCTTATTTAACTCCACATGACACACAGATCCTGGGTTGGATCTTACAATCTTTGCTGCTTATGCCTCAATATATGATTACTCTTCTTTGTAACTCCCATCCATCTCTCTCAATAATAGTCTTTTGGCTCTCTTGCACTTTGAATAACTCACATTCACCCTTAATTCCACCTTAGCATAATCTCTAAGCTCCCTAATTTTTGTATCAACATTTGATATATTCTACTTTTAAAATGATTTGCTAAATACCTAGCACTCACCCTTGGATTCTTAAATACCTTGTAACATTTATGAAAAGCATGCAGTGTTTTCACAACCAAAGGGTCATCCTTATTCTTCCTACTAACAAAAATTAGAAATGGATACTTCTCTTAACATGTTGCCCTTATTCTATTGGGCTCATTCTTTACGTACCTAATATTAACCCCTCTTGCTACAGAATACTTGGCAATTACTCCTAAACTCATTTCCATATAAAAATTTCATCCCCAGACTAAAAAATGCTTGTTGTGCTTCTCCATCGTACTTAGGTCTCTTACTCTTCCTCCTTACAAACTCATCTCTTTCCTCATCAGTGTCTTCATCATTTGATTTAAAAGACCCAAGATCATCAGATGATACATACTCACTCCCAATACTATCACTATCACCACTTGTGCTACTACTCTCATCTTCCTCATTCTCATCATTAATTTCCTCTCCTATTGAAGCATCACTATCACTGTTATTACTATTCTACCCATTCCCTTCAACTGCCTCTCCCTCAGACCACCCTGCATCCTTCTCAGCTCTCTCTGAAAATGGCTTCTTACCTTTTCTTTTTCAGGCTTTTTCCCTAAAGCATTCCTCTTATCACTTAAAGTGCCCTTTTTGTTTATAGGTAAGTTTTCATCTTGCCCAATGTCCTGCCCTTTTTTAACACCACTCGATGCACCTACCCTATATGGCTCTGTTTCTTTAAACTTATTACCATCGCAATTGTTAAAGTAAACCCCACTAGTCTGTGTCCCACAAACATTTTCAAAACTAACAGCTTCTCTTATTCCATGACTAGACATCCTTGCCCCCATACTTTTACCATCCCCAAGATTCTCATTTTCCATTCTCAAACCAATATCTATATTAGTCACAATACTAGGCAATGTAGGAAAATCATAACTTAAGTTAGGTTCATCAATAGGATGTTCAACATAAATGTGTAGTTCTTTAGTACTCCCAAAATATTGCCCAATATGCACTATAGCATTATCATCACCTAACAGAATTAAACTATCCTTTAAATATTTAAATGGCTCTACTATCCACATAGTACACACACTAGGATATTTCAAGTGATCATTAATAGTATCCTTTATATTCAAATATCCTAGATAATCTGTGTCAAAATTATCTACAATATATAGATCACCTCCTACATACTCAATAACATCTTCTTTATCAATAAAATTTCTCCCATGATGAAATATTATATCAACACCCAAATCCATTAACTTTTTGCGACACATACAATCACAAAACACAAAATCAATAAATAATCTTTTTAAAATAGTTTTCATTAAGCAAATTTAAATATTAATCATTTTTAAACCTTTTTTAATCACTTTTTATTGCTAATTCTAAAATATTCACTTACACCACCCATATACCCATAGAGAGACATGTTTCTATCATAAATTCCTTTCACCCATGCCTATCTAAACACCCATACACTAATTTTCTCAGTCATTCGACACAGTACAATAAAAAAGGCAAAGACCATTTGCATGCATTTGAAAATGACTAATTATGTAAATGTAAAATGGGTTTACCTTTTGAGATAATACCACCAGTACAATCTTCCTCGTCCTATGCTTTTATCAATCTTCTTCCCTCAATAATATGATTCTTTCCCTCAATAACAATGGCAGTAATGATGAAAAATTTCAGAGAAAATGACATAAATTTCAAACTGTGATTTGTGTTTTAACTATTGTAAAATGGGCATTCTGCCATTATAGTTGTATAACGCGAGAATTATAGCCGCCCTAATTATTATGTGGGCCATACTCCATTTTCCCATTCAACGGCATTTATCAATGTTAAATTTGGTGTTTTATGTTCTATTTTAAATAGTTTAAGGGCTTAGTTGGACCAAAAATAAGTTTAAGGGTTTTATTGACAGATAAAATAAAGATGTAGAATTAAGATACTTAAAGAGACTTGGAACATATATTTTTTCGGTACGAACATAATATTTTAGTATGCTAATATGAAAATTACTGCATATAATTGAAGTTACATTCTTACTTGGCACTTACATGATGCATCTGTTAGTGAAATAAAAATTTTCTTAATGGTGGATAGAATTGATAAGGATTAAAAAGTTTAGGGTTTAATTGATAATTTTTATATTATATATATATATATATATGCAATTATCCCTTAAAAAAATTCTAATCCCTATTAATAAAAACATTTTATGTGTAGGACATCTTCAAAATCATGTAGAAAATATTAAAAATAGGCTGGCCGTAACGATCTGTAAAAGTTACAGTTGGTGCACTGTCAATTTGGTATACAAAAACCGTGGAGTGAATTGCAAGTTGGAAGATATATTCAAAGTCAATTTTGGGAATTTAAAAATAAATAAATAAATAAATCAAATTATCAAAAATTTGAAAAACCTCAAAAAGATGAAATCTTAAAGTAGCAAGCAGAGAGAAGGCACTGGGTGAGACATTTTCTAGTCAAAGTCAATTGTCTTTGGCCTCGCAAGAAGATTTAGCATCACGACTTTTTGTCTTATAAGAGGGAAAGTAAGGACTTGGTCAAAGCACTCTTATTATTTATATTTGAATATGTTTTATATTTATTTTTAAAATTAAATTAATAAGCATACTTTATATATTTATCTAATATTTAAATTATTTTATTTTATTTTTTAAATTTATTTTAATCTAGTAAAGACTGAAACTTAAAATATTTGATTTTTTATATAATTAACTTTAATTAAAATTTAAATTTAATATTATAATACTAAAAACAAATTCAATAATACCGGATTAAAACTCCTTAATTTAAAACTTTTAACTTTAAAGATAATTTTAATATTATTAAATTACAATTTAATAATATATTTTACTTTTTAATATTTACGGTGTTTAATTCTCTTTATACGTAAAAGAGAATTAAAATTTTATCTTAATTACTCACGTATAGACAATTAAAATAAATGGCAAAAAATAGAAAAGGAAACAATCAATCCCAAAAAAAAAAAAATCTTACCTAATAAAACACAAAACGCACAAAAATAGTGATAAACAAAAATTTAGTAAGACAAATATTTGTTAAAGGCTTCTCTTAGTTGCTTTCTACTTCTGAACAATTAAAAAAAAAATCATAAACAATACATGTACATATTAATCTCTATACTACGAGGTAGAGTAAAAGTCTATCTTAACTTGGTTCAGTAATTAAAAACATATTACTCATTTGATAGACTGAAGTTTGAGATTTCACTCTCCCCATCCTCCTATTGTAAAAAAAAAAATGTCATAGGAGTAGAATGAATGCCTTATGATTCCCTGGAGCGGGATAAAAAAAACTTGAAAGAGGCTTAAGAGGATGAATAAGAGAGTCGACATTGATCAAGATGAGAGGATGACCGAAAGAAATTTCATAGTGAATAGGAATGAAGGGGTTGAAAACTCATTAACAAGATTACTTGAAAGACTGGAAAATAGATTTTCGAACTCATCCCTTTCAGGAACAATAGAAGCCTTGGAGAGCTTGTTACAAGCCAAAGCTCAAATCAAAGAATTTCTCATAAAACAGGTTCATAGTGTGGTTAAAACTCCTTGTGAAATAAGATACAAATTTCTCATGAACAAAATTAGAGAACTCTTCATATTATTAAAATTTAGCAAGCTTTTCTCACATTTATCTCTTTTTTATATATAAAAATGAAACAAAAAATATTTCATTAATTAGAAATAGAGTACAAAGGAGGAGTACAAATCAATAGATTATATTTTTGCATAAATGAAAATAGCCACTAATAAAAAATATAATATAAGGAATTTGAAACATCCAATAGTGTTGATAAAGTATGTAGATTGACTAATAGATAGACTATGTGAAGGAACGGAAGCATGAAAATTATTAGATTAGAATATTGAATTCAAAAATTTTCTTCTAGGTCTCATGTATCATGCAAGATTCATTATTTACCTATTGATTTCAACGTTCAATTGCATATTAAAACTCTTTTAATATGTATTAGGATCTACATTTGCCATTTAAGATTTTAGAATTAACAAATTAATTCATTAGAGCCCTAGATTAATTCAAGAACATGTGCACTAACCTTTTGATGTACTGTAGATGTGTTTGGTACCTTTGTGAAGCACCTAGGACCCCAGATGTTGTCCCTCTAGCTTGTCCACACCAAGATCACCAATAGCAGTCCCTTGAATAGCTTCTAAAGCCTTGCCAACCAATTAGAAAATAGGGATTTGCCTTTAGGGAGGTTGTAGATGTATATTGGACACTAGAAACAATTTTTAGCAATTTTAATTTAAGAGAATATGGGCAATTCTCTTTAAATTGATGAGAGATGAAGAAGAAGAGAAGAATAAGACTTCAAGGGTGGCGGCACCTCTTTGATAAAATTAGAATGTTCTTTCATTCTTTCATAACATCACATTATATAATTAGGTCATCACTTAAAACCCTTGCCACATGTCATCTTCTGATTGCATCTTAATTTTAATTGACCTAATCACATTAAGCCAAGTGTCAAAGCTAGGTTTAATCTTGATTTTGATTATCTTACATGATTGGAAGACAAATGGCAAGCTTATATGGTGCCATATGTCACCATCTCATGGTGCCACATGCCACCCTGTGAAATGATCAAATTACCCTTGTGTTGTAATTTTGAGTTCTCAACCCAAAATAATTATTTCTCCTCTTCTAATCAATTTATATCAACTATAAATTAATTAATTAATCTCTATTAATTAATTTCTCATAATTAAATTCATATTTAAGCACTTTAAATATAAATTTAACTTATACTATACATCTAATAACCTAGATTTAGTTTTAAGCCATGCTAGGGACTTTGCAATCTAATTACAAACCAAACCTATTTAATTAATCAATTAAACCCTTTAACTAATTAATTAAATCACATTTAACTTGGTAATTACTTGTGTATGTGTGTGACTCACTAGGCTCATCACTAATTGGCAATGAGATATGATATTAACTCTTAATATCATCAGAACTCTTTGTTACCATAAATGATTTCTCTAAATCATTTTATGCACCTCATAGACCATGGTTAACACTTAGCATAGCATGCAATGGCCACCTAATTAGTAATAAGGAATACCTTAAATGAACCTTTAATTATATGTTACCATGCACTAGAATCTCTCTGTTACAAAATCCCAATTCGAGCTGGAGTCATAGTTTATGTCAAACTCCATTTGTTATGAATATTATGTTCTCTTTTAATTCCAATTCTTGATTAAAAAGATTTTCTCATCAGAAACTCTTTTTTGATTAAATCTACCTGTCCCGGCCAGGAACTTAAAATATCAAGAACAATTAAATGAACATAGGATTTTATCCCTATTTACTTAGGGTAACAGATTCCATCTTGATCAACACCTACCTCCATATATAACTAGTAGGAGCCAACACATGCCCATATACCCATACACAGTACAAGTATGAAAGTAGTATCAAACTCAAACCACCTATATACAAGATAACTGTGCTATCTCAGGTCTAAAGATTATATGCACTGATATGATTTATGACAATGCATTGACAGGAGTAAACTTCATGTGCTTATCATAAATATCACTGGTTCAACCTACTTATCATGCATAAGTGCCTATCATGTTTGTTATATGGCATGAGACTCACCATTCTATCTTATTTACATCTCATATAAATAACTTGGGAACAAACATGATTACAATCTTTCTGGATAAGTCATGTCCTTATTGTGAAGTATCCTCGATCGTGAAACAATTTATGATATTTTGTGCTACAAATACTGTCACTCATATTCTTAACAACTTAAGAATAGAATTTCTAATAAAATATCAATGGACTTTTTCTATGACACATAAATATATTATGTAAATGGAAAAGTGAAAAAGCCTTTTATTAATAAAACATGTACAAGATACATACTAAATGATATGCTCTAGGGTATACTACTAACAATCTCTCACTAGCACTAGAGCCGTTCATTACAATATCTTAGACCCATCTTCTCAAGATGTCGGTCTAACTGAGCTTGTGACATAGGCTTAGTGAATGGATCGGCTAAATTTTCAGTTGATCCTATTTTCTGCATGGCTACATCGCCTCGCCCAACTATCTCTCTGATAATATGGTAGCGCCTTTCTATGTGTTTGGATTTTTAGTGAGACCGGAGTTCCTTAGCTTGTATGATTGCTCCATTGTTGTCACAGTGAAGTGGAACTGCTAACTCAATGGAAGGAATTCTGCAAGTTCTGTCACGAACTTTTTTATCCAAACAGCTTCCTTTGCAGTATCTGATGCAGCAATATACTCAGCCTCAGTAGTAGAATCTACAATCGTACTCTGTTTGGAACTCTTCCAACTGACTGCACCTCCATTACAAATGAACACATACCCAGAGGTAGACTTTCTATCATCGATATCTGATTGGAAATCAGAATCAGTATAACCATCCAATTGCAAGTCACCACCTCCATATATCAAGAATAAATCCTTAGTTCTTCTCAAGTACTTAAGGATATTCTTGACAGTTATCTAGTATTCCAAACCTGGATTGGATTGATACCTGCTAGTCAAACTAACAGCATATGTTATATCCGGCCTAGTACACAACATTGCATACATCAAACTTCCAATAGCTAAAGCATATGGAATCTTGGCCATTTTATCTCTTTCTTCAGGTGTCTTTGGAGACATCTCTTTAGAAAGTTGGATACCATGTCTCACTGGTAACAATCCTCTCTTAGAATCAAGCATGTTAAACCTCTTTAACACCTTTTCCAAGTATAGACTTTGGGATAAACCAATTATTCTTTTCGCTCTATCTCTATAAATGCGAATCCCAAGAATATAGGTTGCCTCCCCTAAGTCTTTCATGGAGAATGTATTTAACAACCATACCTTTATAGTTTTCAACATACCTGTGTCATTACCCATCAATGAAATGTCATCCACATATAAGACAAGGAAAGTGACAGCACTATCACTAACCTTCTTATATACACATGACTCATCCTCTTTTTTGATAAAACCAAATGACTTAATGGCTTCATCAAAACAGATGTTCCAACTCCTCGAAGCTTGTTTCAACCCTTAAATGGATCGCTTTAGCTTGCATACTTTGGAACCATCTTGGGATTCAAAACCCCTAGGCTGTTCCATGAAAATGTTTTCTTCAATGTATCCATTGAGAAAAGCTGTTTTGACATCCATCTGCCAAATCTCATAATCATAGTATGCAGCTATTGCTAATAGAATCCTAATTGATTTAAGCATGGCAATAGGCAAGATAGTCTCCTCATAGTCGATTCCTTACCTTTGGCGAAACCCTTTCGCTACTAGCCTTACTTTATATGTCTCTACCTTTCCATCAGAACCAATTTTCTTCTTGAAAACCCACTTGTTCCCTATAGGTACAATACCTTCAGGTGGGTTAACAAGATCCCAAACTTGATTCTTATACATGGAATCAATCTCGGATTTTATAGTATCAATTCATTTTGAAGAGTCTATATCTAATATAACTTCTTCATAGGTAAGTGGATCATCTCCATGATCTACTTTTTCATTAGTAGACAACTCTTGTTCTTCTTCATGAAGAAAACCATGTCTCACTGGTGGGTGATATATCCTGGTTGATTTGCGAGGAATTACTGTAGATGTTTCATCAATAGGTGTAAGTTGACTAGATGGATCTATATCCATTTGATTTGTTAGTTGGTCAGAATTCTCTAATTCTAACTCTATTTGCTTTTCTTTGCCTCCTTCTTGAACAAACTGTTGTTCAAGAAATGTGGCATCTTTACTTACCACAACCTTTCGTGATGTAGGCAAATAAAAATAATATCCAAAACTCTCTTTTGGATATCCAACAAATCGACCCTTTTATGATCTGGTTTCCAATTTATCAGTGTTCAGCTTTTTGATATAAGCTGGACAACTCGAAATCTTAACATGCTTAAGACTTGGTTTTCTTCCATGCTATATCTCATAAGGTGTGAAAGGTACTGATTTTGATGGAATCCTATTTAGAATATACAAAGCTGATTCTAATGCAAATCCCCAAAAGGAGATTGGCATATCAGTATAGCTCATCATGCTATGTACCATATCCAATAGGGTACGATTTCTCCTTTCAGATACACCATTCAGCTGTGGTGTTCCTGGAGGAGTCAGCTGGGAAATAATGCCATGCTCTTTCAAGTATTCATTAAATTCAGTACTCAAGTATTCACCTCCACGATCTGATCGAAGAGCTTTAATATTTTTTCCTGTTTGATTTTCTACTTCAGATTTAAATTCTTTAAACTTTTCAAAGGATTCATGTTTGTATTTCATCAAATACAAATACCCAAATCTTAATTTATCATCAGTAAAGGTAATAAAATAATGAAAACCGCCTCTGGCCATTTCTGTAACACCCCTATTTGTATAGCCTGGTATATTTCATTGTTCCGATAACAGGTGTCGGTCCGGACAATTGAGGGGATTAGAACCACATCTAAGACAACTAGATAAGCCCTAAACACAAATAATTAGTAATTATTAATTAGTTAAGTATAAATAAGAAAAACAGAACATAAAAAGTTAAATTAGCCTAGAGTCACAGCGATGGGTGACCTTCTCGGGAAGGACTGTGAAGTCGATTTAAACTAAAATTTCGAACCGTAAAATGTGACGCTGCGGTCCTTAGGACTATTGCGAACACAGTGGAAAAGAGAAAATCATGAAAAAGAATTGTTAAACCAGTCAAATAATTAGGTCAGGGATCCGAAAGAAATATTGAATTATTTGCAAACCGGGTTGAACTGGCGAGGGGCAATTTGGTCAATTAACCCCTAGAGATGACTCCTGACATGACTGTCAAATAAAATCAGAGAAAGGAAAATTTCAGAATTGGAAATTAAATTAAAGAACTAAAGAAAAATAAATGAAAAAAAAAGAGAAAAGAAAAAGTTTTCTTACATCATGTTGATGACATCAATTATGATGTCAAAATTAATTTTTAATTTTCCACAATTTTTGACCAACTCAAATACACAAAATAAGACCTAAAATACATAAAATTAAAACAAAAAAATCAGCTCTTCTCTCCCATAAGTTTGGCAGCCTCACCATTTCACTCTCCCTCATTGCCAAAACCACCATTAAAGCTTGGTAAAGCTTGAGTTTTCCCCACTAAACCCTAACGTTTCCAAAATCAATCCATAAAAACTTGTTGACTTCACTTGAGAAGAAGCTTGAGCAAGAAAAGAAAAAAGAAAAGAAGAAGAAAATTGAAGATTTAACATCCAAGTTGAGGTTAGTAATTTAAGTTGAAAAATTCAGTTTATTGTTTGTGTGTTTAGCTTAACTAAGGGCTCGAGGCAAAAGGAGAGCCGAGAGAAAAGAATGAGCTTGTATGTGAAAGGAAAGGAAGTGAGAGAGGCTTTACATTGTGAGAGACCTCTTTGTATACTTTTGTATGAAAAGTCATATTTATGTGTTTCTGACATTAACCCCAATTTGCCTAGTGGTGTTGTTTCTTTGTTGCAGGAGTATGATGATGTCTTTTTAGAGGAGTTGCCACCTAGATTACCACCCATTCGAGGGATTGAGCAC